>NC_051195.1:52857933-53152933 GCF_015220075.1 Falco rusticolus | reverse complement strand
GAGTGCACCTCTCTGGGGACAGCCTGCACCGCTGCTGCTTGCATCCCATCTGACAGCCGAGCCCTGCCACACTGGCACACTGCATTCCCGTGGGAAGGTTGGCTCCTCTTTCACTGGTGCCATGTGTGGGAGCAGTGGGTCGTGCTGAGCTGGAGGAGGTCAGTGCTGAGCTAGTGAGAGACTATGGGTGCAAGGTGAGATCATGGAGGAACGAGTCTTGGGCATGGAGCCATGGCCGGTATTACTCATGCTTTTTAGTTGTTGATCTGGGACCTTCAGCCACTAAGAATCTGAACCACTTACTCTAGACTACCCGGTCTTGATTTTGCTTTTAGAATCACAGAATTGACCCACCTCCTCTGAAAGCTGCCTGTTTCACAAAGAGCCTGGTACGAGCAGAGGAGCGAGCAGGCTTGGCTGAGCCAGGAGTGAGACGCAGGCTTGCTAGGCTCTATTTTCTAGAAGTCTGTAGGTCTCCATGACTCTGGCAGGGAGGTCCTCTTCTGGTGGTCTGCTGATACAAGCGTTTGTAGTCTGTAAATGAATCTGAATTGTAGCAGCCTGTTTGATGTCACCTACTGAACAGCAGCAGGACTCAGGGTCACAGCATTTCTTCATCACTGACTCATGGTTGGTTTTGAACATGGATCCCAGAGCTGTAATGTTTTTGGTGCCATCACCCAACTGCAGTTCTTGGTCCTGTGGTTAAATGTGAGCAGACAGATTTCTGGTCCACCTCAGTGCACAATGGTTCTCTTTGGTTTTTGCATTGATTTCCCAAGAGTGAATAAATCATTTCTAAGCACCCATTCCCAGGGAAGAAGTTGATTTCTTCCTACTATGTCCATGATGAACAAGGATACTCACATTATTTCTTATTATTTGGGTGCACACAATATGCACTTCACTTTGAAGCATGAAAGTGTTTATCTTTTGCTGCCCTAAGGAGTGGCTACACACAATACACTTTGTGGGCATTGTTGCCTGTTTAATGTTCAAACAACAACAACAAAATGTTAGTTTCTTTGTGCACTATGCTGTGCTGAGGTGTCCGTGTGGATGTGGGCTCCCTGGTGCTGGATGCAGTGTATGCTCGTGCAGAGCGGGCAGTGGCTGTGGCTCCGAGCAGCCGCTGAATGAGGCTCTTGGGGCTATCTCATGCTTTGACTGGGGAGACTGTTTAGGTAATGTGCCTAGGGCCTTTGGGAAAGTCTTCGGTAGAACCCCGAACTGAGTCTCCCCAGTGCTAATTCAGTGCCATCCTCAGCAGATGTCCCTTCTTGTACCCAGGTCAGCCAGTCGGTGTGCTGCGGAGTGACTGCAGCCCATGTATACTTTCACGCCCTTGCTGGCCCTGGTCAGGTAGGCACCGTGTGCAGGTGCTTAGAGCCACTCCGCAGGGACGGCTGGGTCACCAGGCAGGGAAGGTGCTTGCGCAGGAGCTCTGATAACTAAGACAGGGCAGCAGCAGAGATCCCTGTGTGTTCTCCTGGGGAAGTGCCTTTCCGCTTTGCTGGAGAGGGAGGACTGGTCTCTGTGGTTGCAGAGCAAGCAGGGCACTGGGGGAGCGGGCACCGAGCTGGGGTACCCCTCCCCGCCTCCCCTTCCAGGCTGGGCTGTGTGGCGAGGGCTCTGCAGGTCCCATGTTCATCTGAACGTGGCACCACAGTGATTTTAGTGCAACTGTAACTGGGGGCTTTGTGACTACTGTCAGTGTAATTATCTGTCTGGTCAATAAAATAAAGGGTACTGAGTCCCGGCAGTTTGGGGGAATGAAGACTGACTTAATTACAGCAACCAAATCTCTCACATCTCTCCCGTCCACTGAAACCCCAGCACGCCTTCCCGGGCTGCCCTTTAACAGAGCTGCCTATCATGCATCTAAACAAACAAGTAGGGAAGACAGAGGGAAGATTGTTTGTCAGGGATGTGTCTTTGCGAGGGAGGAGCAGCAATATCTGCAGGAGGGACCGAGGTGAAACCCAACATCAAAGGCAAGAGGCTGTCAGCACATTTAACTTTACAGAAACCCTTCTCCTAATAAAAAAGGAATGACCTCGTTACTACGGACACTTAACAGTTCCCAGGGGAACACTGGGAGACTGCTGCCTGCACTTTTAATATTCACTTTACAAACAAATGGGAAACCTTGAAATAATTTCGGTGTTGTTCTTGGCAAGTTGTTACAGTGTTGTGTCCTTATAAAAATCATTTACGAATTTATGTAGTGTGAGTTTACTTTTCATCTGCTGCTTTGCTTTGCTATCAATCTCCCTCCCTTTCACTGCCCCAGCCCCTGTGGGAAAGGCGAGGATGCCGGAGGCAGGAGGTGCCGGCCGCGGCTGCAGGTTCAGCAGGAGGCACTGTTAGGCTTGGCTTTGGCTGCTGACAGAGGACCCGCTCCTGGAGGAGATGCTGTACAGCTGTGTCTGTACCTCGGCCACAGAGAGGGAGCAAAGCCCCCCCAGCAGTCCGTGGGTAGGGGCAACGTTGGCTTGGCTGTAGAGCTGGGGCAGGGGTGCGGCAGGGAGAGCGGAGCTGGGGATCTGCGAGGGATCCTGGCTGCTGCAGCCCCGCAGGCAGCCTGGTGTGGAGAGATGCGGGGATGCAGGTGGGCCAGTTCAGAGCTCTCCACCTCCCCGCTTCTCCCAGCAAGGGTCATCACAGGCAGTAATGCCCGGAGAGCTAGCATGGAGCAGATCTATGCCTCTTCCAAGCCCCTGTGAAAGAATCAGGGTGGCCGAGAAAGATGTTGCTGCAAACTGAAAGAATATTTGCAAAGTACAAGGCTATTCAGTCAGCCAGGTACCTCAGCCGGTTACACGAGCGGTGCCTTTTCACAGGCTAGGTTTTCTCCCCAAGTTACTACAGTCTGAGTGACCAGGATCTTCCCCGATGTTTCCTTGGTGTTGCATTTGCTGTGTGGCACCTGAGGGAGGTTTGCAGAAATTTTCGTTGACTCTTCACAAGGGAAAATGCTCTGAGCTGGAAATAAGCTCTTGCAGTTGACTCCTTAAGCTGTTCAGTATCAGTCCACAAACTCTCGCCTACACTTTAGCTGGTGTGCAGCCTGGGAAGGATCCCTTCCTCTCCTGGCATCTGCACATGTTGATGTGCAGGATCAGGCACACCCCAAGCACACCCATGAAAATATAAATGTGCATACAGATAGTACAGTTTAATTCCCATGTGCCTATCCACACAGAAGGGCTTGCTTGTGCACATGTCAGTATGTTCTGCCTTGCTCGCCTCCGTTTGGCCCTCCAAGGCCACCCATCCCGGCTGCGGATTTGTTGTCGACTCTGACAGTTGTCTGCCACACAACTTCATGCCCTGAGTTCATCCTCTGTACAGCCAGCCCTGAAACCAAACTGTGGGAAAGGCAACTCATATCTGAATATCTGTGATTCATACTTTACCTGTTTTTCTAGACATCTGCTTAGTCTCACTGCATCCCAGACTCAGTTTGTCTGAGCTCCGGATTTCTGCCTATTGCTGCGAGGCAAAAGGCAGGAGCCTGCTGTTGCCCTAGGCTTTTCTGCAGAAGGATGAAGTACAGAAGGGGAAAATGTAATGATGGCAAGTAGGCTGTGGGAATGGCGCTGTTCATTGGTACTCTAGGTAT
This sequence comes from Falco rusticolus, assembly GCF_015220075.1. NCBI lineage: Eukaryota > Metazoa > Chordata > Aves > Falconiformes > Falconidae > Falco > Falco rusticolus. Next base: position 53,149,308 of record NC_051195.1, on the reverse strand, counting down.
CAAAGAACCCACTAACGAGCAATTTGAAAAAGACACTTTTGAGCCATTTTGAAGGAAATCACTGCTGTGCGTGGGAGAGTGCAGATGGTGGTGTGCGAGCCTGAGCTGTCGCTTAGGAGCTGGTCTTCGCAGTTGTGAGCTATGTGAGAACCACAAGCAGCTCTTTCCACTTCCACACCCTCCTCTGTGGATGCCTTGGAGTGGGTATTTACTCTCTGCAGAATACTATTGGTTGACCACATCACCTGGGCAGAGCTAAGGCCGCACAGAGGTCTAAGCCAGCTGGCATCCCTGCCTTCAGCAGCTGGGCAGTGATGAGGCATCTTTCCTTGTACCAGCTGAACATCTCTAATAGGCATGTGGATCTAGCATTTTTTTTTTTCCCTCCTGATCCTCTTCTTTCATCCTAAATATTAGAGTGGCAATGGACAAAATCTGTTCTGAAGGTTTGTCATTGTCAATTTGTCATTGAAAACCTCGACTAGGTGGTCCCTTGGAAGTGCAGAGAAGATGCTCTTTAAAGCACTGCAATGAGATCCGGGCAGTCTCTGGTTCACTGCTCCTTCTTTGCAACCCAAATTTCATATAGAGTGGAATTTTTATCTCCTTTGTAAAGACCTTAGGAATCTATGTACCAAACACTACAGGAAAAGCCAGATGTTAATGCAGAAAGATGGGCCAGACTTCTCTTTGCTTGAGTGATGTAAATAAGCTGCCCTGGGTGAGTGCAAAGGGTGTTCTCCTGTGTTAAACCTCAGAGCCAATGGCATGAATCACCGAAATGCTGTTTTGCAGAGGTCCTACGCACTTCCATAAAGTCATACTTCACCAAGGTTTTGTCTTGACTTGTTCTGGCGTGTTTGCTTGCTCTGAGTCTCTGTTACGACAATTTTCATCTGAATGCTAACAGGAATTTGAAGATGATAATAAAAGAGGAAGATACTGTGAAGTGCAGGTGCCCATTTGTGCACATGCCCACGTATTTTTAAATAATCCCACATGCACTGCTTGTCGTTTTGAGTCTTTGGTGGGACACACCATCACAGCTCAACCTGTAAGCTCACGTTATTGCCAGGGAGTGAAAAGAAGGAGGATGGACTTGCAAAGACCATCCTTATCATCAACTTTACTGAATTCCCAGATAGACTTTTACATGCACATATAACCTTGAGCAAAGATACAGCTAGGCAGTGAATTAAAAAACAGCCAGGTATGTGCCCAGAATTGCAAGTGCAAGTGGGCATGCAAAGGTCCGTGTGCTACAGAATGAGGAAGGATGGCTCGTAACTAGCAGGTCAGAGGCAGCAGGAAATCTGGGGTTGCCGCCTGGCTCTGCCACAGGTTTCCCTCATGTCCTTGCCCCGTTCACTTAATTTACCTGTTCTTGTTCTCCAGCGAGGGAAGGAGGCAATAGTACCTCCCTAATGGTCTTGTACTTTGAGACTATGAAGCGGGGACAATTTGATTCTCTCTGGGTTTGTTTTACTCCTGAGTGAAAGGGAGTCCAGATTAGAACCACCTGGGTCTGCTGCTGGTCCCCAGGGTAATTGTGTCAGAGATCTGGACCAACAGTAAAACTTCACGATGTTTGTCCATTTGGGGCTGAAGGATGTATTTCATTCAGCAACCTGGAAGGTAAAGTTTGGCTATAGTTTCAAGTCCCAATTTCTTGCTTCTTTATTATGTTAGGTGATTGAATTTCAAAACATTTCAACCCCTCCTTAAGTCAAGAGAGCATCTACTTAAAAAAAAGTATTAACTACTCATGCAAATTTTCTTCTGGATCACTTTGGGTCTTTCTTCCTCCAGCTGAAAGGTTGCAGCACAGTGGCACACCTGGCAGAAGAGCTTTAGTCCAGTCATCTGCAATTTTTCCAGAGAAACCTCTATGCTGGGGAATTCCTCGCGAGGCTGGAGGAGAGGACAGGTCGTGTAGCTGTCTGCATCGGAGGGGAAGGTCACCCTCCTCCTGCACCTGACCATTGGCTGTAAGAGTGTGGGGCACTGACGGACCCAGCAGCGATGTCACCTGTGAGCAAGGAGGTAAGAACAAGTCCTCTTGGTGAGATGCAGTTATTCTCTGGACAAGACTTCTGCCTTTCTAGGAGGGACAGTGTGGCCTTTTTAACCCCTTGATCAGCACTCCCAAATTAGTGTAATCACCCCCCCTGAATTAAGCAAGTAGCTCCTGGCTCCTAGCTCCACAATCCAGCCTTGGACATCCCCTCTCAGCCTGATGCCAGCATCCACCTCTTCCTCCCTCTCCCCTGAAGCCCCCTGCTTGTGGGCTCCTTGATATTTTCCAGTCCTTCCCTAATGAGCACTGCAGAATTACAGCTAATTAAGGATGTAAATGATGCTGGAGAGAGAGAGAGAGGGAGAGGATGGGAAGGGGCGGGGGGGAGGGCAGCTACTTGCTGTGTGCAACTCTGCAGTAAAGTGTCTCCTACCTCAGCAGAAAAGTTATCACGGGAGACAATGTCAACTTTATGGAGGGGGGGAGGGCCCTTTGCGCGGCTCCATCCCCGCCTGCAATAGCTGCTGCCTCTCTTTTATGTGTCAGCGCTGCAGATGCTGATGTCCTCCCTCCCAAATGCTGCTTTGTCAGCCGGTGCTGTCACCCAGTCCTGGTCTCCCTCTCCCACGCTTGCCACCACTCTCGCCTGCGTGCCACTGGGGGGGGCGAAGGGCTCAGAAGACCCCAAAACCTGCAGGCACTCTGGGTGGGTGACCTGCCTCGTCTCTCTTGCTTGCAAAGGGATTTTGCCCCTCTGCTGTGGGACAGGTCCACCTCTGCGTCCAGGGGGGAAGAGAGGACCCTGGTGCTGGGGGAGATGGTGGGTTCTGGCCACTTCTCCCTGGCTGCTGCCCCTCAGTGCTGCCCCTTGGCCGCCCCTCCCCGGGGGGTGGGGGGATCGGGGCTAAGCCCCTTGTCTCTGCAGCGCTGGCACAACATGCCCTGTGGGGTGGCATGCACCGGCGGCTGGACCCGGCGGCTCCAGCCCCGTGATAGATGGTTGCTCACACATGCATGCTGGTCTGGTTTGCTTTAGGAAATGCTCCCAGCAGGGAGTGGCCAGGATGCTGGAGGAAAGTGAGGCGCATCCAGCGAGGGGGTGCAAGCCCCCCACCTCACTGCCGGCCCCGGCTGTCAGCTCCTGCCCACCCTGGGGAGCCCAGAGCTGGGCGGCTGGCAGTCCTGCGTCAGGGGGAGATGTCTCTGCCAGTGCCGAGCAGCTGTTTGAACCCATTCCAGTCTCTCTGGGTCTTCCCAAGTGCGTTTCCAAGCACGCCGGGTCCCTGTTGGCGTATTTCTCTGCACATTGCCCGGTCCAATGCATTGCGAAGGCATGTGTGCCCCACCGCCGTCCGCTGCCCGCCCACCCAGCCGGCGCGGGGCCACGTGCCCCGGGTCAAGGGGAGACAGCATCGGGTGGCAGCCACAGTGGTGGTGGGTTTTGTTGTTGTTTCCCCAGATCGCTGTGCAATATATTCCGATTTTTTTTCTTGTCATTAAGCCAGTGCCTTGGAGATGATGATGTAGTCCCTATGTGGGCCGCAGAAAGCACTTCGAGCCGTGCTGGAGTCGTGCTGGGTGGCTCTGATAGCAGAGCTAATGGGAGCGAATGGGATGCAACGAACTGTTCTAATGACACCAGCCAGGGAAGAGACAACAGTAAGAATAAATAAATGTTAACTATTTTCCTCTTCCACACATTTGCATCTATTGCCATTAAGTTCATTTAAATAAGAGAGAGAGTGAGAAAGAAAGGGAAACTTACTACTACTCTTAATAACGAGTGTCTAAAAATAAATTAGGATGCTGGGATGCACTTAAGGCATTTTAAAAATAAGTCTGATTTTTCCCCCCTTTCCTCTTTTTTTTTTTTTTTTAAGTGTTGGAGGGTTTTAATTTGGGCCGAGTAATTTTGGTGCAAACGCTTGGGCGCCTTTCGTTGGGAAATTGGGAGGAATGCAAACAAGATTTCACTTCATTAAACAGGGGCAAACAGTAGAGAAATTGCACTTACTTATGGAAATGACTTTTAAACATGAACAGCATTTACTTGCATTGCCTTGTGCTGAATTTTTTTTTTTTTAAAAGATTATACATGTGAATAATTCACTGCGGGCCAATTAGATGATGACTTCATTTTTAACCTCTCTTCCTTGCTATCTGGCTGGCTGTCCCTTTCGTTGCAATTTCCACCCTCTTCCTTCCCTTCAATAAATTAATAAAGATCAAATAACCCCTCTCCCTGTGGTGCCAAGATCTGGCTTCTTGGAAAGGGTGTAAGGGCAGAAATCAGAGGCTCGCTGTTTCTGCTGAGCTGCCCTGGGATGCAGCAGGAATAACTCCATGGGATTTCTGCAAGCAGAGCTGCACCCATGTGTTGGGGAGAAAGGACAAACAGGCAGGAGTGAAAGGGGGAGACAGAGAAAAAAAGATCTCCGTACTCTCTGCATGTAGGATCAGGTGCTGAAGAGAGGCTGAGCAAGCAGGTTTCACCCTCTGTGAGGCTCCATTAATGCTGGTAGGGTCAGGCCAGCGTGAGCTTGCTCCACCGGGCTAAAAGCAGCACTCAGACATGTGACACCGGTGGCCCTGCTGGGCATGGACCCTCTGAGTGATACCCTGGGACCCGTCAGCATTCCTGGGCCTGGATGCAGGCAGCAAAGGTGTGGTACCACTGCTTGAGCGAGCTAGGGAAGGCTAGGCTGGGGTGTGAGGGGAAACCAGATCAGGGTGATGCTGACTTTTGCCAGGGGCCTGTGGTAAGTGGACCTCACAGCGAGTGGCCAGAGAGAGAGTTCTCCACGGGGCCTCACTGTTTTTCCCCATCTAGCAGATGTTAGATGTTCTTGCTGTCATTAACCCATGTGTCAGGACTTTTCCCAGCTCAACGTGGGAAGCAGGCTGTGGGGTTTCGTGCCAGCAGGATCTGCCAAAATGTTCAGGATGCTGGGAGGAAGGAGCTCAAAAAAAGTCTGGCTCCCTTTGGTCCCCACTTGGTTGCTTCTGCGTTTCATCAGATGCCTGCCAGCTTAAAATGGGCATTGGGAGACTGGCCATGCAAATCCCAGTTGTGCTTATAGGAAGACAATACCCATCCTCAAAATAATTTTTTTCCAAATGTTTAACTCCTGGATCTCTTTGCAGTAATTGAACTATGTAACACAAAGCCCCAAAGCTTCAAAAACGTATTAACAGAGTACGTAGCTTATCGTAAAAGGTCAGCTGATCTACCTATTTAGTTTCTTATGTGACATTTGCCTGTCTTTCTTGTCTAGCTCTTAGGTCTCGTTCCTACATATGACCTGCTCTACATCAAATGTGACTGCTGTCCTCCTTTCATCTGCCCTAAAAGGAAGGAGAAACCTTGGTGCCTTCCAGTGAAACTCCCTGTCCTCTGGCATTGCCAGAGCAAAGGTAAATGTGAACATCTTCCCTCCTGGCAATGCCCTCAGCACCCCTTTTTTCTTTGCTAAGCAAGAGGTTTCTCTACTGATGCCAATGGAGTGACACAGTGGAAGAGTCACTGTTGATGGGGTCTGTGCCAGCCCTGTGGGGTGAGTGTCTGTCCTGTCTTCTGCTCCTTACAGGTGGGGAGGCTGAGGCACAGAGCAGGTAGGACACCTGTTAGCACCCGTATGCCCTGGCCAAGCACAGGCAGCAGCAGGAGAGCTGGGATCCTGGTCAGAAGTAACACTGTCCATAATTTAATTTTTTCAACTGTCATGTAAAGTTTTATTTTAATGAAAAAGATCACGCCAGTTGCTCTGGTCAGTGAATAGATGTTTACTCTGGGCATTGTGTGAAGTATCAAGGGCACTAGAGATTAGGTCCCTTCTGGGAGTGGGGTGACGAGGCCTTGGCCCGTGTCATGAAATCTTCTCAGGGAACTGCTCTCTACGCAGCTGCTAGATGTCTTGGGGCCTTCCTTTACCCCCATCTCCGCTGCCTCTGAAGCCTTCATCATCTTCCTGCAGAAGCTTTTCTCTTGCCCTGTCCCAGCCTGCTCCCTCCAAACTGCTTCCCAGGATGTTTCGTGGTCATTTTGTCAGTGTGTCCTGCCTCATCAGACCAGATTCCCAGCCTTTCTGTGGGTTTTTATGGCTCTTTGCTGGTTACAGTTTTAGTGGGGAGGAGGCAGCTGCAATCGATGACCTGTGATTTCCAGGAAAGGGGAGAGCAAGGGAACTTCAAGCAGTGTGACCTCCCGCTGGGAGCAGAGCCTTTTAGATCCCTTGTGTCAATTACGGCTTTCAGAGGCACTTCCCCACTCTATTTGTTTACCCTGGGGAAGCCCAGAATGCCCCCTCCAGGGCTCAAGCCACGCACATTCCCTCTCCCAGCAATGGCATAAAGGTCTTTCAGCCTAGACTCGGAGACTTTGCATTGCCCATTTCTGAATCAGCCCACAGCATCAGGACCTAAGCTCCAGAAAAAAGGTTACCTGATGAAAAAGCTTTCACTTTCAGGCTGCTCTGTTGTACCTGGTGTCCTCCAGCTGCGGCTGGAGTTGAGGAATGCACAGAGAGCCATGAGCCCATGTGAGCCCATGTTACAACAGTCACCGACAGACCGTGCTTTAGCTCTGTGCCTGGGGCTGCTGGCTCTAGTGTAGGGTGGAGGACATTTTCTAGCCCCACAGGGCTGTTCCTGACAGCTATTCCCCACAAACTCCAACATCGACCCTTTTATTCTGGAATATCCAGACTCGGAGTTGTTCAGAGACATCCTCCTGAAAAGCTTCATAGAGAGATAAGCCCAGAAACACCAGCTATGAAACAGCATGTTGTGTGCTGAGCTCTCTCTGCAGGAGAGGCACTTCCATCTGCTGTACACCTCCTGAATTCAGGAATAGCACCCTACAGGCTGCTCAGTACCTTCATTGACCTCAGCAGGCTCAACACCAGGGACAACTTTAGCTCCGTGCACTCATTAACCTGCTTCCCCAGAAGCATCTTCAGGGCTGGGGGCTGTGCGAGGTGGGCACCCGCAGCAGCCGTGCTCCAGCTGCAGCGCTCTGCGATGGGCACCCTCCTGCTGATCTGCTTGTGCACCAGGGGACAATAGTGAGTCTTGACCATCCCTGCATCCACAGGAGTCATGGGGGTCATCTGCTGGCAAGGCAGGGCAAAGCAAGGTCTTTGTGCATTCCGGAACTCGGGCTGGGTAGGATGTCAGAGGTTATTGATGTATCTGACTCTGAAATGAGCTTTATTCTTTTCTTCAGCCTCCTAATGACAGACACCATCTCTGGGCAGTGAATCAACAACCTCAGGCAGAGGTGAGCAAGTGCCAGACATCGCTGCTGGTGTTCCTGCTGACACCCTTGCCCCAGGCACCGCAGCTCTGGGGTGGACAAGGGCCAGAGAAGATGCTGGGCTGAGTGAGGCCTCTCAGCAGGATTTCCACCTGCAGCTGCAGTTCTTGAGAAGAAGATTCACCCTTGGTTTTCACATGGGCTCTACGGAGGAGTGGCGGCAGTGTTGGAGTGCCAACAGCATTGGAGAGCTGCTGGTTGTGCTGCCAGATACCATCAGGGCTTGAAAGGTAATGTCAGCAGCATCCCCTGGGTGAGTCACATGTTTCTTTTCCAAGCCCAGCAGATGTTAGCCCTGAAGTGGGGTAAGCACACCCAGTTCACCCCATCATCGGTAGAAACCATATTATCAAGGATTGGCTGAAACATGGCATTTGCCACAATGAACTTCAAATGATTTTTCGGTTTGGGATGGAGCAGGGACAGCTTCCTCTCACCAATATTTCTATGAGAGTATATTTTTGGTAACAGATGAAAAATCCTTCCATTAAAACAAAAACCTTTTTTTTAGCTTTAAAAAGAATTTGAACTATTGACAGGTATGAAAAAATTAACGTGGACGTATTCTCTGGTTTATTATGTTTAAAATCTAAATGCAAAATATATTTCTGGAAATTATTTTCCATTAGAGAAAAAACTGCAGTCTTGTAGGCCTATGTAGTAAAGCAGAAATATTTAGAACAAATAGGAAATAAAATCAGTGTTTCTGAAAAAGTTTTGGAAGGAAACATGGCTAGTGTAAATTGGAGCATGTAGAAATCCTTTTCTGCCTTTCAATTCTCCAGTCTAGAGCAGGGAGACTTCTGATATTAGTGACTCTGCTTTATAGAAGTGATGGAGCCGTGCTGGTACTGTGCCCTCGTAATGTATATCAATTCACATTTGAGGAGCATGCAGACTTTTAAAAATTTCTTTTAAATCTTTCTTCTCCTCCTTCCGAAAGACAGATCAATTTCTTTATCTGCTTTGTGCAAGTGTGAGGACATCAAGACACAGAGTGGAGCAGTCTTGCTCAAGGTCACACTGCATGAATTATAGCGGAAGAGTCACTCGTCAGTTGCTGTGAGTGGTCCAGCGGGGGAAAATGTGGTCCAGCGTCATACTGCCCTGTCTTCCAGATCCACTCTGTGATCATCAAATCTTCTTGCCATCTCTGATAAGCAAAAGCAATGGAGAAAGATGCTGGTCCCAACTGACTTCTGGTGCTGCAGACACCAAAGTCCCTTTGCAAAGGGAGGAACCTGCTGTGGTGTCACCGGCTGTAGGTGCCCGAGGTTTCTGAGAAGATACTGCAAATCGTGGCTCATCCATCTTATGGCCATTTCCCCCTGATGCTGGGGGTCACGCGCAAGGAAACAAGTAAGCGGTGGGAAAGCCAAGGGGAAAAGATCAGCTGTTCTCCTGGGGCCCTGGTGGGAGGAATTAGGATGTGGGGGTACCTGGGGTGGCCACGGAGCAAAAAACACAAACCCCCTTTTCACCCATTCGTTCTGCATTTTCCACTCTGTGGGTCCTGCTCCCCTCTTCCCTCACCCTCCCCCAGCTCGCCTAGTAATTCAGGAAGAAGAGGCCAAGGAGAGTAATATCATGCTGGAGATAGGACTGGAAGGGCAGTAATTTAGAATCAGAGGCTTATAGTATTATTGCCTGCAAAGCCATTCATGGGAAATGATTCCCCCCATCTCCATTCCTCCCCCCTTGCCATCCCGCTCTCCTTGCTCTGCAATAACAATAACAGAAATGCCTTCAGGAGGCTTTTCTACTCAAAATGCAGGCAAAGGAGCGCTTTTCTCCACCACCCCTCTTCTTTCCCTTCTCTTCCCCCTGCACTCGCTTGTCCCCCCTGCCTCCAAGCCTAACCACTGCTCCCTCCCTTCTCCCTCCCCCCGACCACAGGATAAAAAAATAAAAATAATAATAGGGGTAATAAGAGAGGAGGTAATGGAACGTTCTCCAACTGGGCACATGTCAGAAGCCATTATATGTGGTGCAGATTTGCATAATTCAAGAAGCATCAAATTAAATTTGCATAATTCCTTTGATTACACTTGTTATTAAATGTAAGTGACATTGATTTACAAAATGGCCCAATATAAGGTTAATAGCAAATGTCACCTTCCAGCAGGGTGAATAGGGTGCGTGTGTGGTGGTGGTGGTGATGGAGGAGGGGGAGAGGGGGGCCTGGGGAGGAAGGCGAGCAGACAATTGATTTCTGCTCCTCTCTCCTCCTTAAAGGGCTCAGGTCTCCTTTGCAGAGGCGCCCTCAGCTCTCCAAGGGCTGTGTTTGGCTTTCGTGTGGACGCAGTGTCATTAGGAGCGCCTGCCAAGTGGCGTCGGCGCCGTGACTCTGCCACCTCCCGCTCTGCGCAGAGGCATGGCATGGCTGCCCAGCCAGCTCCCGAGGGGAGCCGGGCAGGGTGGAAGGAGCAGGGAAAGCCAAAAAGTGGCTCTCCTGGGCCCAGGCATGCTCGGTGGGCAGGAAAAGCAGCTTGGAAGGCATCTCTGTAGAAAGCCCTCCCTGAAGCAAGTTTTTTAAAATGATGTGTGAGCCGGACCCAGGCTGTCACCTGCTACAGGACATCCCGTACATCTGCCTGAAATGCCAGGCACTGATGGCAGGGTTACACACTAGAAACACATCTGTGATTATGGCAAATCAAAAGAAAAGGCACCCAGTTTTCCAGAATATTGTTGTCTCCGTTTTTTTTTTTTTCTTTGAGCAACACCAGCTGCGGTAAATGCCATGAGTTATGCAAAGTTTCCTAAGCAAAAGCATCCCAAGGAGAAATATCTCTCAGCTGATTTCCATGTCTCCATGAAAGAGGTAAAAACTAGCAGCGCGTAGGGAAAACACCTGATCCCAGGCCCAGTAAAACCAGTGGGCTTGGCTGTCTGCAAGGGGAGCTGTGATGATAAAGCCAGCATCAGCAATAGAGGCTTTGGGGCACCTACCAAATCTGCTGTTAGAGCTTTGGCAACTACAGAGGAGCGTTGTTTATATACAGTAAAAACAGTAACAGTGGCAAGGGACTAGAGCACATGGGCTGCACACGCTTCCAATGGCAGGTATTGGGGATTTTATGCATGTTCTGGGATATATACTGATAATAGGCAATATTTGCAGCAGGACAGGTACAGTGATTGGTGTATAATTCCAGGTGGAGGCTTTTTGGCCATTTGCAGCTGATTTTCATATTCTGCTGATCAGCCCTCTGGAGCTCTAGAAGTCCATGCCCAAGATGAAATCAGTGCACCCATCTTTCAGATCCCAACGTGATAATGTGAAGCAAGGTCTAATACTCTAGATGATCATCTAGTGAATGAGACATCTGAAATGTATTTCACAGGCCTTGGGCAGTCTGAAAGAAAGCTGCTGCGTGAACACTTCTAATGCCCTACATATTGCCCCACATCCATCAAAGAATGTTGCCTTGCTACGTCCCAAGGCATCTGATGCCTGCTCCACAGCCGAATTTATTATGACTCTCCTGAACCCTGATTCTGAAAGTGCCCAGTGATTTGGGGTGCCCAGCTTCGGACATTTGAAGAAACTATCTTTTTGAGGTTAAGCACATTTGTAGCGGCTAATGGCTGAGGCCTGGGTCCCATTGCTGCTGTGAGAATGGGGAGAGAAGATGAAGTGCTGGGATCTGGTGGACGGGCGTGGAGGGTGGATGGAATATGCAGGTCCATTGTATGCACCCTGGATTCCCTGGGAGCACGCAGGAGGTATCTCCATGTGATGCCAAGGGATTGCTCTTTACTTTGAATGTTTGTGTCTTTTGAGCAGGTGTTGTGCTTCCCCCTGCAAAGCAGTGTTCCCCCGCGGCCTGATGACAGGCCCCTTAATGCAGACAACGCAGGCTGTATTCCCAGCCCTGTCAATCCAGTGCTCTCTGCTGCATCCCTCCCACACCCGGGTGCATCTTGGCTGGTTAGCCTGCAAATTCTTCAGAGCACGGCCAATCCCTCCATGTGCTTCCACAGAGTGCTCAGCACAGTGGTTCCCAAGTGCGGGCCTCTTGCCTCCCTGCCGGGGCTGGCAGGGGTGTTTGAGGAAGAGAGGAAATATGCCCGGACCCCATCAGGCTATGCTGACCCTTAGTGCATTACCTGAAAACTAGCTGCTGGCAACCCAGTTTTGCGTGATACTGGGAAGGGTGTTTCTGTGCAACAGCTCTGGCTTGAAACTCAGGGTCAGTCATGCTGCCTGGCCATTTTTATGCCATGGTGATGCTGATGGAGAGTGAGAGGTTTGTTTTAAACATGGATTAAGCGGCTGTGCTATTTGCAGCCAGTTTTGGAAGTGCAAAGGATCCCAGCCCAGGCATGGCTGGTGCTCACATGCTCAGTTGCATCCTGAGGTATTTTCATGCCAGCATAAACCGTAACTCTCCCAGGTCAAAGTTGGCATGGGCAGAGGCAGTTAGCGCTGGCAGCTGCTCCTGCTGCCTTGCCAGGGGAGAGGGTCATTTCTTTTCCCTTCCTCTTGCTACTTTGGCAGCTGCCAGGCTAGTGCAGGGCTCCCCTCACCGTCGGGAAGATGGGGAGCCAAGCTGGAGCCCCTGAAAGCCAGCAGTCAGGCAGCGGGGAGAGAGAGACTCTTATTAAGGGTAACCCTGGCTCTGACTGACAATTGCTGACATCGTCATATTTAGCACCCGCATGCAGCGAGCCTGAGAGACACTCGCACACTGGGTGAGCCAACTGCAAATTAATCGTCAGTTCATTACTGCTCTGTGCCTTTCATCCTGACAGCAGCCTTTCAAACGTGGATATAATTGGAAGGGTCCATGTGGCAGGAATTTGGTGAGGGCTGGGAGGGGGAGCTGAGGTCTCTCCCTCTTGCTCCCCCTCTCCTTTCCTCTCTCTCTCTTTCTCAGGATGAGTTCTGGGAACAAACAGCAAGCTTAGGACAGGCTGATGAAGGAAATTAATCTCTCCTGCCCCTGTATCTTGCCCCTGCCACCTACACCCCTTGACATACATCGAGGTCTTCGTACTGGGAGATCTGTTTGCATCCAGGAGGTTCCCTCGAGCTATAATTACCCTCAGCTTGCAAACAAAGTGTGCAGAGTAGCAGGGTTGCCTGCGAGAACTTGAATATGTGCATCATTGTTATTGCTGGTGGTGGGTATTACTGTTGTTGTTATTACTGTGCTGCTGGGAGGCCCCATCACTGCGCTACATAGGCAGAGTGGAAGGTGAATCTGCAGCTACGGAGGGTTTTACAGGCAAGGGCCCAGGCTGAGGAGCAGGGCTTGAGGTACTGGGGGGAAAGAAATGATTCCCAGCATCCTTGGGAACTCATTCTCTGAAAAAGGAAACGAGCCCTTGGATTTTGTTCATCACAGCATGGACAGAGTACCGTTCCATGCCTCGGTTTCCCTGCCAGTCAGGATTGTGCAAATACACTGATCCTTGTCATGGGTGCAGCCAGCCCCAGGACACCATACCATGGAGCAGACTTAGTGTGTGCTCCTCCAGCACATGGGGCAGGAGGGGGCTGCTCTGACATGGCCGTGGGGAACGAAATCCCCCCGGGGGTGGACATCCAGGGTGCTAGAAGTATGTGTGGGAATTGGGGTTTCTTTTGTCTTTTGGCTGATATTAGAAAATGGTATTAAAAGAAATTGTTGGTGCAATCCCAATGTCCCATTCACCACACAAAAACAAATGGAAGAGGTTTCTCAAAACTCCAGTTTTGTAATAGGAAGCCACATCTGGGGGCAAGTGATGGAGCTAGCTAGGGACAATCAGGGAAAAGAGCTCTTTTGGAAGCCCCTTTGGAGGGAAACAGCCTTGGAGCACTTCTAGGGAATGGTTTTCCTCCTTTTTTCAACTTCTGCTAGTTGATGTGCAGGCATCTTACTGGTGGCCTGCTCTGGTGCACCCATCCTCTCCAGGCTCCCTCTGCACGAGGATCTGGCTCTGCCCTGGAAGGATGCAGCCACTGAGGGACCGCGGAGGGGACACAGCCACACGCTGGAGGGGAAGGTGAGGGGTCTGTGCTGGCCAGGTACCTGCTGGAAGGCACCCAGGAAGGGTTAAGTACTTCCAACAACCTGTTTTGTGCCTTCCCGAGTTGTGCTAATCTGCTCCCCTTGATGATCTAAAGGATGTGGCTGTGGTGCTTCTCTGTGAGACAGAGGGAGTCATGCCATGGGGACTCCGGCCCCCCTTCGCCTTGTCGCCCCCTGCTCCTCCTGTGCAAAAGTTATCGTCGTATTCAGTGGAGTCTCAGGTAGGCAGATGAATGGGAAATGTTCCTCTCCATTACTAGCTGCACTTGACTGGAGTCTCATTACATTACGATGGCGCTTTAGCAGGCGAATGGGCCTTGCGTCTGGGTTCCCAGCACCCCTCATACCTCCCTGATAACGTAAATTACCCTCCGCCTCATTGCCTCAAATGATCAAACATCAAATTGCTAGTAAAAAAAAAAAAGAAAAAAAAAGAGGAAAAGAGAGAGAGAGAAAAAGAGAGGGAGAGGAGGGAAAGGAGAAAAGCTGAGCAGAACCATGGGTTGAATCTAGATGGTTTATCAGCAACAAGAGACGAGTCAATGGCTCTTAAACACTTGCTAAAGATGAATCCATTGAAGGCTTTGAGCATGGTAATTTCACTGACATTAAAGTACACCTGTAAAACCCAAACAATGCTTTATAACTCCAAATTACACAGTCAAGACCTGCTGCTTCAGAGCACCACTTATTTCTTTTGGTCCAAGGAGGGGGTACCCACAGGTAGCCTGTGTTTCTCCATAAACAGTCTTCAGCGATGCTGAGAGAGACAGAGAAGCAGAGGTGCGCACGTGGTATAGATTTGTTGTTGATTTTGTGGTTGAACAATGTGCCAGATCCCTTCTGCCCTGCCTTTACCTCTGCCCCCCCACCCCCACCCCCAACAAATTTTCCAAGCCAGAAGAATGGCTTTGGGATGAACAAAACAAGGAGAAAAAGAGAGGGGAGCAGCACCAGCAGGGGAGGGAACAGAGCAGGTACACATAGGGCTGGTCGACTCGGTGCGGAAAAATATGGATCTCGGCAGGGTAACGAGGCGCAGTGGAAAGAGGAGGCTATACGTCTTTTCTCAGTATTTAAACGTGTGCTTAATATGGCGCTCAGTGGAATGGTTAATCTGCTAATGCTGGTAGTGTTTGCTGTAGTACTCAGAGAAATGTTTACTGCAGTATTTCATGGGGATTGTGTTCTGGATGGCACAAAAGGAGGAATCGCTCTAGCGTACCGGGAAAATGTTCATTGCAAAATATACTGGAATATTAAGAGGTTTATTTAGTGGCGTACTTAGTATAATATGAAAAGAGTTAAGTACAGAGTGTTTTATTAATATTTTTGGGGTGTGGATGAATTTCAGTGCTCAGGAAGGTTATGAAGAAGCAATTCCAGCAAAGGCTGGTTTTATTCATAGATTTATAGATCTTAAAACCATAAAGGACTCTTTGATCAGCTAATCTGACCTTCTGTATAACACAGGTATATACAGTGTGGACATACCTCCTGATTCAGCAAAGCACTTTAAGCACTTGCTTAAATTTAAGTATTTGAGTTGCCCCATGGAAGGCAGAGAAAATAACCCTATTGAATCAATGGGACTATTCATGCCCTTAATGGGAAGTGGGTGTTTAGGCATTTGCTGAATTGGGACCACCAGAAGATAATGCAGCTAAATGAGTAATTCATAGCCACCCATTTATTCAACTGCTTTTGCCTTCTTTTCTGCTTGTGGATTGCTCTGGAGCCAATCGCCATTTCCTGCGATGTATTCATTGTCTGAAGTCATTCACTGAATAATTTCAGTGAAAACTCTTTCTTGATAGCTTGCTCATAAACAGTTCATTGTGAATATGGGAATATATGCACATACATTTTAAAAATGTGTGAGCATGCGCACACTCGCGTGTGTTTGCATTAAATACGTGGACACACATGCACGTACGCACACAAACGCAGGGCTAGGATCTTCAGCTACAATAAAAGACACAGTTGCCTGACGCTGGTGGTTACGTGGATTCCGACCGGCTCCCCAGTTTCAAGTTGCCTTTGTTTTGAGTGGACCCATAATATTTCTGACCCCTGACTGCACGCAGTGAATCTTGAGGTCCACTTTCCAATGCAAATATTTACCCAGGGAGTTTTTTTGAATGTGCTTTTGTGATTTTTCTCCTCTGTCCATTCATTACACACTGGTTTGCAATGCATCCCTCACCGTAAAGTGATCTGCTGGGAATTTTGCAAAAAGTGAAATGGAAGAAGGTACAAAATCAGTCGAGAGTGAACACTGCAAATTATCACCGGTGCTGGTGTACTTGTGCCAGACCCTCCATTCCCTCTGTTTACTCAACTGGTCATGAATTGGTTCTGATTTATTATGAATGCTTTGCTTACGGATTTTCCAAACCAGCCAGGGCATATCTTCTTCAAACAAGTGTGTTTGCAAACCGCTTGTGGCACGGCATCGGTCAATTAAGTGACAGTGGTTTTTTAAACAGGAACAAAACTGAAGAACAGGTACTATGAATGAGGCTGGAAGCTTCGCTGGTGGAATTGTGTTTGTGCAGTGGCCAGCTCCAGTTCTCATGCAGACCTGACTGTGCATTATGCATTACAACATGGGAATAATTTGTTTCTGGTGCAGGCTGCCAGAAATACATTCTTTCTAAAAGTCACACTGCATTTTAGGATTCACTTATATTTTCAGGAAGTCAAAGGAATTACCATGATGTTTAGGGGTAGAGTGTGAATACCTACAGAATTCAGAACCGAACGTGGTGTTTCCCACGTTTCAGTTTATTTTCCCTCTTTACATTCCCCTCAGAACCAGAGAGGGGTGTGACGGAAACTAGACGTGAGCCGGGCAATGGCAGCGTTGGGACAGTTCATCTAATGTGGTTCGTGTGTGTGCGATAAGTGGCAGTCCGAGATTTTCAGCAGATAGCGTGCCGAGAGCAGGGATGCTAAGGCTGCTGTAGGACACGTGCAGAGCTGATCGAATGCTCCACGTTCTCCTCTTGGGCTCCCAGCGACTGTGGCATCTGAAATTGCTTCCGAATGTCCCTCTCACTCATTTTGTTTCATTTGTCCAACTGAAAATTAAGAGCCGTTTGGTTTTCCCTAGTTAACCCAAGGTGGGATTTTTTCTGGGTATTTCAGTAAAACAGAAGGCTACTGTAGTTTTTCTAGTCTGAATGAGATGTGTTGTTTACAGATGGCCACTGTCCTTTCTTAGAAAAGCAGTCATGGTTCACAAAGGGAAGACATTTCAATGTGAAAAATCAATTATACGATTCTTTTTCCAAAATAGAACATGAAATATTTTGACTTTTCAAAATTACCTTCTCCTTTTCTGTTTTTCCCTTATGGGGGATGATTGGCCAAATTCAGCAAGAGCTAGCAAACAGCCTGAGTCAGCTAAAAGCACAATTTATTCTAGAGATAACTTAATTCACTGAAGTAAAAAGAGAAACTGCAAGTCCTGATACCGCTTTCCAAAAAGTTGGGTTGGTGTTGCTGTGTCTGAGACATCTTTAAAACAGAGCATACATCCTTCTGCCAATATTTGCATAGCATTCAAAACAACAGGGAGCATTTGGAGCTGCTTGATGATGAGGGGATAGGTTGCAGGCATGGCAGGCATGGTGTTTGACAGGGCTGTGGATGGGCCCTGGCAGAGGTTTATTTACACTGTGGCTCAGTTGTATCCAGCCTGCCTCTGTCAATGTAACTCTCTTTTTAATGGAGAGTTTACCACTTGTACATGCAAGGAGTCATTTAGGTGTTAGTTTTGTTTGCCAATATAGACTGTCCATTAGCTATCTTAATCCTCTGTCTATCCTAACAGGCTGAATTAGCAACAATAACAACAACAAAAAGTAAAAAAAAAGTCTGTCTAAAATACTGTTGTAGAGGAAGGAAATGCCCTTCCCCTTCCTTGTTTTCAAATGGAAATATATTGCTTTATGCAAGTTTCTCCTTCTGAAAACTGATGTATTTTTCACTGAAAAAAAATGGAAACTGCTTGCAGAGAATTTGCAAAGGGAATAAACCCACTTCTTTCAATGTCTTGCACAGAGAATAAAAACAATTTTCAGGAGCCATTTTGGACCGAACTTTCAGCAGGTATGGGGATAAGTGGGACTGGTTTATGCTTATTTTACTCATCGACTTCCCAACATTGTTTTGGATGAAATGCAAAATCAAATCCTGCAAGACGTGATCATTGAGGGTACTGTGGCATATTTTGAAACAGTAGGGCTGTTAGCCCCAGCATCTTGGCCAAATTCCAGCCTGGATAATTACATTCTGCCGGCCTATATTCCAGCCTGCAGTTCAAATAGAGAAAAAAAAAAAGAGTTATCATTTCTCCTCCGAGAAGTCCTGCTGTGTGATGACTGATGCTTTTCCACCCCAGAAGTAGCTATATTTCAGGAAATGTTGCCTTCATCTTCCCACTTGTCTTGCCCATTGGATAGAACCCACTGTGAAGATGCCCAGGCCAGCTCCTTTGTGGGAATAAAGCAGCAGAGCTGCCTGGGACAGAGCTGCGGTGCTTGATGCCAGCCCCTTCATTACTACTCAGCCCTCGCCCTGAAAAGCCCTGAGTCCTGTGGAGGGTCTGGGCCCCCTGCAACCACAGGGCAGGGTCTTTGTCTTCCCAGCAGCCGTGGGCTGGGGGCACCGGCGGGATGCACGGTGAGGGGAGAGGGCAGGCTGGCATCAGATGGGAAGAAGGAGGACTCTCTGGCCAGCTTGACCTGTGCCTGTAATTTGTAAAGAGCATTTTTACACCAGATCAATGCTTTCCTCAGCATTTTAATGCACCCCATTGGTGTCCTTAAACTCTAATGATGCAGTCTGTGAGAAGCTGCCATTTATTACCCACAGATGGGGTGATAATTATTGACAAGATTGTAACTAATAATTAAACCCATTTGCTCCTTTAAACAAGTTGGTGTGAATTATTTGCAGGGAGTTCTTTAGCAGGCCTGTGGTCACTCCTGCCATGCGGTGACACTGCCCAGGAGCAGGCCCGCCACCAGGGATGAGGGAAGGCTGCTCATGAAAGCCGGGCCGTTCAGGCCCGCAGTGGAGTCCTTTCCTCCGGCTCTGTGTGGAGCCCGTGCCCGGAGCTGTGCCAGCAAGGGGTGTGCGAGCCCTGCCGTGTGCCCACCCAGCTCCTGGGCTGTGCCCCCGGAGCCTCGGCTCCTGGTGCCGGGGCTGCTCACGGGACCCGGTCGGACCCGGAGCTACAGGCAGTGAGAATGTTCCTGGCGATTTGTCCTTCTTTCCCCGAGTATCTGGAGCTGCCCCTTCCGCAGGTGGAAGATCAATAGTCACACGTTCCCCACCGTCAGGTTTATTATTCCTCAGGCCAAAATCCCATCCCAAAGCAAATACGATGGGAGGGAAGGGGAAGGATAACTTCTCCAAGCTGTTGTTTCTTTGGGCAGCAGAGAAGCTACCAACGGACTGTTTAACCCTCCGTGCACGGTGTGGTGCCCTTGTGGTGCTGGGGACCGAAGCACCTGCTGCTGCCCAGCGCTGGTGCCGGGATGGTGGGTACCTGCACAGGTACGAGCTGTGATATGTATGTGATATGTATGTGATATGTACGTGACATGTATGAGCTGTGATGAACCTGCACAGGGCTGAGCCCTGGTGCTGGGGGCGAGGGCGGGAGCGTGCAGGGCACCGCTGCTGCTCTGTGGGCCGTGGGGCACTGGTGGGCAGGGGGCAGAGGGCGACGTGAGCGGTGCCTCCCGCTGGGCATGGCAGAGGCGGGGAGCGGGCTGGCATGGGGCCGGTGGGGACGAGGCAGGGTGAGCGGAGGGCGGCTTTTGCAGCACCACGCTGTTCAGCAGGAAGCCTGGGGGAGCTGCCTTCCCCTGGTGTACATTTAGAGGGAGGGTGTAAATCTAATCTCAGTGCTAGGGTCCATTAGCATTAGAGGGGAGTACTGTATATGCATTCATTCCCTGCTCTCACCTCTGGATGACAGAGTACCCCCCTCTGTTGTCTGCTTTAGCGCAGGGAAAAGGCTGCCCATTAATTCTCCGGCAGCGGTGCATAATGCCATCGTAAGTCTTAGGAGCCTATGAATTTTGTGAGCATTTTACAGTAATAAATACCCTACACTTGTGCATATAATTAGCTGTGTATCCCTCAGTTGTTCCATCTACACTATGATCGATCTGTCCTTTTGCTCAGGTGGGTCTGGTTCCTCCCTCACGCTCCTGTTTTGGCACTGGTGTGGCTTGGCCCAGCGGCAAGAGCTCAGGACCTGGCAAAGCGATTTGTGCTAAGGGAAGGGGAGATCCGATCATGGATTTGGGGATCTGCTGTACTTGAAGTGGAAACCTGAGCTGAGAAGCTGAATGCAAAGCAACCGAGTTATCCCAGGTAAGTCTCAGTGTACCTGTACTGTCAGTGCCGCCTCACACCCTCCCCCCAACAAGTACGCCAGGCTGTATAGGCTATGAAGAGACAGTAAAAACGTGCATCCACCAGAGTCTGTCTGCTTATCTGACTTCGTCTCCCATATCTTGCACCTTCCCCTTCTTCCGTGAAAAAGGCTACGAGAAGACTAAGTCTGACATCTACACACTGTAGGATCTGATCCCCCTTTTGTAAAAATTCTGCTAAAGCCTCACACTAGTAGAACTTACTGTGCGAAGGTAAGCAGTCACCCTACTGTCTTAAACCTGCTGAAGCCTGGATGCAACAGGTGAGAATGTTGGGCTTTAGGGCTCTGAGTACCAGGTCAGAAGGGCTGTGGCCACATGACACAAGTGCTGATCTGATGTGAAGCTGCTCTGCTAATGCAGATCCTTTCAGGCACTGCTGACAGCTTAACTTCTCCTGGCAGACTCAATGTGCATTTGGTATTACTTGTCTGTGATTCTGACTTTACGCCTTAAAATATCACCTGTCATCCTCCTGTAGCGTGCAGAAAGCTGGAAGCTGGCTCAAAGGCGGTGCAATGTGTGCTGTGGCTAACTTGGTAAGATGTGATGCTGCAAGGATGCCTGGCCCAGGTCGGGTTTGTGCAGCTGGCTGATCCCAAACCACGCACATCTGGCAGCATCATCCGCAGAGCATGGCTGAGGCTGGCCTCAGCCCTGGCAGAGGATGCTCACACCGTTAACTGTAACCCCCCAACTCAGAGGGACTATTTACATGCTTAAAGTTAATCACAAGCATAAATCTCTGCAGGATCAAGGCTGCAGAGAAAACTAACAAAGACACTGAAGAGGCATATGTCAAACGGGGCTGTGGTCGAGAGCTCGCTGAGACTTAAACATAACATTTGAGAAAATTAGTCCATTTGTTTCAGAGGCATCCTGAACATTGGCAAGTAGTAATTCCGTAATGAATCCATTTAACCAGTCCTATAGCTGAAATATCCTTAACAAATATTTCCTTTAATAGCACTTAAAGAGGGAGTGCAGGGAGAGGAATTTTAAAGCACAGATGCATTATTGCTGAGTTCCAGTTTTGAGGGCTTTCAAAGTACCAAGGTAATTTTTCTCCAAATTTGGCTCAATATTTAACAAATCGAGTGAGATCAGGAAGCAACCTAAGGTCAACATGTTTAACCTGAGTTGTTTGTTAAATTGTCCCAGCTCTGCAACAACAACCAGAACAAGCACATGTTGTATTCAAAGGTAATTCAAACAATCCTTGGAAACTTTATAATAAAATCACTAATCTGGAGAACAAGGCTGGAACAATGGAAACAAGGAAGCAACCTTTCTGTGGGAGATGGGAAAAGCTTGCAGATCTGGGATCTGGAATCAGAAGAAAAGGCAGATTTCAACCTTAGAGGTAGTGATTAACTACCTTGAATCTAGTAATTGTTAGCGAGCGTTCAGCGTGAGCCAAACCAAATTGGCATTTGTGCAGAAGCAAGATGGTCAGGTTACATTCAACCCAAAGCAGCCCAGAAAAGGTGGATGCAGACCACATAGTGTGGGAGCAGCACACTTCAAAGCGTTCCTCAGCCTCGTGGCAACCTGCACAGTGGCTGCTGGGTAGTGAAAAGACCTTGGTACTGCAGGCCCTTGGATGGCCAGTGTTAAAGAGGGCTTCAAGCACAGCTGGGTGCCTGCTCCTGTAGGAAGCAACCCTTTGCAGCCCTGTCTCGGCAGAGCCACCTGTGCTTCCCGCCCACCTGGAGGTCACTCCAACAATAGCTCACCGTGGCTTAGCAGGTAGATGTCAGTCGGGCTGTCCACATCACACAGCCCTTTGCAGATCCCCAGCAAGGGCCCTGTAGGCCACTGGTGGCACACGGCCCTGTTTCAGAAGCAACGTGCTATAATAATGTATCCCTAACCATGCTTTATACCAATAAGTAGGCTATAACCCTGTCAAGGTGTGCTGGTGACTCTATAAACCATGAGACCTGAATGGTCAATGGTCGAGTGGTTTAAAGCTGTCACCAGAATACTGAGATAGCCTTATAAGCCTTGTGCTGCATGGCTGGGGATACATTATTCACTATAATATATGGTAAGAAATACTTGCGCAGGGTCTGAAATGAACTGCTTTAGCCACTAGCCAGCATGGCTAGTGATCAGGGAAATCCGTCAGCATTTTCATGTGCAACGGGAGGCAAAAAGAGGCAGACGCTGAGAAAGGGGAACTCATCTCTTCTGTCTAAAGACAGTGGGTTTTGTGCAGGGGATGGCGGGTGAGCAGGACCAAGTGCAGCTGAGCCCCTCACCTGCTCCTCCTACAGCAGGGGAGCACCCAGGGATGGCCACCTTCCCCGCTGTGCAGCTCCGCACTCTGTCTCCAGCCCTTTCCTTTGTTTTGTGGAGGACGCAGGGAGGACTTGGGCTGACAGCTCAGTGCTGCTCTGGGCAGGGACGCAGGGGCCGGGTGTGAGGCTCAGCCTGCAGGCAGAGGTGCCTGGGCAGCAGCAGGGATACTGTGCGAAGGGCCTCTGCCAGGTGCCTCTGCATCCTCACTTACCTCCATACAGTGGCACAAGCATTGCAGGCAGGGGCCTAAAACTGCCTAAAGTCGAGTGCAAGCTGGTAGAAGAGTCAGAAACGGGGTGCTAGGGACACCCTACACTGATGGATGGAGGGAGAGACGAGGGTTGCCCCATCCATGCCAAGTGTGTCTCAGGTGGCACCAAGAGGCAGAGGGATGGAGGTTTCTGCACAGGCACGTGCAAGCAGACGGTCCCACGGCCAGGACCTGGGGCTCTGAAAGGACATTCAGCAATTCTGCCATGGCCAGGCTCGCTGTGCATGTGAGGGAGAAAGCACAGGTAGGTCTGAGTGAAACAGGGTGAAGGAATGCTCCGAATCAAGTAGCTGGCATGTGGAGGGGGCAACGAGGTCTTTGAAGAGGCTCTGGAAGGGCTTTTGGCTAAGCCTCTGTCACCAACAACTTTGGCAAATAAAAGATTTCCCCATCCGGACAGCCTATGCTGCTCCGACCACAGGAGACAAAGTCCCTGAGAGCATGCCCTTTGGTGGCGGGGGGAGAAGTGAGGAGTGCTTGGGGGATTTCATTAGGAGATGGGAGGGGAGGGAGGAAAACCCTCCTCCTGAACAATAGATGGAGCTAAAATTGCCTGAAGGGCTTGGCTGGCTTGCTGTATTTATTGTATATGCATATATACAGGCATATACATTCATATTTGTATATATATGTATTCCCCTGCCTCAGCCTTTACTGTTCTTTATCAGGAGAAGACCCGGGGCATCCTTTCTCACCGCAGCAGCAGGGAGACAATAGCAGCGCCTGGGAGGGCGCCGGATAGGGCCCGGCGTGCCTGGGATCAGTAGCTGGGAGACAGGGGCCAGGGCAGAGGAATCCGGGGGCGCGGAGCACGGGCTGGCCGCCCCTCGGCTCACTTGTCATGTTAAGAGCCCGTTGGCCGGGCTGGGGCCGTGGGGCGCAGGGGGAGCCGAGGGACGGGCTCTGAATGCGGCCGCCCCGGCGTCCTTCTGTTCTCCATATGGGTACATTGTCTGGCCCCCTCCCTCCGCTGCCTCTCCTCGCCCTACTGTGCTCACATCAAATGTTTGCTTCCCTTTTTATGAAGACCCCTGGAGGGGCCAGTGGGGCAGCGGGCACCAGGAATTCATGAGGGACGGAGGAGGTGGAGGAGAAACAAGCTGGTGTTTGTCGAACGGGAGCCGTGTCCCTCCGTCCCCTCACCCGGCCTCCCTCACAGCCCCCTGTAGTGGCCCACGTCGGGGGGACAGCCACATCAGCAGCGGGGCCGTGGGTGGCAGCGGGTGGTGCAGCCTGGGGAGGGCAGTTTCCCAGGGAAGCCTGCCTCACCCTGGTCACCCCATCCCAAACCCGTGGCGCCCTGTCGCAGCCCTGGCCCTGGGGGTGAGGGGCTCTGCCTGCCGTAACCCACCGCAGAGCCAGACCCGGGCCAAGCAGCCACGTCCCCTGTAGCATGCGCCTCACCGCAGCGGTCGCCCCGTCGGGTCAGTGCGGGTGGGCTGGCAGGCCAAGCTCCCTGTCTCCCTCCATCCAGCTCGAGGCGGGCCCCATAGTTTCTGGGTTTCCCATCTGTTTTGGATCCCAGGTTTTTGTCTAAAACCTTCTCATCCCTTTCAAGCTCAAGCTCTTCTGTGCTACCTGAATTCTTCTGTAAGCAAAACTTGTTTGAAAGAGCTACTGTGCCCCGGAATATGCTTCCTGTTTTATCATCCACCCAAAAGTAGTACAAAACACATTACAAAGTCTCCTCTCTAGTGTTTTTTTTTGTATTTGATGTCAGTGAAGATAAAACTAATGGTGTCAAGCAATGTAAGGAAGGGGAAGATTAAACAAAATCTATCCCCTGCAAAAACAAAGCAATCAATATAACATTATCCTGCCGCAGTGGCTTTCAACTTGCTTTGATTTGTGGATCCCTAGAAAATCCCTCATGAAGGCTCAGCACCCCCAGAAAATTCCCAAGCCCCAACCGCTGCAGAGAGTTGGTGAAATTGCTTTTCCCACCCTCTGTACAGAGTCCACGTTCTCCAAGGAATCTGCAGACCACAGGTTGAAAAACACCATCCTACAGGATGCCAGTTCAAATGTAACTAAGAGTAATTAAATAGGGAGTTTACCATTGTTATTGTAATGCTCTCAGGTCCATCTTACCCACAGGATCCATTTTGCCACCTCTGGGAAGCACACACAGGAGCTTCATCGCCCTGGTGCCGTCTTGCGTCTTGCGTGCCTCTCTGCTGCAGCAAAGGAATGCCAGGTTCCTCTGTTCACCACAGAGGAGGAATGCAACAGATTGCAGATGGCTGGAAAATTTCTGGGAACATGTTTTGCTTTTGCAGAAAAAAAGGATTTTTGCTGTAAAGGTACTTTTATTCCCGCCCCCCCCCCCCCCCCCAACAACTGTAAGAACAAACTGTTGATCAAATTCAAAACAAACTTTTAATTCTCATTTCCTATTTTTGTTTCTGCTTTGTGTTCTCTGCTTCATTTTGCATCTCTGACTTCAGTTAAACATTTCTGCTGGAGAGGGGAGCATCCCCTGGTTTTGACTGGCCTAGTACAAGGACAGTAGGAAAACAAGAATAAAGAGGGTTTGGTATTTAAGGTACAAAATATTTTATTTCTTAGGCTGTATGCTGACACTGTCAATGAGATGATGAAAAATTCAAGGTGAGAAGTTTAAACAACCACAAAACTTCTTTTCATGAAAAAAAAGGAAATATAGCAGCACCTATGCCTGAAACTAGGGCAGACAACATTCAGAAATAGTGCAAAAAATGTCAAAACAGAAAAGCTGTGTTTTTTTAAAGTTGTTCTACAGATCTCTAAAGATGCTGCTCTGTGAAATAACGAGTGGTTCATTCACCAACCCATCAGCTTGGGAAATATATGCAACACAAATTCATTTGTTTCCAGCTAATTGCACTTTCATTTCCTCCTCCTATCGTCTCAAGGCTGTGCAGGCTAGGGTTTGGAGCAGTGCTTGCCAGGCTGTGCTGCAGGCGCCGTCCTCTGTACCCAAACCCCATCGCAGTGGTACCCAGCCCAGGTAGGAGCTGCTGCTGCTTCCTTTGCTTGTGGTGTTCTCATGGGCAAAACAATATTTGGGACCCACAGGTTTGGAGCAGGCAGGCGTTATGTTTTATTCCTGGCCTCTGTCATTGGCATGCTGTACAGTTGTAGTCAAACAAATGAACTTCTCAACATCTTAGTTACCCTCTCTGTAAAAATGAAGGTAATATTTATCCAGCTGGGATGCTGCAAGGAGTAATTAATGTGTACAAATCACTTTGAATTCCTCTAACAAAGTGCAAATTGTATTATTCCCCACAGAAACTGGTAATAGGTTTGTGTCTTCCTTCACTGAAGTTCTGACCTCAATCCCCTGGGGTAATCTTGGGGAAAAACTCTTCCTATTATTTGTGTTAGAGTAGCTCATAAGAGCCCCTCCAAAAGCAAACTCCCCATCGTGCTCAGGGCTGCATGTCCATACAGTAACGTGCACCCCAAGCTCTGGAGGCCTTGTATTTGAACTGAGGGAAGCTGGAGAGAGGAAGCATTAATCCTGTTTCAAAGGTAAACAACCAAGGCACAGAGAGGAAGCATCTTGCTGGTAGTAAGTCTATGTACCGGTATAAGTCTTTCCAGAAGACTCTCGCCTCATATTGACTTCCCGACTCAAGCTGAATTCTCACCTCTCTTGGCTGGAGGTCGATCTTTCCTATTTTGGTGAGACAGGCCAGCCAGCCAGCAGCAGATGGAGATTCTCATGGGACACTCAGGGACAGCAATGTTAGGGCAAGTCGGGGTCCACAGAGAGAGGGCATGGAGTGGCTTTGGGCAGGGTCGGTGACCACCAGTCCTGTTTTTCATCTCATGCTCTTTTGGAGACCTGGATGCATTCTGTGTTCTGATTTCTTAACACTTTCAGGTATCTTTCTGATATGGGAAGAGAGAGATCAAGACAACCCAAGAAGGACTGGTTAAGTTGGTTTTGTAAATCTTTGTGCATTAATAGATGGAGAAATGCAGATGTATCTACAACAGCTCTTCTAGCATTTGTCGCATTCTTTTTTTGGCTGACGTAACTGCTAATTTCTTGTTACTGCATCCATACCTTGAACAGAGCAGTAAGTTGCTTCACCACCAGTGTATTGGAACTTGATACCATTTTTTTCCTGACATTAGAAATCAGTTTAAATTGTGCCTTTTCAGAAGGAAAAATTGAGCAGAAGAAAAAGCATGTCACAAAATTCCAGTACCAATAATGGACTGACGATCCTGTTCACATTCTGTGTGTAGCTATAAAATACTACTCTGTGAAAAGCTGCATGTTTCACAGGCACTGCTGACATTTCATGGAGACCAGTGCCAGTGATTAGCCTCCTGACCTGCTGGTCCTCAGGTGCATTGCTACTAAGTGCCTTCTAATGCTAGTGCCCAGATGGGCCAGCAGACTTTCTGGGTAAGGACAGCACCGTTCTCGCCTCCCTGCTCTCCCAGTGGACCTCAGGCACTTCTTGTATGGAGGTCTGATCAGCAAGGGGAGCCCCTAATCCCCAGGGACACCTCCCACTGGCTTCAGCACCCTGGAGGCAAGCTACCGAGGTGTGACCCAAGTCATCTCACTGCCATTGGGATGAGATGAAGGACAAAAGTTGGCATGATCGGACAGCTGGGGAGAAAAAGACAGGGCTAAAGACAGGCTGGTGGTTTCACTCATTCCCACTCCCAGGATTTTACAGGACTGTGTTGATGTACACCAGTAGACCTCAGCCTCTAACACCGTTCAACCATGGGCTACTTTCATGGAGAAGCGATCGTGTGTTGGAAAGGAGCCACCAAGAGAGCACCTTTACCTGGGAGAACCTTCCCGAGCGGCTGGCAGAAGCCGAGCAGGTCTCCCCATCCTTCGCTTGGCTGGAGAACTGGGAGCTGTTTGTAGGCGGTACCCAAAGATGCCTTTTTGAATGTAGCATGTGCAAGGATGGGAGGATGAGGGGAGGGGGGTGGGGGAAGAGGAGAGGTACAGACACAGCACTCCTTGGCAGTGATTTATAGACTGGGTCAGGCACAAATTGACTCGTATGCAAGAAATGTAAATGGAATCGAGACTTTTGATGGAGAAGCTCATTTTCAGACTTAAACGCTTTAGATTAAACACACTCACACACAAATGCTGGCGGGGAGGGTGTTTTATATAATTTACATTACAAATCAATTCATTATCCACAGAGGCAGGTTGCACTGATTTTCAAGGATCGGAGATTTGATGAAGAGGATTCATTTCAAGAAATAAACCTTTTAAATTAACCGCAAGATGAGGGAAATTTCTTTATTTAAAAAATGCACCAGCCCCTTCTTTGTTTCTTTTATTATTATTAATATTATTTTCCATCCAGCTCTGGGTCATTAAGGAGGGTCCAGAAGTCACAGATTGCCTTTCTGAGGGAGGAGAACTGAGAACTTTGAATGTCACACATTTTGTCTGGCTCCAAACCCTTCATTTATTGCAACACAATTTGTTACCTGTGGTTGGCTCTGCGCACCATTGTGTGCCATGTGCCAGGACTGATTTAGCAGTGAATGTCCTCTCCACCTTGAACCTGAGAGAGGAAAAATCCCTTGAGAGAGGAGACGGAAGAGTCATGAAGGACAGAATTCCAGCTGCCTCAGGAGGGAAATGCCCCTCAAGCTCTGGGTGAAGTCCCTCAAGCTTTGGCAGGTTGCAGAGTTCAGGAAACTCTGGTTATAAGAAAGGCAGATAGCTCTGTGAGGGCTCGTTTTGGATGCAGAAGTAAAGAAATGGAACAAAAGGACACCCCAGAACCAACGTGGGTCCTGACATCCCATCCTGCCCTGGAGGTGTGCAGATCACAGTGGACAATAGCCAGGGCTGGAGGCAAAGCAGGAGGAATGAGAATGGTTGAAGGACAAGTGCCACATTACCCTAGTCTTCCTTGGCAAGGCTGCAAACTACCGTCTTCGAGGAAGGCTCTTTCTCACTTCCTAAACCATTTGGGTATAGTTTGTTCCCCTCCAGTCATTCCTGGCCACAGCTCCCTTGTAACTCCCAACAAAGCTCCTACAACCTGGCTGCAAATGCAGCCTCCCCGCTGCCCAGCATCCCACCTGGCTGCAGGATGGAGTGAGGTGAAACAGGAGTGCTGGAGCAAGCCCCTTCTCTCTTCTGTGTGAGAAATCATTGGGGTTTGTTTTTTAGATACTTTCCTATCAAAAAACAAAAGGTTGGGCCTCCTTCCTATTTGAACAAGAGCCAATCCTCTAGTAACACAACTGCTCACCTAACCGTGGGCAACCACCGCAGTTGTGTGGGATGAGCCGAGGCCAGAGGCTCTTCACAGGCGATGGCTGGGGATGGACAGCTTTTGGGTCCTGGAGCCATCTGCATCCCTCAGGGTCCTGATCCAAGCCCCAGTGCCAGGGCCTTCTTGAAGCCATCCTCCTTGCTGGAGGATCCTGGCCCTTGACTGGGAAGGCTGCAGGGCCAGTGTGGCATGGTGCTGGGACGGAAGGGCAGTGCCCACCCCCCTGGGACCCCCAGTGTGGGGCAGGTGGGCAACAATTCCCTGACCCGGAGAGCAGCCAAGCCAAGACATGAGGGTTAACAACCCTCATCTCACAGGGAAAAAAAAAATAATGTCGTGGGATCTTTAATGACCACAAATGGCTAAGACCTTTGTTTTATATCTCTTCCAAAAAGCAATCATGCACATTTTAGCAGGGGAGCTTTTATTCTCATGCGGATGGGGTAGCCGTTGCAGTGTCCTCTCCCAAGCGCATCCGGACCTGGTCAGCCCAAGTGCACAGTACAACGTGAAACATGTTTGACCTTCACAACTTTCCTTTACAGACCAGCAAGCTAAAACCCTGAAGGAATTTTCCTGAGTGAGTTTGTCCAAAGCAACGTTCAACACCTCATTCAATATTTGCCTGCAAAAAAAATGCCAATTATTGAGAGACAGTCCTGGCTGGGCATCAATAGGCAGCCAGGTGTGAGAAGTTGAAGAGAAATACATCTCATTAATGTGGAATTGTTTTTAGGTTAATAATCTTGCGTTAATTTTCCTTTAAAATATTGTCTTTGACCGTTAAACGCTCGCACTGTTATAAAAAGAACGTAATAAATGATCTTGAAGCAAATTCTCCTGCCAAATGTCATAATTTATTTGCATAATTAGCTCTTAATTTTAATTCAATATGCAAATCCACGCTTCCTTTAAATTGCAGCAGCCTGTTTCCCGGCCCTGGCTGCCATGAATTTATTGTGAGGCGGCTGTTTGAAAAGGCAGCTTCACTGCCTTCTGGGGATGGCTGCCTGGGGGAGGGGGTGCCCACCGCCAACTCCAGTCACTTTTTGTTTGGGTTTTGTTTTGGTTCGCTTCTTATTAAGTTGGACCCCAGCCTGCTTCAATCCCTGAGCGTCCCCCTCTTCCCCCCAACAAGTCCTGTTTCCCTTTGTCTTCCTCCTGCATTCTCTCTCTCTTTTCTTTTCCTCTTTGGAGAAGACAATGTTGATCCTCCATGTTCCCTGCCCCTTGCCCCCCCTGCCCCCCGCAAAAGGCTCTGGCTCAAGTCAACCTGGCAACTGCTCCGCTCTCCTCCCCCCTTTGGCTCCCTTTCCCCAGCCCTTCCTTGCTGCGTGACAGCCCCTTGCTCAATGCCTTTTTATGGTGCCCTCCTGGAGGAAGGTGAGGGGGAAAGGCCTGTCTTCCCCATGGGGTTCCATCCCCCGGTCCATAGCCAGAGCCCCTGCAGATCGCCAGAATCCCACCTCACCTCGCTAGCTGTGCCCCCACGGCGCACTGGCCTGCGCTCTGTGCTGAGCTGGGCTCGTGGCAGGGCAGCAGGCAGCGGGCAGGGGGCTGCTGTCCCCACTGCTGGGCAGCACACTGTGGCTGCACCCCTACGCGCTGATCTGCCAGCTGCGGAGCTGGAGCCGGGGTGCTCCCTCTCTCGCTCCCCCCATCACCAGCATCCCTCCATGCCTGCGCTGAGCCCCTGCCTCTGCTGGGTGGGTGGGAGACCCGCCAGCTCAGGCATCAGCCCGCCCCCAGGCAAGGGGTGCAGCTCTCGCCTAGCGCCCTGGGGTGTGCAGCCAGCTGGCACCAGGCACTGCTCCTCTGCTATGTGGAAAATATCCAAATTAAACAGTTCACAGGTTTCTGCTCCTTCCCAATCCAAAACTGAAACAGGATTCCAGCAACCACCAAGTCCCTCCAGGTAGAGAGCTGCGGGCAGGTGGCTTTGCGGGAAGGGCGGGGAGATGCCCAGGGATGAGTGCTGCTCTCTGTCCTCGTCCGCAGCTGACACAGGCGGGGTGACACAAGCTGCCCCTGGCAGCCCACAGGCAGATGTGGGGCCACAGCAGACAAATGTCTGGGGGATTTCAGGGACCTTGCGTCTTTGCCAGTGACTGGCCAGTGAGGGCTGTGGGTGCTGCACGCTTCAATTCCCTCAGGATTTGTCCCTGGGGCACAGGGAGCGAGGAGGACACGCAGAGTCTCCAGCCCTTGCCTTTCATGGAACTGGGAGAGGGGCGGGAGAGATGGGCGATGGAGCAACGTGAGCCCAGGGTTTCGCACGCAGGTTAGGGAATTAAGCAAA
This sequence comes from Falco rusticolus, assembly GCF_015220075.1. Classification (NCBI taxonomy): domain Eukaryota; kingdom Metazoa; phylum Chordata; class Aves; order Falconiformes; family Falconidae; genus Falco; species Falco rusticolus. Next base: position 53,118,353 of record NC_051195.1, on the reverse strand, counting down.
AGGGACAAATTAGCCTAGACAATAGGAGATCTTTTTCACTGGGGGAGGACTTGGGGGAGAGGGAGATAATTAAACGTTGCTTCATCAAAGCGGAGGCAGTTTGCAAGCTGCTCTCCCTTGTAACTCTATCGCGTTCACCTCCCGGCCGGAGCAGGAGGGCGGCAGTCACCCCTGTGCAGGTATCGGGTGCCCGGGCTCCCCCGGGAGCAGGGGCAGGGCATGGGGGAGCCCTGGAAGAGGGAGAGGCAGGCGAGGAGCAGGGTTGGGGTTGGGGGCTGTAGGAAGGAGAGGGTGTTGTATCTCATTACAGGCCTTAGATCTCTGGAGGGGAAAAGGAGGGGGGAAAAAAAAGAAAGAAAAAAAAAACAACGCAAAAAACAAACCTCAATCCCGAACCACAGGCCTTTGTTAGAAATGCTGTCCGGGAAGGAAGGAAGAAGACAGGAACAGCTCAAATTCAGTCCTTCGATAATTAAAGCTTGCAAAAGAATAAAAGGGGGAAAAAAATAAAATAAAAAGGGCTTTCCCTCCGCCCACCTGCTCCCAAAACAGGGCTGCTGTGGCTTCCCCTGGAACAAAGGGACATGGTGAGAATGGGCTTTTCTTGATCCCACAGTGGCTGAGAGGGAGCAGTGGGACAGGCGTGTGGCCCTGCAGATGGGAGTCCCTCATCAAAGCAAGGGAAAAATGGGGGGGGAAACGTGTCTTTCTGTTTTGCTGCTCACCAGAGCAGGACTCCAACCTGCCAATTGAGGAAAATTTGGCAACTGAAGACAAAAACATTTCTGTTCCAAAACTGTGCAGAAAGAAGTCAAACCCCTGTGTTTTCTGCTAAGCAAAATAAAAGAGGGAAATCCATCCACTGGGCAACCCACAGACCCTTTCTGCCATGCTTTGGCTGATCAGAGCCTCTTGAAAAAACACTTGTAAGACCTGCACAATTTGGGATTTGATTTTGCGTCACAGCAGGGGTTGGGGGGGTGGGGTGGGTGGGTTGGGGGCTGCCTGCCAGGGTCTCTGTGAGGGCAGGCAAAAGGGAGTGGTGCATGACGTGCAAAGGGCTTACCATTGCCTTCAGCCAAGACTACTCCTTTCTTCTGCACCTGCCTGCTGCATGTCTCAGGACCTCATGTGTGTCTCTGGGTTTAGTGATGCCGATGACAAGCAACCACTTCTAACAGGACTCTCATGAAAACTTCCCTTTCCCCAGCTCTTTACGTGTTTAAGGATTTGTTCTTTTTTTTTCTCTGTCCACTGCCTCTACTACTTCTTACAGTTTCAGACCCCAAATTCTGTTTTTCCGCAAGTGGCTCCTGCTTTTCCAGCTGAAGATGCTGCTGCCGAAGCCTGGTCTGGCAATGAGCATGTGGAAGCTGGGGCAGGAAGGTTTCACTTGCAGATTTCCCCGTGGCATCAAGCAATGCCCATCATTGCATGCATGCATGCATGCATGCATGCTTGCACCCTCCTGTGCCTCAGTTTCTTCACCCAATAACTGGAGATAATATGCTCTCTGGGTCTGAGAAGTCTCATGGAAGAACCTGAGGGAAGCTACCAGCTCCTCGCTGACAGGCACTAACAATGCACACAGCACTCTTGTCAGTTGTGTGCTTTACCAGATGTCAGGGCAGAATGGATGCTGCTCTCTGCCGTATGCCACTGCATCTCTGCAGCTTCTTGATTCCCACTCAATTCCTGGCCACAGCTCTGCGATCCCACCTTTTGCACCTCAAACCCCAAGGGACCGGGGCCTTCCCACTGTGCGCTGCAAAGACGGGGCACACGGACAAATGTGTGTCGTGGGGAGCCACCATGATCCAAGTGTGGGCTGCAGGTGGAGCAAGCATTGCTCTGCCCTCCTGCCTGCTGGCATGGAGCGCTGTTAAGATAAAGATAAATAAGACTCCCTTAAGAGCTCAAGAAACAGAAAATGAAAGTAGTACAAGGAGACCATTTTAAAACAGCTATGTCATGGCTCCTGGAAGCTCATTTTGCCAGGCCAGCATTGCCAGCTGTGAGGTTCTGCTGTGGGGTGACACCAGCCGACTGTTGCATTGGACCTCCGAGAGGCTGGAGCATGCTTTCTGCCCCTGCCACAGCCCTGCTGGGTGATCAGGGGCTCACCACTTACACCTCCGAGGGCTTCCTCTCGCCTGCTTGGCCCGTCTAAATCAGAGCTGTTTGGGAAGAGATGACCCCTCTCTCGCCTGGGATGGGCTGCAGTGGGATCCGTGTGTCCCACGGGGCCTCCAGGCTCTCAGGGAGTGCAGCAAGAGGCAGGCTTCCAAAGGCTGGCACAGTTGTGTGCTTTGGTTGCACTGCCTGAATGAGCAGCCCAGCTCTCAGGCTGTGTACCCACTCCTAGGGACCAGGGATGGCGTACACTTTAAAGCTGAAGGAGAAGGAGTACCCCACATCTGCCTCCCCACCCTGCCCAATCCCCGCAGGCCAGCCTGGTGCAGCTCGGTGGCTCCCCTGTGCTCGGTGCCCTCTGAGTCCCCACGTGAAAAGGGCTCGGGACACGAGGCCAATCAAGCAACTGGATTGCCTTAACACGCCTTAGTGCTTTATAATACCTGCCATTCTCCATGGTTGAGTCTGTTTCTGATGCTTGCCATATTCGAGGGTTATACTGCTGTGCTCTCCATAGTCCACGCTGCCCTTCTGCTAACTGCTGCCTTCTGTCTTGCTCAGTTAACAGTTAAGGTGGTTGCCACATCCAGCCGAGGTTGGCCCTTCGGCCACCTCCCCGGCTGGCCCGGCAGGGCGGGCTGGCAGGCTCCCCCCAGCTCCCCAGGAGCGTTCCACACAGTGCCTGTGGAAGTGTACAAAGTGTCAACCTCAGCGTAGTTTTTAACCTGGAGTGATAGCTTTACTGATTTGCCACTTTACTACTCTTGTTAATGAATTTTTAATCTTCTTAATGACATTAAACACGGAAAGTAATTAAGGAAAACAAGTTTGAAACTGCTGACTTAAACCCTTTATTCAGAACTATTTAATGTAGAATTAATTTGATTTTGCCCATTATTCAAATGAACACATTACCTTCCTGTGCATTGGCCTCTTTTCCTTTTTTTTTTTTTTTTTTTTTTTGGTGCGCGTGTGTGTGTTTTGTTTTATTAAATTTATCATATAATGCTTTGTCCTTTTTGCTCGGAGGGAGCCAGAAAGTTTCTCTCTCCCAATGACGGAAAGGGTCGGCCTTTGGCATCTCTCATGGGTCTTGTAAAGTCTCCCTGCATCAGGAGCTCAGCTGTGGTTGGGAGCAGAGGTAGCGTGCCTGAAATACCAGGTTGCTACCACCTGCTCGATGAGGGGAGAAAGGAGCTTTACTTCTCAGCGAGAGCTGCCAGACAGCATCTTAGCACAGGACATCACCCCTACCGCAGGGACCGAGGCTGTGCTGATTTCACATCAGACCCCCAGGCCGCTGCAGAGCAGAGGGCAGAGGCTGGTGCAAACACATGGGGGAAAGCAGGTGTTGAGCTTCAACTTACAGGAGAAGAGAGGGGTCCTTGAAACTCGTATTACCCCTTCATGGGCATCGCAAGCTCGACCCTTGCTTTCCACCCTTCTCAGCCATTATTGGCTCTGACCCACACATACTAAGACAGCAGACCTTCACCTGATATTGCCCCCCACAGCTGACTTTTCCTTTCCCCAGCCTGGCTTTTGCATAGCTATAACCCTGCTGCCACTGTGAGCCTGAGCATCCGGCCTTGCATTCCTCTTTCCATTGGGACAAGGATTCAGTGTTATGAATCAGCTGCATTCCTGATGTGATTCTGCTCATCTGTCTCCCAAACCCTGCTTCTCCAAATGGCGGAAACAACCAGCAGCCAATAAGTTCTCATTTGCTAGAGGTGTCCAGGTCGGCCCCATCAGCAGCTTCAGCACTTGGGAAGCTCTGTTTGCACTTGGTGATGTTAGCACAACCCTTTCTCCTTCATGTGAATTTGCTACTGCATCCCCTGTATTTGGAAGCAGTGAAACCCCTACAAGTCCCCCGGATTCATTCCCCAGTTAGCTCAAAATCCAGCTCTGCCACAGGCAGACGCTATGTTGATTTGACAGCAGGGGCAGTCTAGGTTCCACTGCCAACCCAGGCTGAAAAGGGCAACTGATCCTCGCATCCAGAGGTCTCTCATCTTTGCTATCAAGAATCTCCTTCTGGCATTACAATGCATTGTACAAATAAGCCTTTTTCTCTGCAGCCACCTGCCTGGCAGAGTAGGTAATGTCAGTGGAGCCACACAGGCCAGTCTGCTTCTGAAACAATGAGAGTTCTCCAAATAATTGTGTGCACACGGATTGCTGGATGACGGAGCCAATATGGGGCTGTAAATCCAGCAGATGTGGTGAGAGTCTCAGCTACAAAGAAAGGCAGCAAAAGCACACTTCTGAACCCTCTCTCAGACCTGGATGTGTACAGAGGGGAACATCAAAGTTCTGTATGAAAAACTTCCTGTACTGTTCCCTGAGCAGAAGAGGAACTTACCAAGCATTGCAGAGGGGGAAAAAAATCCTCATTAAAGCTGCGCAGAGCTCCCAGGTGCTCCCTTCATCATGGACACCTGCATGACACAGTGACTGCAGGAGAGCAACCCTGAATCTAAAGCCCAGTATTCAGCTGTTGGAGCAACAGCTTTTTTTGTGTGGGTCGGTGGTGAGCAGCCAGCCCTGTCCTCTCTGAGGTTTGCTTCTCTGCAAAGACATCAATTCAGCGTCCACTGGAAGTAACGAGATCCTTTCCCTTGGCTCCGGTACATAACTGGATCATTCCTCAAGCTGGAATATTAAACGTGCCGGCAGATTGTCATTAAAACCCTCTTTACTTTATTATGTGTTTTTGCTTCAACAGCCAAAACTAGAGGAAAGAAAGAGAGCAAACGATTTTTGTGCGTGCTGGCTGTAAGACACTTTGTGAGCACCGAGCTGACTCTAGCAGGACCTTTTCCCATCAGAAGAAGCAGTGCTGCAGAGCACCACGTGGGATGACACTGGTGTTTCAGACTGTAAAAGCTCCCACCATGGTACCTGACCTCCTCATAGTCAAGACCGCGTTTTAATGTGACAACAGATGTCATAATCCCTTTGGGCTTTTTGCAGGCAGCAAACTGAGGCATTGGATAAATGAAATGACATGGAAAAAAATCAGCTGGAGAGCAGAAGAGAGCTCGGTCCCCAGAGTAGCTGGTGACTGATCTCTCACCTTCAGCCTCTAGTGCTCTTTCACCGACATACCTGAGTGTCACAGAACAGACTCAGCACGTCTGAACTGGATCCTGAAGCATCATGGTGGTCTCCATGCCCTACTCAGCATGGGCTTGGGGAGCTTGCTAGGGAATGAACACCCATTTCTCCCCACCCCATGCCTTTAATACCGTAAGCTTCTCATTAATGAGCAAATTATTATTATTATGGTGGCATATCTGGCACTCAGCTGCTAACTAGCACCCGCCATGCTGGATTATGTGCCAGGTCCTTGCCACCACCTCCATGTTTGCCGTTTGCTCTGTTTCTTCCATGTCTTCCATGCCTCACCCTTCCCCTCCTCCTCCTAACAGCAGGACACAAACCTGAGGACAGACCCACAGCACATTGTCACTGTAATGCAAATTACCCCTCTGCGCTTAGCAGGAAAGCAGCAGAAACAGAGGGCCACGGACGCCTTCTCCCACCCTCATTCATCCTTGGGCCACCCAGGCTGGCTGCCCTTGAGCAAGCCGGGCGTGCCCCCCCACCAGAAGGGGGTCTCGGTATCAGCTGACGGCAGGAGCTGCCGGGGGAGCCGGCACCACGGGGCCATGGGGAGGGCAGGGCACGAGAGGCGAAAGGGGGCAGTAAGGGAGGGGTGGAAAGGAGGAAGGATGGGGAGAGGAAAGCGAGGGAAAGGAGCAGGTTTCGGGGCGACCGCGCACCTTTCCCAGCGCTGGGGGCAGCAGCCTGCCTGCAGGGCTCCGACCAGCGCTCCATTTCCAATTTGGCTTGTTTGAGAGCATAAACCTCCCTCCAGTCTGGGCGCCAATAAAGGAGGCAGCTCTGCAGAGTCTGCACTCCGCTGTGGCAAGCTGCCGACTTTCATTTCTTTTTACTACTGACTTTGTGTGTCTCTCGCCCCTTCCTCCCATTCTGGGGACTTTATGGACTGAGACGCAGTATCCTCCTTCCCCAGAGCAGGGGCTGGCTCCGGACCTGGAATTCCAGGAAATTTCCAGGGTTGTCTCTGGACAGCAGCAGCACACCCAGCTCTGTGCAAACAGGGCCATGCCCCACCAGTGTTGCCATCCCGTGAGGCTGAGATCCCCGTCACAGACTGGGATGGGGCTTCTCCATCACAGCCCCTTTCTCCCTCCAGAAGGACACTTATGCATCCAAGTTGCCTATCCCAGCTGTAAGGAGGTACCAGGATGCCAGAACACATTATTCAACTGTTCAGTTGAAGCCTGACTCCCCTTCCAGGGTGTGCTGCTCCCCACAGCCAAGGACAGCTGTGCCCCACTGCCTCCACATGAATCAGCTCCACACTCCAGCTGTGTGGACCGCTCATTGCCACCTCACCTCTGACGAGATGCCCGCTGCTCACCTCCATCACTTTAGGTGCAAAAGAGACTGCTACGTCACATGCTGCTGACTCCGCAAACTGATTAGGCAATTGAAATGTTTCAAAGAGGAGAAGAACAAATGACAAAAAAACAATGAAGGTGAAGCACAGCCAGGAATGGACCTGGCTGGAAAACGATCCCTTACACACACCTCATCTTCTGTATGCCAAACTGGCAGACAAAAATCCAACCATCCCTCAGAACAGAAGTTTTGGCTGAGAAATGTGGGTTTCCCAAAGAAACATGTCCATTTTCCCAGCACTTTCCACCATGCTTTGTCTTTTCATTGAAGGTCCAGTCCCTCCCCATCCCTGAACAAGCACTCATTTTCTCAGAGATGTCCATGGAAAAACCATTTCCCAGACACTGGCTGGAACCTTGACTCTCCACTGGTGTCCCTTTCCTACCCCAAAGTCCCTGTTGTGCTTTGCTCTGTCCATTCCAACACATGGAAGCAAGTTCCAGAAGATAACTCCCCCCAGGATACCGAGAACAGAGTGGTTTGGGTTTACCCTGTACCCACCAACTGGCCTGTTGACAGTTCCCCGCATCCACCTGTACCGATGGCTTCTACCATGCCAAATGCAGCTGAGCTTTCACAGGCAGCTCCAGAGCAGAACAGGAGGCAACAAGTTGGATTTTTTTTCTTATAAAAGTTGCAAATTCTGAACTTACCATTAACTAACTTTGCAAATCTCGGCCTCCAGCACCCCTGCTGGCTGCTCCCTCCTTCGTTCAGCAGCACACATGTGGACATATTAATTCTGACATACATGTGTCCTGTATATCATGATTATCACACATTTCATTATGCCCCTGTGCATGTTTTGTAAGGCACACTCCGGCACGTATCTGTCCAAATCCCCTTGGTGTTGGGATTACTTCAGTCTGACTTTGTCGTGCTTGTGGCTGCAGTTCAGGATGCACATGTGGGGATGCCCCATGGCAGTTCTGTGTATGAACACACACGGAGTTGCATTTTGTCTGTGAGACCATGTCTTTAGGACCCAGACTGCACACATCTTATGGCAGAATCTTGGACAAATGTTGTTTAAAATGCAGATATTTTTTTTGTCCCATCTGTGCCTCTATATGTACGTGGAAATATTTTAGGAAACCATCAGCCATGCTCTGTAGTATCCACTTCACAAATAGCTGGTTTGTGAGTAGAGTGGTTCTTTATTTTATTTTATTTTTGGATAGGTACCAGAGAGTACGCAAACGGCAGAAGAGGAGGAAAGATCACACTGGGAAACCAAATATCTTGGTATTTGTGTTTGTGTTTCTTCTTCACGGGTCTTTTTTTGCCTCAAGGAGCCACTTATGGGGCTGAAATACTGCAAGATCTGGTCTTCTTGTAGTATTCCTACCAGCCAGGGAGTGAAACACCCTGAGCAGAACAGATCTTACATTATTTCAGCTCCACAGAGTGCTCCCTGAGGCATTGGCGAGAAACATAAGCACAGCTACAAAGGCACAGAAAATGCTTGCAACACAGATGCAAGTGCTGAACTCCGAGAGTTCCTTCCTCAGAGGAACAAGCGGCCAGATGCTGTGTCCACCCTGGCTGAGGCATGCTGCAGAGCTCGGCATGGGTGTCCTGCAGAAGGTCTGCTTCGAGTCTGGGTGACAGAAAGCTGAGCCCAATGCAAACTGCAGGAACAGGGCTACAAGAGCCTCTGCAAGTTCACAGTCCACGACTGTAAGCACTTATACTCCCAGGGTGCAAGGGAACAGGAGACCTGAGGCCAAGCTCACTGTGATTTACATGCTGCTCTTCCAGCGTCACCTCCAGACAGGAGCCATGGTGAGCCATTGCAGACATGGCAGAAGCTGGCTCACACGGGCTGTCTGTGCCAGCCACGGGGCTGGAGGGCTTCAGGGTGCCTGGTGCACCCCTTAGTTGGAAGATGCACATCTCTGATATCATACAGTCAGAGTCCTGCACTCCCAACCTGAACAGACCTCAGTGAATCACATGGTAGTTCTGGACTTGCTGTGACACTCTTCAGTGCAGGGTTGCTCATGGCTGGGTGATGGAGCTCATTCTTTTTTCAAGCCAAGGATGAATTCACTTTTTCTCTGTTACAACACATCTAAACCACTCCTATGTACTCCCGTAAGAACCCTTCAAATACAAAAGACAGGCATTAGCAGAGCAACGCTAGCAATAAACCAATAATACTACCACAACTCCCAGAAATGTGTGCATTTTAGCCAGCAAAGCCCACTCTGGTGGAGAATGAGAGGTGCAGCCTCTGCCCTCCTGCCATCAGCATCATTGGCTGCAGTTTGCCAGATGACGTGGCTGAGGCCATAGGCTTTCATCGCAATTCCCTTCACTGCATGGGTGGCTCTGGGCATCAATGTAGACAAAACCTCCAGTGTCCAACCCTATTTCATTGAAGATGGCTGAAACTTTGTCTTTTGTACAACAACCAAAACCTTCTCAATAGAGGTAACATCTTCGATCTCATCATAACACTGGGGAAAATGTTCCACTGCCTACTAGCATTGCTGATCTCTAGAGATGGCTAGAAAATAGAAATTCCAGCCTACAGGAAATTCTGTTATTTCTACTTTTATTTTCATCATGAAGTGAAATGAAAAATGGAGTGGACAGGGTGGGGTAGAACAGAATGTTAATTCGGAAGCAAATTCAATGCAGAAGCATGAAAATCATGTTAAAGTTTATGTTTCAGTAGCATTCAAAACACAAAATGGTTTATAAATATGATGAGAAAGGCAAAACCAAATAATTCATCGCATTTTGGGTCAGTTCAAATCTCTGCCAAAAATCCCAGTCAACATTTAACATTTCCAGAAAATGGTTCAATTTGGAGGATTCTGCATTTTCCAATGGAAAACTGGTCCATCAAAATTCTTTTTTTTTATCAGCTCTCTCAATTATAGTATGCTACTAAAGAGGGATGTTTTCTGCTGTAACCATTTTTTTCTAGCTGCAGGCATGTAATTTACACTTATATTTCAACTGACTAATACCGCATTAAGCATCCTCTCAGAACTGGACTTTCATTATCAGTGATTACATATCACAAAAAGAAAGCAGCTGTAATGGCCAAAAAACCTGGAGCATGTGGCAGGGGAGCCTGTGATACCATGCCCTGCGCCAGGCAGCCCGGGGGTCCCAGCCCAGGGGTCCCAGCCCGGGGGTCCCAGCCCGTGCCCCCTGTGATGCTGCAGCACCACTGTGTCATGCACCCCATAGGGGAGCAGCCTGCACCCCAGTAGTGACCCACTGGGCTAAATCTGGAGCAGAAGCTACTCTTTCTGGTGTTTGAATCAGCTAAAGTCAAATGGAAAAGCCATTAAGCCCTAGGCGTTCTGGTCCTTCTCTTTTTTCCAGAATTATTGTCTCTTTCCTTTTTCTTGCTTTTTGATTTCTTTTTCTCTCTCTCCTTCCTGCAAACTCTCTCCTTCTTTCTTCCCCATGATTTTCTCCTTTCTTTCCTTTTTGAGTCTTGTGGTAGGCATTGCCCTGTCTTCATGGCTGCATGTGCGCAGTTCATTGTGCCAGCTGTGTTTGCCTCATTCCCAGCCCACCAGTCACCTCTGCACCATGAGTGGACTCATTCTTTCCAAGGTATGGCTTTGGAAACACCAAGTTTTCCCTTCCAGTGGCTCTGGGCTTCAGCAGTTCAGCAGGGACGTCATCCTAAACCCGCCCTTCGAGTGACACAGCAGGCGGCCCCAGACAGGAGCGCTCCCCTCCCAGCCACCCTATTCACACAGCATTTCATCAGAAATAAAAAAGACAAGTTAATCTGTTTGGGCTGAAAATGAAGGAAACAATGGGGGTAAAAAAACGGTGAGAGAAATGATATTTCTCTCCTCCAGCAAAGGGGCACGCTGGGGGTGGAAAGGAGTGGGGGGGTGGTAGAGGAAAGGAAGGTTGCTTTATTTTATTGATTTAAAAAAACCCACACACATATCCCACAGGCGCCAAAAAGCACAGGGCAATGATTAATGTCCCCTCAGAAAAAGAAATTATATAGAATAAATTAAACTACTGTGGCAGCAAATTGAAAAATAAGGATGTAAATGAGGTTTGAATACTTAATATCTGAGAAGGGGAAGAGAGTCCTGGGCACAGAGAGAATGGTGAGAAATCGTCAGCGACCCACGGGTAGACGCTCCCCTCTCCGGGCCGGGAGCCCTGCTGCTCCGGGGGGTGGCTGGCGGCACGGACCTGTTGTGGGAGCAGGCAGGGTGGGCTCGTGCCTGCGGATAGAGCCAGCCACGCTCAAGCCTGCAGCTGCTCCCCCAGCAGAGCCTCGCGTGGGCATTTGCACTCCATGCGAAGACCAAAACCATGCCCAGCTACTTCAGGTAGCCACATGGGCCACATTTCATGGTGTGGATCACTGCGGGGGAAGCTGGGGACCTGCAGGGGTTTGCCCGCATTTGCTGCACAGCGTGCAGCCTTTTCCCAGGGGAAGCACGGCTTGACAGCTCCTCGGCATCGGTGCCACCTCCACGTCATGCCAGTGGGGCTGTATGCTCCACTGTGTACTGTGGGCAGAGGTTTCTGCTACCCAAACATACGTGTTCGGTCTGTACTGGATGCTCCTGTTAGCAGCAGCCTGGTGAAAACTTAGGGGAGCAGACCTGCTGCAGTAAGCTAGCTGAGCCCCGACACGCCGGGTTGGCGTGTGCCAGGGGTAAAGGGAGGGAAACCATACACAACGGGTGAAGGGGAAGCCATGGTGAAGACTTACTATCCCAGGTTGGATTTGTTTGTATGAAAAAACCCTTACTCCCAGGACTTTCCCAGCTCAGCACAGCCAGGCTTCGGGGGAGACCATGTTCAGCCTTGGATGCAAGCTGCCGTTTGCCACATAGAACGGCAACAGCTCTATTAAACCCGCGAGCTGTCAGCTTGCGTTTCACAGGCCGTGTGGCATGGTCCCACTGGATGATAGATTAGCAGGTCTGCAGAAATCAGTCTTTGGCTCCCACCTCTAGTACTGATTTCTTGTGTTGCTGCTGTCAGGTCACTTCTTCCTTTCCTTGCCCCGTCCCTAGCAGTGGGACAGTATGGTGCAGCAAGATCTAGCACTGGAAAGCACTAAGAAGATCTACCTTCATTTATCAGGGCTGTGGAGCTGGTGGTAAGTGCTGGGAGCAGGGAGGGATCTTATGGGAAGCCTGTCCTGTGAGCTGCGACATGTAGCTGGCCATCGGGCTTGTCCCCTGTACTACAGGTGCAGGTGAGGGATCCGGACTGGGGGCTAAACATTTTGTTAACATCAAAACAAAACATGGAGCACAAAAAGCTTTCCTTGCAGCTCATTTCGGAGAGCTTGCTGGGCAGCAAGGGTCCAGGGAAAAGGCTGATGGTACCAGAAACAGCAAAGATATATAGTGGGGGTCTGGCATCTCCAGACACTGGGGTGCTGCTTCAGGCCACAGGCTGTATTTCTGTCCTCCTGTCACCAACGAGAGAAGTGATGGGGCTGGAGAGAGAAAACCTGGTTACTCACAAAAACGGGAGGAAAGACCAGTGTTGCTCCGGCTCTGGCCAAACCCGGCGCGGGAGCCCTGTGGAGCGGGCAGCTCCTGCTGCCCCAGCTCAGCACTGGCTGGGGGCAGAACCTGCCAAACGGCAGGGGCAGGGTGGGGAGAGGGCAGGGTGGGGAGGGGGCAGAGCACACGGGCAGCCGCCCGGCGGGGGTGCCTGAGTTTGGGCTGAGGGGCCAGTAGCAGAGCCAAGCCCCTTCCCCTGCTGGTTTGGCTTAACCTCAGGCACAGCCATTAACCTGACTCGATGGGAAATTAATATTCCCCAAATTGCCAGAGAGCTGTTCGCTCTGGCTTATTTTCTTTCCATCTGGCTGTGGTGGAGGAGAGCCTATCCTCAGCTTGCTGCTCAGCTGGCTCTTTCTTTTTTATCTCTTGTCTCTCTGTCTCCCATTCAGCCCCCTCTATCTCTGCATCCTCTCTTTGCTTCCCTCTGCCAGTGTGGGCAAGTCTGTGTGCGTGCGTGTGTGTGTGTGTGTGTGTGTGTGTCTCTGTGTGTCCCTCTCTCTTCCCTTCTGTCTTTTTTGTTCATATATATTTAGTATTTATTTACAAGCTTGATTTTTTTCCCTCTGAGTGAAGCCAGGCATGCACAGAAATCCTTAAGATGCTATAAAGCCGCTGAGGTATAAAATGGAAAGTGCTTAGCCTGCCTGTACAGAAATATCTCACTGCGCCGCACTGGAAGCCACCGAAGCTGGGCACTGTAAATCTCATAGAGTTTAGCTTGTTTGTTTACACCATGACGACGATCTAAAGAGAAAAAGAGAGAGAGCGAGAGGGAGAAGCTCTCGGTTCCCCTGTCAGGCCATGGCACACATCCCCTCCCTGCACCATTTGCTGGGCTCCATGAGCAGGCTGGCAGGCTGGCAGCCCCCTCCTGGCCCATCTGTGGGCAGCTTGGCTCGGGCGGGGAGGGGGGGGGGTGCGCAGAGGTGTCCGCGCTGATGCGCTGATGCTGTCCTTTCCAGGCCACAGGGCAAAGCGGCTTGCGTGTTTTCCAAGCCCCCGCTCCCCTCCCCCCCCGGGACAGACGCTATGAGCATCTCCCACCTCTGGGACACTGCGGACTTTCTTGCTTCTTTCTTGTGGGTCAAACCGAGTTTCTTTTTACTGCTCAGCCTTGGCCTGAGTGGCTTTCTGAGACGTCCTCCTAAAGACTTAGAAATGGTCCTTGCTAGAAGCAATGGGCCCAAGGAAAACCTGAACCTGGAGGATATAAGTCAAAATTTGGACTCCTCTGTTACCTTACATGAACCAGGGTCCCTCTTTGAAGCATGTCATGCCCACACTCCTGAAGCACAGCTCCACTGCCACCCTCCTTTCTATCCAGCCCATCTCTACAATAGGGCTCTCACGTGTGGATCCCACATGCTAACCTCTGGAAAGGCTCTGGTCTTGCTCCCACTGCCTCCAGATAGGTCCAGCTGTGGCTCTGGGGGACAACGGCTTCTCAGCCCACACCAGGACAGGGCCCGCCACTTGGTGCTGCCCCACAAAGTGACCCACTGACGTGCCCCCCACATGGCTGCCCGGGCAGGCAGACTGCTGGGGCCCAGCCAGGTTTGTGTGCTGCCCCTTCACACAGGAGCTGTACAGAGACATGGGGAGCAAAGTGGCAAGAAAACTGTTTCGCAGCTTCCCGCTGGGATCATGGAAGACCAGCAGCCAAATTTCTTCCATCAAACACAGTGGTCTCCATCCAAGCAAAAGACGGAGCCATGGTAGCATAGGTGAGATGAGATCTGAGACGGAAAGGAAAGGCAAAACAGTCTAAATCAGAACTTATAAGTGTTATATATAGTACAGTAGCAGAAAGACACTGTGGAAAATGCCTGCAGTGACAGCACTATAAAAGCATCTCTTGTTTTAAAAAACACCAGATTGCTGTACCTACATCACATGGGGAATTCAGCCTGGAATGCTGACCCGAACCACACAGGGAGCTCTCTGTGGATATGGGAGTTGAACTCAGGTCTCCCATGTTCCAGACATCAGACACTTTAAAACATGAAGGTCTAAAAGCCTTGGACACAGAATAAAAAATAATTATCAGAGGTTGTCTCAAGTATCCATGGGCAGAAAGACTAGGAAGGAAGGGAACCAACCCCCTCTATGAGTGGCTGCACACAGCTGAGTGTGCTAGGACCCCCCAGGCTGCCTCCCAGCTTTCTGCCAGCCTCAATACCACAGGACATTCACAGGGATGTTCTTGCTGTGCTGTCAGTCTGCAAGGATGTGCCCTGTCCAAATACAGCAGTAGAAGAGAAAGCTGGAGTTCAGTGTCTGCTTGGCACGCTGGTGGGTTTGCACCTCTTCCCATGAGCATTCATCGGAAAGACAGCTCTGTCCATCCTCTTCCCAAAAAACCCTGCAAGCATAACATCTATAGATAAACAGTCACAGGTGTTTGCTGGCTCAAACTCTTCTGTACCCTGTTATTCCTAAAAACTGCTACACTTCCCAGGCAAGGGGAGGAGAAACTGGAGGAAAATGTGGAAGTCATCACTTGGGGTGCCAGCCTGCCACACAGCACGAGAAGAGGGTACAAGAGTGCTCTCTGCAGGAAGATGCCTACTTCATGGTTTTGTGTTGGGCCAGAGCTGCAAGATCCTTTTGCCACTGGTGCCAGAGAGAACAGGATCTTGAAGTCCCTGCTTGCAAAGCAGATTTGCTGAGTCTTGTTTGCAGGAGGGAAGATAACATTTTTTGTAGGACCTACAGAAAAGCAATGACCTGTCTGTGCATCCCGATACAACACCACTCCTACAGATGTGTGTGTGTGGGTAAGGACTTTTCACAACTGCTAGAGGAGAAACTGGGTCCTGCCACAATGATAAAGACCTCGCACACGGTAAGGTTGTATCAGCCTTGAAATCTCTCCTCCCTGATCTTTTGCTGAAATCCTGCTTTTTTTTTGTTTTTCTTTCTCCTCCCAAATGGCTCCCTGGCCTCTTCTTTAAGGGGGCACACCAGGGCCCAGAGTAGGGGTCTCCACAGCGCTCAGAACAGGTCCCCAGACAGCTGCAGTGAAAGGGATGCTGCAATCCTAAATGCCCTGTGCGCTCTACATATTGTGGAAAAAGCTGTTGCATTCATCAATGTCAGACGCAGAGTTTGAATAAATTTGAATGCACTCAAGCGTGTTCCCTGCAGTTTTCTATAATATCACTTTCCAGTTTGAATATTTCACTTACTTTTTTTCAGATTTCTTTTTATCCACCAGTTTTTCCTCCTTTTCATCCTCTCTTTCTTCCACCTTGCCCCCCTCTCCAGGTTTTCATATTTGCAACCCAAGCAACTGGACAAGGAAGCCATGCTGCAAGCTTCCTCTCAGCAGTGCCCTAGGAAAGGCAGTCACTTCTCACACTGTACTTACGCCTTCCCAGTTGTTGGCCAGTTGGAACATCTTCCCACCGTAGAACAACACCCCATGGAACACTGTGACTAGAAGATACAAAGCATTTGCAAGGCATCAGCATGGGATCGACTTGTGAGGATCTCTTGGTTCTTGGTTGCCTTGGCCCACCACTGAGCTCTGTGGGGCTCTGGCTGTGGACAGGGGACAATGTGGTCAAACAGTATCATAAGTCATCAGCTGGGTCCCAGCCATCCATGTGCCCTGAAGGTCAGAGCTAGTCACAGGGAAGCAGCAGGTCTGCAACCAGTCTCCTGCTGGCATTGCATGGCGGTATCCCAAAGTTACTGCGGGGCAAACAAGGAGAACTGAATTAATGCTTTCCTTCCTCCTCTCTGCCACTAGCCTGGAGTAAACCTGTCAGTCCTTTTTGTCGTCCACACCTCAGTTTGTCCTCTCTGTAACGGAAACTATACTTGAGTTTGTAGACAATTGAGTGATGTCAGCCAAGCAGACCTGCCAAAGGGTTAATTATACTCTTGTCTAGTCATAGGGAAGGGGGTGCTATTTGTAGCACTGCTTTTGGGCTAAGTTTCCATGCCTTCTGTACAAGTAGGAGGGAACACAGAAGAGAAAGGGCTTGTACAGACCCGACCAGAGGCACCTCGGGGAGGGTCAGCCCTTGCCCAGGGCTGTATGTCCCATGAGCAGAGGGCTGTGTGTGCATCACGGACCGGGAGGGGAGAAAGGGCTGATGGCACCAGAATAAATGAATTCTGCTGCTTGTATTGAGAATTCACTGCTCTCCCTTGTAGTGAAAACTCTATGATCTTGTGACTAACCACTTTCCCCTTTCACTGTTTTTGATTTATATCCCATTACTTCGCCTGTTTGTGCCTTGCAGACATGAATTTTTTCCCTGACATCTCCTATGCAGCAGCCACGTCAAAACCTTTGATAAAATAATAGTGGTAAGACGTTTGCATGGCTGTTTTTATGTTTCCAGGGATATAGACATCAATTAAAACTCTTCATACAATCTGATCCGTCGTTATTAAAGGCATTAATACTGGCACGCCCCTCAGATTAGGGGCTGCTCACCGGGCGATGGAGGAAAGCAGGGAACATTGTCCGCATGCGTCCCCTTTCTGCTCGGCTCCCACAGGGACCTCGTTCAGAGAACAACTGGCATGGGCTACCGAGGGCACCAGTGGCTGTGCTGAACTGGCTGGTACTGGTCCAGGGCAAAGGCATCCCCTGCCCCAGCAAAGCAAGGCTCTGCCCTCCCGACACCTCTCATACCACCACACGACCTTGAATAATGAACACCAGCTCTGACACTGGCCCTCCTCCCAGACCAAAGGTGCCTGAGCTGCTTGAATACATGCTCCAACGGATGGCCAGAGAGGGCAACTGCGACTGCAGCTGTGGGGTGCTTGGTGCTGAGCACTCACCCAGGGAAAGGCAACCTGCAACACAGAGAGAATTAGTGGTTTTCCTGTGGCAGCTCATGTAGTGTTCCCTTATCAAAGATGTCCACATGTTATTAAATACGAGAAGCATCTCTTAGCCAGGAGGAAACTGAGGCTGCACAGGTTATATCGTTAAATGTGCCAGCAGCGGTACCTAACTGAAGGAAGAAATGAGCACTGCATCTGTCAGCCCGTGAAAAACATCACTGTCATCACCCAGGGTTTCACCTGGTGGGGCAAAACAGAAGGTCTGAATTACAGCTTCCTGCAGTCCTGTCCAGATCCATGTGTGCCCAGCTTTTCTCATTCAACACAGCCCAAAGCAATTCTTGCTGGAGCTGGAAACAGTTGGTGTCCCCATCTAACCTCCTCACAGTGCTTCTCGTGGCGGGGAAATCTGAATTTGCAGTGAAGGTTTTTGGAGGCAAGACCTTTTACTTTTCCTTCCAGCACTGTCACCACCCAGAACCTGTGTTCCCTCCTGTTGGCACTGTATGATACAGCCAAAGGCTCCCTTTGGTGATAATGCCTTCTCCAGTGTCGTTAGAGGACTTTAAACTGGAGTGGAATTACTACCTGTGACAGAAAATCTTCCCTCCATTCAGTTTTCCAAATCTTCATTCAGTATAGCAACGAGATGTAGGAAGTCCCGCTTAATGCAGTGTGGCTTACAGGCTTCTGCTGCCTCTGCTGCATTTACACTATTTCTTTTTTTCATCTCTTCCTTTCCCTCCTTGCCCAGCAGGATGGAAAAAACCTGATCCTTCTGCCTGGCATCTCCCACGAGAAAAGACAGTCAATACGGCCAGGTAATGGCCACAGAATAGCCCCTGGTCTCCTCTCCCAGTCACATTGGTCACCTTCGCTTTGTCTTGCCAAGGGCTGGCAAAAGCAGTCAAGAAATTATGGAAGAAAGGTGGGGACAATATCTCGGGAGACAGCTTCTACCGCCAGTGATAATTCCCCCCTCCAGGTGCAGATGCCCAGAGGTACCCCAGGGCTCAGCGGCAATGCAGGCTCTGGGAGGGGATGGCTCCTCTTCCACCCTGTCCCCCTCAGGCAGGGCAGGTACCAGCCCAGCAGGCACTTCCTTAGCAGCTCACCAAGCCAGACAGAGACGGGGAAAACTGCCCGGTGTGTTGCCTCTTCCAGTTTTGCCCTGGGATGGGAAAGATGTCGGCGGGAGGAAAAACTCCCCTCTCTCTTTTGAAGGAAACTTAGGCAGCTCCTGCTTGCCAGGCACCTTGGTGCATTCCAGCATGGCCCCCCCCACCCCCACCCCGTCCCACCAGCTCGTGCTGTGGTGCCGAGGACCATCACTCCCCAGCGTGAGAGCCAGGGGGTCCAGGGGAAGCAAGGTGTGTGTGTATCCTCCATTTTGGTGTCTCTTTTTAAGCACTGGCTTTCCATTGCCCCAGGGGAGACAGGGGGAAGCATGTGTCTCTCAGGCACACAGCAGCCCTGACTGGGTAACGGTGCAGAACGTAAAGTGTTGTCTATTAGGTAGGAGACTGGTTAATACAAAGAGTTGTTGGTAATAACAATGTCCTTTCAGCAGTGACAGAGACAAAGTACCTGCATGTGGCGTGTACCACTGCGTGCAGCGAGTGATGGTCGCAGGGAAGCTTTGGAGATCATTTGAATTTCACATCCAGGGAGAGTCGGCCTATCATTAAAAAACCCTAATTTCAGTGTCAGGTGGAGTTCCAGGTAATCGATCATGGTGTCAGCTGGCACAGGCTCTCCCTGCCTCCTTGCCTTGCCTCCAAGTCAGCCTTGGTTTTTTCCAATTAAACTTATTGCTGGGATCTGGAGGGAAGCGCAGGAGTGCAGGAAAGGCAGACCACACAGCCCCCCTCATTACTGGTGAGGGAGGGCTGATGGGGCCGGGAAGGTGGGGCTGAGGGCTGCTGTGGGATGACTACAGTTAGGGGTAAGGAAAGGGGGTGCTGAGAAAATTATCTTTGCTTCAGCAAGGTGCAGAAGAGAGTTGGGGGGGGAATCTCAAAACATCATTGCAACTCAGGAAAGGCATTGCATGAGACCCTCCGTGCGTCACTGATGCTGCCAAGCTCCACCAGCCAGTTTTGCTGCCTCCCACACCCTCTCTGCCCCTATTAGTCTTCCAAACCCCCTGTGCCCCTGTGGGTCTCACCCTGCGCTCACTGCCCTTGGCCTTTTCCTCT
The DNA here is from genome assembly GCF_015220075.1 of Falco rusticolus. Lineage (NCBI taxonomy): Eukaryota > Metazoa > Chordata > Aves > Falconiformes > Falconidae > Falco > Falco rusticolus. The sequence continues at coordinate 53,099,188 of NC_051195.1, read as the reverse complement.
CACACCCTTCCTCCCCCATCCCCATGCAGGCATCTCCGACATCCCCAGCCCCCCTCAGCCCCCACCAGCCAGCTCTCCAAGGTCCATCTCTTGCTCTCCAGAGTCAGATTCCCTTTAATGGGTAGCATAAGGATCCAGGCTCCTCTCTACAGCCTCAGTTACCAGGGCAACATTTTTGGCAAGAGAATTTTTTGGTTACAAAACAACCTTCCTCTTCCCCCAAAGGTCAAATCTGCATGAAGAATTGCCATCAATAGAAACGTACTCTGTTTTCCATCATATTTCACCCCAGTTTTAAAACTCGTATTTGTAACCAAAGTTGACTGAGAAGGCTTCATACTGGGGGAGAAAAATACTTCCAAAATAATGCCAATGAAAACGTGCTTTAGAAAACTGAAGGAATCTGCTAGAAAAAGAGCTTTTAATTCCTACTCACGTCCTGCAGGAAATCCCATTGCAATCCTACTACATAGAAATGATATTGAAATTGAAGCACTTCTACAGCATTTGCTTAAAGCTTTGACTAGTTCTGCTTGCCACTGTGACTGTTTTGCAGCTAAGGTTTAGGAGCAGTAACAGAGCCCCCGTTTACTGCTGCTTTTACCCACAGATCAGAAATACCAGCCCTAAGCAAGACCAGAACACCATGTCCCATGCACATAGAGAAGGACAGCTGTCAAGCCAACCGAAAGCAAACAGGGTCAGGCACATCACCCTACCCAAGGGGCAGGGCGTGGGCGCACACAGATAGTTAAATATTTCGCTTTGTACAGGACTGAGGTGCATAACCCTAAGAGGATGGTTCAGAAGAAAGGGGCCGCAGTAGGGGTAGGAGATGAGGAACGTGGGATTTGGGGTGGGATTGCCCCGGTGGACTCCCTGTGCTCAGGGCTTCCATGGTCAAGTGATCTCTATAGCCACAGCCAAGCAGGGAGAGGCGGCTCTGAAGGTCAGCATGGGTGAGCCAGGTCTCACAGCAAGAGGTCACCAAGGTCTGGCTGAATGGGTCATTCCGGGTTGAGCAGTAGGTTTTGCAGTGTGGATGGTCAGCAGATATCAGTTGGAGGGAAAACATAAAACTGACCTTGACTGTGGGTGCAGGCACAGCTGGAGGGCAAGCCTTGAGGAGGTAGGAGGTGGAACGGTGCAGGAAAGCAGCTAGATTGGCTGTCTCTGCGGTGTGAGGACGCTGCCCATCTCTGCCGAGCCCCCTCTGACTTGTCCAGGCATCCACATGACAGGGAAAGGTCAAACTGGTCTAACTGCAGCATTGCAGAAATGCAGTCTTTGCTTCCAAGAGCGAAACTGGGCAGCAGGAAAGACATTGCTATAACGCTTAACCATAAAGCTGGGCACAGAGCCCAAACACAGAAAGTTGAGGTCTACACCATTCACTCTTGGATCAAAGGTTGTTGTGGATCGGGAACATCCAGCCAAAACAGGAAATCTCCAATGCGTAGTGAATCAGCCGTCCCACTTCAGCCAGTGCTGCAGAGGGACGGTGCGCCCAGAGCCCGTGGCGATTTGGGGAGTCTGCTACGCCATGGCTGTGTGCTGCATGAGAGGCTGATGGAGAGCCATGCCTTCCCTCCTCCTGGCATGGGTCTGTGCTGGGCACACGGCCAGCTGTGGGTGGCACAGACCTTCCTGGTGCTCTTCACGGTGGGGCACATGGACAGGGCTTTCCTTCCAGCCACCTGGTCCTCCCAGGACCTGGGACCACTCCCAATCTCGAGGGGTATCTGTTAGGAACAGGTATCTTGCAGCTGACAGTTCTGCCTGGATGGTGACAGTTGCTGTAGTGACCACGTCCATACACTTCTAATTTCTCAGCCTGGTTAGCCAGGCACTATTTATAACCCAGCTGACTGCAGAAGGCCTTCGGGGCTGAGTCTGGGCTCGCTGCACTGGATCCCTAGTAAGTGGCCAGGACTGACCTGCCACAATGCCCTGCGAGCACAGAGACTGTTGTTCATTTTTGCAGGACTCCCAAGACAGAGAAGCGTGAGGAAGAGCACGGCTCGGTCCCTACCTGCAAGGCACATCAGTCACCTCCTGCAGCTGGACAAGTTCATTTCTCATCTGGCTGTGGGGTAGGGGGAGCCCTGCCCCGAACCTGCCTGCTCCTCTCTGAGGTATGATCCTGGCTTGCCAGAACAACTTGCGGCTGCTGCGGCTCCGCAGGGGGCTGGAGGCACTTTGGTCCCACACGATGCCCAGAGGAGAGGAGAAACCAATTGCCTTTGTTTCAAGGACACTAAGCAAAGCATAAAGAAACTCTGTGCAAATTGAATGGAAGACATTAGGATATATCTTTGGGCAGAGCACAGGTTTCATCAGCAGTTGTACGGACTAATATTGATACATCTGATTTGTCCCTCTTCCACCTCCTCTGCCCCTCAGGCAGCCCTCCTGGCTGACAGCTGAAGGGAAGGCACTGTCCCCTGTCCCTCACAGAAGAGTAGCAGATGCCATGGCTTGCTGAGATTACCTCTGCGACATAGTTCCCCAAAGGATGAACCTCAGTGCCCAGGCTGAGGCGTCTTGCCCTGTGCCATCAAGGAGGGCAGGCTTGGAGCCGTGGCAGTGCCATGTTCCCCGGCCAGGCGCACACCAAGGGGTAAAAACAGGCTCATCTCCCCACTGGTGCATGGATACCTGAGGTCACAGATGGATGCAAAATAAGCTTAAGGTCTGGGGGCTGGAAGGGGGACACTCACAATCCGAGGTTGGTTTGCAGCTCAGATGGCCATTCCCTGTGGGATCTGGGGTGAAGCACTTCACCTCTGAGCTTTGGATCCGTCCCCTCTTCACCAGGTGTATGGCCCACTGATTTAATTTGCCTGCGTGTCTTTTTGGCACTGGGAATGGCTCTTCCCTGCAGTCTTGCACAATGCCCCAGTCCACCCCATTCGCACTGACAGGAGCTGCTGCAGTGGAAACAGCAATGCTGGAAGGTGTGATAATGCATAATGGGAGAAGGTGAGGCCAGAGCTGACAGTCTCATCTTGTAAGCTTACAGTAACAGTGACAAATCTCTCATCGTTTGTTCCTTCCTTGCTTGGCACTTTTGCTTCTCTTTAAATGGAGTTTATCATGGTGCAATGGGCTTTTTTCCAAGTTAATGTCTGTCAGCTCCAATTTGTTCCAACGACCTTCGTGGGCCCAGGGGAATTTTAAAAATAAATAAAGAAAAGCCTGCTGGAGTGCTTAGGGAGGGCTTCACCTGACAGCCAACGATAGAGACACCTGATAGAGACACGCGAGCACTGCATCCTCCCAGGACCATGCCAGGGGAAATGGGCTGATTAGGGGAAAAACCCTGGGGCCCCAGGAATGTGCGCTTGATGGAAGAGAGGACGGGGCTGAGCCACAGACACGGGGCTGCAGCTGGCAGGGAAGGGGAGCATGCAGCACTTGGTCCCCTGAACCTTCCTCCAAGTCCCATTGCCCCCACAGCAGGCACCGCACTGGAGTGTGGGTTCACGCGACAGCCCCCCGAGAACCCACAAAGGATACAGTCCAGATGCTCTTGTCTTCGCTTCTCTCTCAGAAGATGCTTCTCCAACAATCTCTTCCAAGAAGCATTCTTGCTGTTGATTGAACTCAGAAACTAGGTCACTTTGGCTGGGTTGGTCAGGCTGAGGGTGGTGCTGGGGAATAGCAGGCTTCATGCTCTGCCTTTGCAGGCAGCTGGATGCAGCACTCCATCTCGGCTTTGCCTTCTGGGAAGGCTAAGGTCATTTTGCCAGAATTTACCCCAGCTAGAGCTGGCAAGCTAGGTGGGAATGTGCATGGTCTTGAGTGTTCAAGAACAGCAATGGGGGGAAATACCTGTGGAAAAACTCAGGACAGGAGAAAATTGTGGTAGAGGCTGTGACTGAGGAAAAAAAGTCAACATTTCACTTGAACAAGGCTAAAAACATGAGAGAACAGGGAAGGAAAGAGTGAGAACATCACAGAACTGCAGCCTAAAGCCAGCCTCCTGGCTCCAGTTAGCATGGGCAGACTTTGCAGGGTTATCCAACCTTCCCAAGCCAGCAAGCAGCACACTAAAATCTGCTTGGCCAAGAGCCACAGGTGACGTGAAAGGATGGGAGCTCTGGGAGCATGTCACAGGGATACCCCAACTGGACCTGGGCTGAAATTGCAGCAGGAGCCCAAGAAGATCCAGTTAAATGGGTTCCCACAGGTTTCTTCATTACCATTGCTGGTGGGGTGGCATTAGCTAGCAGTCCTTTGCATGCATGGGCTCATCGCCAGTCGCATGGTAGAGGCATGACTCAAAAGTCCTGCTCAAAATGCTTGAAGGCACACAGTGGCCATTCCTGGCTTAGCAAGAGGAACTTGGAGGGTTGGTTTCTCTTCCTGGCTCTGACACTGTCATGGTGTGGAAACTCAAGCCAGTCAACATGCCTTTGTTCACTTTCTCACACTGCATTTGTACAGTTACTTGGAGCAGAGACTTGGGGGCTCAGCACAACAGCAGTGATAGTATGGGCGGAGCTGTTTGGGATTCTTCTTCTAAACACTTCTACAACCAGTGCCTAGGAAGAAAAAGAAAGTGGTCATTCAGAGTCTCACACAATGGAAGGACAGGTAGGGTCAACTGAGATTTTAATTAGTGACACCTGCTTATTAGATTTTTTTTCCTATCCTCCTGCACATCTGAGCCCCTTCCTAGGCTGTGCTGGCAGTGCTTACAGCAGCCCTCCCCACCCAGACTTCATTTGTTTTGGTTCCTGGCCCTTCCCTGTTGCTGTGTGGGCTGTAAAGTGGGCTACAGAAACCACACAGCCAGCAAGAATGTCCATCAGGTGACACCTGGGCATGAACAAGGCATATAAAGAACCCTTTGGCACAGTGAACAATACTCCATGAGGCCAGAGTTCCGTGATAACCAGGGCTCAAAATTAGTGCTCTGCCTTCTGGTATGGCAGCAAAGACCCTGGTCCTTGCAAGCTGTCCCCCCATCCAGACCTCCCCTGAGTCAGCAGAGCTCTACATGGCCGTAAGGATCTTGGCTCCAGCCCAGATCTGGAGGATCCAGCCCAGACCTGGACCCCAGCGTTCACAAGGATTTGGGGAGCTTCTTTCGCTTTAGGTAGGGCTATCAGAATTCAAGACATTGTTATTATTTTCTTCTTGATTCCCCTTAAGCTTAAGCTAGGCAAGAAACACACCTCACCTGTTATTTCACACACACACGCAAACATGTACATCTCTAGGAGGGAAGCAAATGGGTATCATATTTGTAGAGCCAGGAACAGGGCAGTGAAAGCGGGCATCAGCACCCTATGTTCAGATCCTCCTGACATGAGCCACAAAGTGGGCCAAAAGGAGGGACTCCTTGCAGTAGTGTCTTGCCCACCCATGGCAGAGGACAAGCCAAGGTGGGAGTCTGCTACATCAGCGAGGCTCCGCAGTCAAACCCACCCCGTTGCAAGGCACAGCCTCCCACTGCCATCTGCAACAGCGGCACTTCTCCTGCCATGCAATGGTCTGTATGACCCAGCACCTGGGACTGGGCACACTTGGAGCAGAGACTCGGGGGCTCAGTAATTCTCTCCCTAACAGGAGTATGTTGGTTTAATGTCTGGGCTGTACAACTTGTGAGGTAGCATGGGGTTTTTACTTAACACATTCCTGTTTCACCAGAACTGCAGCTTTAGGGCCAAAATCAGAATATACTTGCAATGACAACACATCATAGAATGATAGCATCATTTAGGTTGGAGAAGACATTTAAGATCATGGAGTCCAACTGTAAACCTAAACACTGCCAAGTTCACCACTAAACCATGTCCCTAATCACAAATATGCTCAGTGTATTTAATGTCTGCTATTCCCTGTTTGCAACCCTAGGTGCACTTTTGGAGTGTAAATGAAAATTTGGTTTTGCCTCGGATCTTCCGTGGTTGTCAACATGACTATCAAGGGGTTTGTAGAGGAGTCCTTAGAACTGAGCTTTGATACCGTCAACTTTCACAGCATTTTAAAAAGAGAGAGAGAAAAAGCAAAAAGGAAAAAAGAAAAGAAAACAAAAAAAGGTATCATCCTGCTGAGTTGTTAAAGAGGGGAACTGAACACAGACGCATGCAGGCGATGTCTGCCGGAGTCTGCAGGCAGCCTGGACTGCAGCTGAAAAAGGCACGAGCTGCCCACACCCACCTCAGTACGTCAGTGCTGACACTTCACAAAGAACTACTCAGATGGCTTTCCTAGCGGCAATGTTTGCAGATGCCTGCAATTCCCCTTAATTAGCCCCCAGTCCCAGGTCATTTTCTGCTCCTCGCAAGGAAGCAAAACATTCAACTGCCTTTTCTTCAACAGCCAAACCAACCCTGTACCTTTCATGCCATGGACATTTATGTTGCATTCAGAGTGAGGTGCCACCTCAGAGCATAGGGACAGCACAGGACAAAGACTTTACCAGCAATTTCAATAAGTTTAGGAGTCTTGGAATTATTCTATTGTTCATGATTCTCCTCAGTTCATCTTTCCTGGTATACAGATCACGCTGCAGTCCTGCCTGTGTGCCTCCTTCTGCTCAGCAGCAGGGCTCAGGTGCTGCGCAGCCCACCCACCGCGAGCAGCGGGTCTGCAGGGCTGAAGGCTGCAGGGTCACCGGGGGGAGGCACTGCACGCAGCAGGCAGGACAGGGCATGTTGCTGGAGATGTCCTGGTGGGCTTCCAAGGGGCTCTTAACTTTGAAACACAAAGGTTCATCGTGGGTTTCTGGTTTTTTAGAAACTATTACAGAGTTTAAAGCTGTGTTAAAGGACTGTGAAAGTTGCCGAGTGCCTTGTTGTCGTGTTCCCAGGTTCCCACTTTCCCTTGTGTTCTGGTAACACAAATGAAATAAGATCAACCTGAGTCTGCAGGCAGCCTGAAAAAATCCCCATCATAGTGTGATTACTGCCCTCAGCCTGATGAGGTATGTCCACCTTCACTCTCACCTTTCTTAAGTGCCCCATACATCCCTGTGTCTCACTGGGTTCAGCCATCTCACCTCCGTCCCATATAAATCCATATGCAGGATCATTCCCATCCACACCTATCCGCCCGCCTGTCCATCCATGCATCCATCCATCCTTTCCCAGCTGTCTGTCTGCCTGTGAGAACTGACTCTCCAGAGCATTTAATCAGTACAGCAAGGGTAGCAGCAAAATCCTCTTGAGCCACGTGGACTGTCTCTGAGAGGATGATCCTCTCCCAGGCAGCAGTTGGGAAGCATTTGTGTTGAACCACAGTCCTCTCCCTCATCCCCCATTTGGAGGGGACATCTCTGCAACGACGAGAAAGGGGCCACCCAGCAGTACCCTGTGGCAGGGCTCGGTGTACACAGCAAGGGAAACCTCTGTGCCCAGGGTTTTCCTCCTTTGTGCTTGCTCCTGGGGAGCCGCTCTGGCAGAGAAAAGTCCACTGCCCTCCCTCCCATCACCCTCCCTTTCCCCATCAGCAGCCCCCAGCCCGACAGAGAGACCAGGCTGGATGGAGAGCCTCTCTCCAGCGTGCCGCACTATGACAGATGATTGACTCGAAACAATATCTAAGGCGATCAGGATAAAGTACCGACCATTTCAAGGCTCAGCAGAATTCAAATTCTAATTAGACTTCTCACCACATTCCAAATAAAAATTGTTCCCCTGATATCCTTTTTGCCTATCAGGTGTCTCTCCCTGATCGCTGGAACAAAACGCATAAAGAAAGTGATTAAAGCCATAACAAAGGCATAAAATTGAAATTATCGCTGGTATCACATCTGGGAGCAGAGTGTGTCACCACACTGCCCCCCTTCCTTCGGAGCGCTCCCTCCCCAAATAGACACGCACAGGCGTCCCCCCACAGTTCTCGCCTCGAACGTGAGTGCTGGGCTGGGGGAGAGGGGGCAGAGGGGACAGGAGAAGGTCTTATTCCAGGTTGGAAGTTATCCATTCCCATGGTCTGGGATGACATCGCAGCCCACACCCTCTGGCCCCACGGCCTCCAGCCCCGGGCTAGGCAGGATTTGCAGTGGGTGTAAATTGCCCCACGGACTCTGGCCCTGTTTTACACCAGCTGAGCATCTGGCCTACGGCATCTGCAAGTGCAACACATGCAGATGCCTGAAGCATACACACCCAGGGAGAGGAAAACACATAAGCACAGAGGCCCGCTTGCTGCCAGGCGCTCTCTAATGAGCGCACAGACAAACCCTTCTCTGGGGCATACACCCCCTGCACACACAGCCGAGCCTCTGGTGCACCACACACATCCCAGAAGATTCCTCCTGCCTGCTGACGCGTGTGGTACAGCCAGAAAAACCACACCACACACAAATGCAGACAGAGTCCATGCAAAACATGTGTGAGCCTGTTATCTATTCACTGCACACACAGACACAGAGCATTATAAATCTGTATCCAGTCGGAGAGGCCCCCAAGTGTTCCCCCAATCATGTATAAAACATACATATACACTCTAAACTTGAGCACAGCAATCCATGCAAACTGGATATAGCACACGCTAATTCCTACCCCATGTGCCCCCCTATGCACCCGTAGCCCCAGCACATGCATGTAGACAGGCTACATATAATCCTTGTGCAGCTTCTTGCTTTTTTTTTGCCACAATGTCATCCATTTGCAACATACCTATATATATCATTCACACATAGGTATGTCTATGTACACATCAAATCTCTCTCTCCCTCTCAGTATTTCACATCCTCCCTGTAATGGCCTCATCATGGTCACCAACACACAGACCCTGCACGCGCCCGCACCACACACAGACGCTGAGCGCAGCAGTGACCACCGGCACAGCCCTCCGTGACCACGGCGCACTCCTTCAGCCCGGCTATAAACACTGGGCCCCCTCGGGCAGAGAGGGGGCTGCCCGGCCCCGCTCTCTCCTTTCGCATGGATGAAGCATGGTAGGCTCCAACCAGCCCATTCCTGATTTACACCGGTGTGGGAGGGCAGGCTGCCCTGCCCCTCAGCCAGGCTGGCACCCAGGGCGGCCGCAGGGATGTTTATGGCAGCGGGCACCCAGCTGCGGCGGTGGGTGCCAGTGCCAGGGCTGCCCTTTCGCCCCCCTGGACCCTTGCCCTGCCTCGGCTCAGGATGCCCTCATGAATGGCCTGTTTCATTTTTCAGCTGCACGAGGGGCCACTCCAGAAGAGAGTTAAAAAGAGAGAGAGAGTGAGGGAGAAAAAGAAAGGGACTAAAGCGATATAAAATTAAAAGGTAAAAAGCAGGAACGCAAATGGGAGAGAGCTCTTTCAGCTTTCACATTATTAATGACTCTTCAAAAAATCGGCGAGTTTTCCAATCTTCTCCGAGAAGCGCTTGAAGGAGCTCACAGATGAAACTGACCTTCAAAATGTTCTTTGGTCTTTAGTTAAGAAATTCGCTCGCCATTATGGCATCATTAGGGAAACAAGGATAAAATTACTCCATGGTTAATGACCTATAGTATCTCCCCACCAAAATTTGTTTCAGATCTAATAAAACTGTGCTTAACACACTCGGATGAGTTATGAGGACTGTTCTGCAGGGTATTAAAATGTGGAAAATAGATTTTCCGAAGCTGGGGGGACTGGACTTTTCGAATCAGATAGCAGAATGGAATTTTCTGGGCAATAAATTCTTCCATGTCTCAATTTCATCTCGCTCTCGCTCTCGCTCCCTCTCTCCCTCTCTCTCTCTCTGTCGTGCTCTCTCCCTGAAATGCTAAAGCAACATGGAGATCTTTAAAGTGCAGAAGCTTATATAAACTTTACCCCCCAACCCCCAAAATAGGGCCCCCACCCTTGAACGCTTCCTTTTTTTTTTTGTTTTCCATCCGAGAAGGCGGCATAATCCCTCCGTCAGAGAGGGCTGGTGTCAAGCGTGGAGCCAGCTCAGCTGCCCGGCCGTTTTGAACGGCACACCACGGTTTGGACCTTGCTGGAGCCCGGCAGGCTGCCAGCTCCGGTGCGGTGCTGGCGGTGCCGGCAGCAGGGCGAGGCGGTGGGGGGCTGCCCGTGGGATCGCTCCCTGCCCGCGTGCCCGGGTGGGAGGCACAGGGCAGCGCTGCCAGCCACCCTCCTTGGCCCTGCTGCGGCAGGGCACCCACCACTCGCGTCTTGCCGAGGAGATGCTACCTGGCTCCTACAGAGCGGCACGCATGGGGACAGGCTTGCACATGCGTGTCAGCCCCGAGGCGACATGGCAGTGGGCAGGCGCATCCCTGGCGGAGCCACGAGCCCGCTGCTGCAGCTGCCTGCAGGCGGGTCACCCAAGCCCACGGGCGGGCAGCACGGGGCAGCACGGGCCCGTCTCATCTGTCGTTGCCTGAAGCAGAAGCCAGGGACTCCAATGGTGCTTTTAGGTTAGTGAGGGCTAGTTACTGCCGCTGAGAGAGGTGGCTTGCGAGGTAATGGCATTTTGCTCTCTTTAAACTTTAATCTTTCCTATTAATTCCCTGCAACTGGAGAATGTATGAGAGTTAATGTTCCATGAACGTGTTTCTCAGCCGACAGTCTCTTCGAGCTAATTACCTTCAGGTGCTAAATGGAGGGAAATTGCAATCCATTTGGATGTGAAAAAATTTCGCCTTTCCAATCCCCTGTGAAACATTCTTTTTCCTGAGTGTTGCAGAAAGAATGCACTTGGCTTCTTCCTTTTTTTTTTAATGTTTTCCTCCCCTCCCCACCACAGCCCTCCTCCCCCCTTCCCCAAGCCCCCCATCCTCACCAGGTACCCATCTTCCCTCAAAGACTCTGAGTTCTCCAGGAGACTCGGTGGCACGCCCAGCAGAGGGGAGCATCGTCCTCAGCACAGCCAAATGGGACAGCACGCCAGCCAGGGAGAGGGGGCAAAGTATATATATCCATGAAATCCAACTGCATGGCGAAAACATGGAGGGGAAACAGCAAGGAAGACAGCAAGAGACTTCCATTGGAGGTCTGAAGTTAAAGTGTATTTACACGCTTAATAACACGCTTATTACAGCCATTTCCCAGTTGTTGAGTTTTGAATACAGAGATAATAGAATTTTACAAGCTACATAAAGCCATTACGCTTTTGGATCCAGGACTGGGGAGGGAGTTCGGTAGGACCCACAGAGAAAAGAAGGGGGAAGGCAACTGGATCCAAATGGGGACACAGGCGTTCAGGCCCAGCTGACGGAGCCAGAAAGAGCCAGCCAGGGTACATGTAACAGGACTATTGATGAACATCCCTCCTGCCTGGGACCCCCTGTCCCTTAAGCCCCACAGATGACCACTGGACATGTTGAACATCTCAAATGGAAGTCCCTGGCAATAAGAGGTTCCCCATTTCTCATTTAGCCACCAAAGATCCAAGACAAGTGGTGCCAAACAGATTCACCAGACAAAAAACACCTCACTGAGAGCAGTTACACCAAATGCAGAGGGTCCTGGGCCATGACCATCACCAGCAGGTTTTGATTGACTCCGCTCCGCTTTCAGTGCTCGTGATACACTCACTGCAGCATTATCTAAAAGAATCTGTGCAACCTTGTCTCAGAATCAACCATGGCAATTATCAAGAGCAGAAGTCTTTTCCACATTAACGTAAATATACTCTAACTGGGAGGGGTGTCGCTTGAGAAAATTCCTTGGAGCTTTGCTGATCCAGCAAGATGTTCTTGCAAGATCATTCAAATGCCCCGTTTTTATGGCTCTGCTCATAGTCCAGATGCCACTGAGAGATACAGCTAAACCTGCACTTTGTCAGTAGAATGAAATTGAAAACGTTTATCAATCTCTGTAGACTAAAAGACGTGCTGAATTCTCCTAGCGTCATTTCAACCATTAGTGAGTGAAGGTGCAGATGGTTTGCTATTCGTCCCACTGGTTCTCTGCAGAGACACATTCACTCTGACATGGGTGTGGGGAGCTTGTCTAGAGACTCCATCCAGATAGAGCAGTTCAGAGATGCTCTCTCTTTGGACTCTTCTTGCTCAATCTGAACAACCAGCATTTGACCAGCTGCCCTAGACAGAATTTTAAACCGTCTTTACTGAAGCAGTAAGGGCAGTAGCAGGTCCAAAGCTTGCAAAGCAGGACAACACGCCAGCGCACTGGGAGAGCTGGTTTGAAACTTGCTCTGTTAATCACCAGGATGAGGTGTGAGCTGGCAGACTAGAAGGGGAACTCACATTACTGCAATGATTTTCAACAGGGTGTCCTGGCCACAGATCACATCTGTATCCTCTCTGCGGTGCTTGTCTGAGCCCTATTACTGCGGAATATGAGCATCTCTTAGTCTCTGAAGGATTAAGTCTCCATGGTTTGCAGTGAGACTCTCTCCCATGTATGAAAGTGTGATTCACCTGGGGCAACCTGAAAGGTAATGGCAGAACAAAGAGCTGTATCAGAAGTTTTCTGAACTTCTAAAGCATCCTGCCCGCCTGCCATCCCAGTCACACAAGTGTATATACTTCTGTCACCTCTGCATTCCACCACCGCTCCACACTGGTATCACACCCCTACCCACCAGTGCACTACCCAAGCCTGCTCACCCGCTTCCCACAGCCCTCAGGCATCCAGCCCCTGCCTTCCCATGTGGCCCCACCATTCTGCATTTAATAACATTTGCAGAGGAAACCCAATAAGTTTCTTTAAACTGTTGGGGTCTTTCATAAAAGTCGAGGTTTCTCCTGTGAATTAGTAATTCCTCAAAATGCTATTGTTTTGCCTTTTTTTTTTTTTTTTTCCTGTGGGAGTGGCTGGTGATGGCAGTGGGATTTTTACAGGGAGATAAGCAGCACTGTCACAACAAAGTATGGCTTTTACCATATTTCTTGTGGCTACATCTAGTGTTTGCTACTCAATATAGCTGCTAGGAATTTACTGGCTACAACCAGTGGTGTCTACTCGATGCTCCAGCCTCAGTCAGAACTAAACCATCGGCTGAAGGAGAGGGTTTAAGCTGGCAGCTGGTCTGAGCTACTGCCTTCTGCATGCACAGAAGCACAAATTATCATGAGCTGCACTGGATCTGTTTTAAAACACTGCTACACAGGGTTCTGCCTTCCACCTCTGCTGTATTTTCACATGGAACCTCACTTTCCCATTCCTGACTCCCTTGCTCTGCAGTCAGTTTGTTCTTGTCTTCTTTTTCCCTCTTGCTCTCCAGCTGTGCTTTTCTGCACCCATCCTCCTTTCCTTGTTCTCCTCAATTTTCCCTTCTTTTTTTACATACATTAAAAAAAAAAATGGAATTAGACATATTGAAAAAACATTTAATCCCAAAGTGGGGCTGATGAGAAGGCAGGAGATGGCGTTTTCCCTGACTCGCTCTCAGTGCTGGCTGTGTTGCAGTAAATGCTGTCTCTTCTTAACTGGTTGCTTTTCAACTTTTCTTATTTCTTTTAGTTACGCTGCAAATAGCTTGAACTCGAGGGAGTTTGAAAAAGCAGAGCAACAGGGGCTCTTTATTTTCCTTCCTCCTGTCATTCCTATACTTCTCTGAAGCTAGAGAAGCATCTTCAAACTATAGAGAAGGGAAGAAGAGAATTAAACTCCACTCTGCACACACTTTTCACTTGGTGGTTAAGAGAGAAATATGGGGAAAAGAAAGAGGAAAATTAGTATGCTTTGGATGCAAAAACTCGTGTGCATGTATGTATGTCAGTATAGAAAATGCATCCATGGATAAAAGAAAGACTGCACTTAGGAACTGCTGTAGTGATGGTTTAAATACCATCTTTTAACTTCTTTAATCTGCTTTAAAACCCCTGTGGCTAAATCAGTATAACCTCCCTCAGACTGTGAGCACAGTTATACTGGTATATGTGTACCTAATACCTGTGTAGCTTAATTTCATGCCTACAAGAGAATAAAGTTAAACTGGTAAAAAGCCTATTTATATCAGCATAAATGCTGGAGGGAAATTTGCTGTGTTTACCCTGCTGCTACAGTTAAAATTTCGTGTACAGATAAAGCTGAAATGGGAATCCTGCCCATCCAGCACTTCTCTCCCTTCCCTTCCACATCCCTTCTGTGATACACTTTCCACCTCTCCAGAACCCCCCGCACTCACATCTGTGGGATGACCTCATCCTGGAGTCCACATTCACACATCTCACCATGGTACCATCTCCCTGCAGAGCGTGGTAAGGGTGGACGAGCCCCCAGCCCACCTCCAGCTCAGCGCCAGGCAGGGGCGAGGGTAGGACAGCACACACCCGTGACTGGCAACAGGGCTGCTTTCCTGCCAGCTCAAAAACTCGGCTTCTCCTGCTTGCTTGCTTGATGAGCAGGAATAAGCCTGGATTTTGTGGGGGAGGAAGAAAAGATATTAAATTCTAGCAACAAGCAGAATGGGTATTTGTGAGATATTTACTATGTGGGTAAGAAGGACCAGGGAGGCTGAAACTGCAGGAAGACAGAATCCACTCTGGGGAATGTGTAATCCTCCATCTAGAGGCTGGACGTCTGGATCATTCCCTTCCCATACTTGTCCCTCCTGGCTATTTAACTTAAAAGCCTTTTGGGGCGGAGTCTATCTGTACAGCTCTAACACAAATCCTGGGAGATTTTAACTTGGCTCTTTACAGCTGTCTGGGGGGTAAAAAGGAAACTGCTTTAACAACACACAACACAGGTCAGAGACACAGCAGCTGGACTCAAGGAAAAAGAGATCAAAAGGCTCTGCCAAAGTCATCCCATTAGGCACTGGCCCAATTGAGACACCCTACCAGCCATGTCCTATGCCCTGCATGCAAAATAAGATAGTCATGAAGAAACAAGATTTAACCTGCTAGAACAACAGAAGTAAAGGAACTTGCTTCCACGCAGAAGACTGCAGCCTTTAACGACTTGCACTGGATGGGAAAGGCATCTGACTCTTTGACCGTCTCCTCATTCTCAAACATAAATATAAAACCACCCAAGACATGCCTTAGATCTGGGCTTGGGGGCAGCCGACTAAGACCAGACCAGAAGCTTTCAGGCCAAATTCATCACTGGAGCAACTCCATTGACTTCAGGGCTGTTAAACTGCAGAAGGATTTGGCCTGCTGCTTTTAATTGTAGTCAGAAACCAAACTGCAGCCTGATGAGCAGAAAATAAGATGTTATCAGAACCATGCTCTCCTCTGTCCTGCAGGAAGGGAAAATGCGCAGGAGCAGAGCCTTAGCTGGACTGATCCCAAGGCCAACTTGTTTAGAAGAACGGGAACCTGGAGCAGCCCAGAGGTCTCTGTTCTGTTTGCACCAGCATCAGGTCTAAAGTACTGTGACACCCAGGATCAGCTCAACATCAGGTGATTTGCTCATTAATTTAATCTATAATTCACATTCCTGCTTTTAAAACAGCAAGGACAATAAAACACACAGTAAAAGGTATGAAAGACACAGAGGGAAAATGTTTGCAAAGACAACGTTCTAGGTATAAAATAAAGAAACCATATAGAGGGCATGTAACAGTTTCCTAGGGAGAGTCATCAAGAAGGGATCACGTACAGCCATGCAAACTTCATGAGCTCAGGGACTGTAGTAGAGGCTGGCAAAATTCAGTAAAGGACCACCTAAATCACCACTGAAATACAGCTGCTCCTGGAGGAATTCAGCATCTTTCTTACTACTGGCATGCAGCAGTTAAAGTTCCTCTTCAAGTCCCCAGCACTCAAGAGTCTGCTGAACTCCTAGCATGTGCTTAAATCCTTCTCTGTCCAGGAGTTGAGTCCATGACTAATGAAAAAAAAAGACAATTTATGAATGTGCAGTCCTTCTTTGGAGTTAAATATGCAGCTCTCCTACTACTGTGTTCTAATATTTAAATGCAAAAGAAACCAAAACATTATTACTGAAGAAGTTTTAACAGTGGTAAGAATTGGTATACCTGTTCTCCCCATGTTAGGATTTGCAAAAAGGCTTCATAGGTGTGAAAAATGGAGTTGAACCTGATGAACAAAATAACAAAATTCTTATTATAATTTACAGGAACACACACATAAACAGGTATCTATCTGTGCATCTGTAATACACAGAACCTGGTATATAAAATTTTTATTGGCAAATTGAATACCAAACAATAAGTTATTATTGTATTTTTATTTATTATTAAATATATTTGCTTTATTAATTATTATATGACAGAAACATAAAGATCAGCATTAGATGGCACCCAAAGGAAGGCAGCATTTCCAGCAGGAAATTGCTCACTTACCTCACTGTATTTTGGGGGGAATTTGTAGGATACATGGGAATTGCTGGGACATTTTAGAAGTGTGGCTACGTATATCCTGGGGGGAACCTGGGTCCTGATGGGGGATGCAGCTTTTTTATTTTCAGAGCATACATCCTAGCTGGACTCAGGTTGTGCATGCTGAGCCCTTGGACATTTCTTTTGCTTTCTAAGAACTCAGCAGGGAAGAAAATGGGTTTCTAGGTGGCTGGAGGAGAGCAGGAGAGAGAAGAGAGACTGACAGGCTGCTCCGGGCGCTGTGCCATGCTGCTGCACCACAGCATGAGTGCAGGACCAGAGGAAAGGAGCGCGAGGCAGGAACCAACCGTAAGGAGCAGCAAGGCCTCCTCTGCAGGTCCAGCAGGGCTTTGCCTGGCGGAGCATCCTTTGGCATTGGGGCTGTGCTCAGCCAGGCAGGCACACTGCAGGGCTGCTCTCAGGCAGCAGGACAAGAGCAATTGCAAGGATTTAACCAAGACCTGGCTGGCTGGGGACATAAGGTGGGAAGACGCTACAGCAGGAGGCAGTTTGGAGAACGTCTCCACAGCATTGCAACAGTTTGGCTGACACAGCAGAGCTGTACAGGGGTCACTGGCCTCACAGTGCATGCAGGGTGCCAGCTGATGGGGGGTTCACTTCCCCAGGCTGGTCGCTCTCCTTCAGGTGTCTCCCCTTGGAGGCACCCCTCCTGCTGCAGCAGCCACGCAGACCAGGGCAGACCTCGCAGTCCCTGCCAGCGGCACTTCCTTGCCAGCTGGCAGGGGCAGCTGATGGGCAGAGGCGGCCGCCTGGCTCCTGGGATGCAATGGGTGACAGGTGTCACTGCTGTGGACACCAAGCAACGCCTTCCCCCATGTCCCCTGTGTCCCGGAGGGGTGGGAAGCTGCTGTCCTGGTGGCCAGAAACCCTGCAGATGGCAGAACACAGAGGACTGCAGGCAGATGCAAGCTCCATTTGATAGCTCCAAGAGCCATAATAAATCAGATTATGGATTAATTACTGATTGGCCTCACCTGAAAAGCTGGTCTTGGGATCTCTACTTGTGAAGAGAACGTAGTGCTTTCGACGGCCTCCAAATCCAGGGTAATCTGGTTCTTCCATGGGCAGAAATGCTCCTTCATAAGCTTTGGCAATGAAGCCATCAGCTGTGTTATTCTGCACAGGTCCCACAGGTCCAGAGTGTAACTATATGGATTCACTCAGGGGCCTTGACTGGCGCTGCCCATCCCTGCTGGGCTGCCTATGGACCCCTGCCCCAAAGGTACCTGCCCCGCAGTGCTCCTGCACCCCCCCTCCAGGGAAACACACCTCTGTGTATAAAAAGGAGCCCAGATATGAAGCCTCTCCTATCTCAGAACGGGAGGATCAAGTCCCACGAGCCTGCTGTTAATCTGTCCTGGTCAAGATGCTGCAATCAGCCAGGGAACTTGTATTGTCTCTTAATATAAGTTTTGGATCCTCTTATACTGGGCTGAAAGCACCCATCAGAAAAGCACCCTTATTCAAGAGCATGGGGAGAGATGGTGTAGGAGCCCCCACGTGAGGAGGACTGTGACTTCCATCGCAAGCAATACAAGGGCCAGGCCCTCCATGCCTTCTACATAAGCTGCTAAAAATGGGCTCGTCTTTCAGCCCAGAGGACAGGAATTAAAAAAAGAAAAAACATCTCCCTGTGCTTGTGCTGCCACCTCCCTCTTTCTCCTCTGCTTGCGACAGACAGCTCAGGCTATGAGGACGTGGTGCCGAGGGGTGGGTGGGTGTGTGTGTGCGCGCGCGCGTATGCACACGCCTCTTGGTGCAATTGCTCCTTCCTTGCCAAAACATCTCCTGCTGTTTATTTATTTATTTCTCTCTGATAACGGAGGGGATCGCGTTTCCGGAAGAGTGCCAGCAGATGATACGAGCCCAGGACTGATACTGCCAGCAAACCCATGCCAGCCCTTTCTGCCGGAAAAATTTCATTTTTTCCAGAAGGAAGCCATGAGTGTGAAGCAGAATCCAAATCCGATTTCTCGGCATTTTTTGTTATCGCTCAGCAGCCCACCAGGTGGGGCAATGGAGGGAGCTCACTCAGCTGCAACTCAGTGCCTTAATCCAATTTACAGCTTCTCTTGGAGAGATAATTACAGCCCTGAAACCAGTTAGCACTGTACAAAGAGGCTCTCGAACCAAAGCCCCGATCCTGTCTTTCAAATATTCACCTAGAGTGTCAGGGATGCTTTGGAGAGGGAGGGAGGCACTTGAACTAAGTCACTGTGAATGGAGAAGTGTGCACACAACACCCCTCCCTGGGACACGAGTGCCTCACTTACACACTCCCACAGGTTTCCCAAAGCCCCACAGGGAGTGACAGTGTGGGGTTGTCGCCCCCAGGTTCTCCAGCTCTGGATGCCCGGGCGGCGGGAAGTTGCAAACCCTTCTCTGCCAAGCACCACTGGCGGACTGAAGGGACGAGATGGTGGGCAGCCTGAGGCGGACGCGAGAAGGTCAACCCTTTCCCTGGTCATGGCCACACCAGCTCTCCCATTGAGACTGCTCCTGCAGCCACCCCGAGGAAGCCAAACCGGTTCAGTTTTTCCCCAGCGATCAGTGACAGCACTTGGTTTAACGCAGAGGTGCAGCCTCTCTTTGCAAAGGCACCACAGATTTTGGCATCTCTGGTGCTGAGCAGGCCACCCCTGCGGTTGCTTACCTCCCTGTATTTCACAGCATCTGGGCCTGAATTATGCATACCCCTTATCCCTCTGCTTGTCCCTCATGTGGATGGTCAGACAGGGCTCCAAGCTGCAGGGCTGCCCGACAGATTCACAAGCAGTGAAGAGGAGGCGGCAGGGGCTCTCTGAGGCAGGGAAGAAGGAATGCAGGGGTGTGTGTCCATGCCCCACACAGATGTCCAGAACCCATCTTTTCCAGCACCACAGCCCTTTCTCATCACAAGACCCAGTGGGTGATGCCTCTCCCATCACCATTGCCTTGTGCACCTAGAAAAAAACTATTTGAGAAGCTGAGCAGTGGTAAAGTCTGTGTGGTAGACACCTTTTAAGATTTCCTCTAGTATTCCCACAGTGATTTGTGGGGAAAGGGACACAGAACCAGGTGACATTTGGTGATGGACATACTGGATTCAACATGCAAATTATCAAGGATGAAGCCTGGGATTTCAGTGGGTTTCCTTAAGTCATGTTAACTAACTTGAAGCTGTAAATTAACCTCCCCTTGCTTAAAGATCTTGACCTTCATCACTCTGATGTGATTCTGGAAGATCTTCCTTGCAGATGATTTTCACTTTGACTGGCATAGTCCACAGAAGAACCTGGCCTTTAGGATTTAAGCATTAACACAGAAAAGACAAAAATATGGATGCTTGGTGGTAGGAATGGCAGCTGGCATATAAGAAATTGGAGGTCAAAACATACAGAGTACATGTAATCCACTGGGGAGTATGCATCCCCCTCCCTGATGCCTGGTTCATAGCACAGGCAAAGTTGTTACCACCAGCTGAACAGCTGGAAGTGCTGTTCTGAGAACTCCTCCTCCAGGTGTGGGTCTGGAAAGTCTCCCAGGAAAGAACCAGCTCATGTAGCTGGAGCACCAGCTCAAAGGCCAAGGGGGACTTTCCTTCTCTGCTTTGCACAGACCTGAAAGAGTCAGGCTGGCTCCCTGGCAGAATATCCTCTTCCAACAGGTCAGAAAGGACATGGCAAGACTACAGTGACAGAGCTTTCCTGGGAAAAAAATAACCTTTTTGTTGTGGTGGTTGTTCAAACGTTCAGTCACAAGTGGAGATTGTACTTGGTTGGGGTCCAGGTTCAAGCCCTTGCTCTTCTACTCCTTAACTCGGTGTCCTCAACCAAATCTCTCCACTTCGTATCAACAGTTGACAGCAGGCACTGTCTCTGACAGGGTGCGCCCGTGCTGGCAGGTACAGTCAGAGCTGAGCTCTGAAGCATGGCAGTACGCAGGAGAGGTCAGTCTTGGCTGAATGCAAGAGGCATGGCCTACTCATCCATGCATAGCCGTGGAGGAATGTGCCTAGGCACAGAAAGCTGCACTGGGTGAACTTCTCCACTCACAGACCCCTGGTTGGGCTCCTCTGCAGGGCAGGCGTGCCCCTGTATGGGCTTGCGTCTGAATGGACTGAGTGGTGGATGTTAATTCGATTGGAGCCTCCCAGCTCCCACCTGTGCTCCGGGGGTCGATCATGTGGGAGTTTGTCTTTGCTCTAGCAGGAAAGGAAGAAGCAGAAATCTGATCTGAAGAACAGAGACACTTCATTTGGGAAGCCTTTGGTCTCTGAAGCATTTGTAGAAACACCTCTTTCTTGTAACACGAGCTGTTGCAGGCCTCAGAATGCCTGTCTGCTGTGTCTTGGGTACTCATGCACTGGACAAGTTAACAAATTCCCAAGCTATCCTGGTAGGTCCTTCCTCTGGCAGTAGTTGCAATGGGAGGGCCATAAATATACTCACTGCTTGTATTTCCTAGCAGTGTATTAGCATCTAATCCTCTTAGCTGCTTCTTCCCTTTTGCAGAATGTCATTGTCCAGTAATATGTCATTGTCCAGAGGGTTTGTTTTGAATGATGATTGTTCCTCCTTTGGATCAGGTCTTCTGAATCAATGCTCTAGCCATGGTGCTTGGCTTTTCCATTGACTGCTCCTGTGGCATCTCTGACCCGCCAGGAATGTGGCTAAAGGGCAGCCGGGGCTTTCCTTCCTCGTGAACCTAGGGCAAAGTGTGGTTCATCTGAAACATTGCCTACCACTCACGGGGATGCCACCCCTGCTGCATGTGATAGCTATTTGGCTTTCACAGCACAGCTCTGTCAGAACCAGCATTCCCCTAGAGTGTGACAGGGCTATCTTACACATAGATGCTGGCAAACACCTGGAATTCCCTGTAATGAAGTCATTTCATCTGCCTCTCTAACACAGCCACCTCTAATGTGGGACACAACCACGCCATTAACAGGCTATATGTCATATGGTTCCTCGAGAGGTCTGCAGAGAAATGAAGTATATTGGTCTCAGCAGTCAACTGAGTTGAAATCCATGGATTCCTTCACTTGCATCCATTTGGCATCTAGGACATAATATCTAACTGTGAGCAGTGGAGAGACCCAGACACACAATCACCACGCCGATTGTGCCAGGGCTAGAGATGCACTTGCAGCAAAGCGCTGGACCAGTGCTGACCCAAAGGGGAAAGCATGGCATCAGCACTCACCTTCTTAATTCTCCACAGGCTCCGCAACAGATGGCTGTACCTGCCTCCCCATCCACCACAACCCTAGACTGCACTGGGAAAACCCAGGAGACCTGCCTGTCCTACATTATGTCATGCTTTGGGAACAACTCTGAGCAACGGCATCTTCTCCTCAGGAAGACAGACTATGGGCTCTTCATCTCAGAGACATGTTCCAACCGACAGGCAAAATCCATAGCCACTAAAGGAGCGCTCGTGAAGTCTTAGTATTAAACCGAACTGCTATGCCTGGGCTTGAGGCATAGCTTGGGTTTCATCATTGGTTTTGGTTTTTATATTGGTGGCTGGTTCTCTCACCACAGAGACAGCTAGGGCATGAGGGGGCAGGACACCTTTCAGGTAATGGAGGGCACATCCAGTGGCAGCCTATTGGGAGGATGGCCTTAACCATGTCCTTTCACAAATAACTGCAACTTTTAAAGAGCTTCCTACACTAAGCCAAACTCTAGGGGCCTTGCTCATCTCTGAATGTCATGATTAAGCCTGGAGTCTTTTGTCAAAGTTGTACGCCTGGATCTGGGGAGGCAAATTTAATAATCTCTGCTGGAACTGCACTGCTGTTAAAAAGCACAGGAAATACAGAACTAGAGATTATTGGAAAAGAACAGAAGGAAATGAAAAGTCTCCTCTGGTCCAGCCAGGACTTCAAAGGGCACTGAACGGCTCCAGTCTGTGACATCTCGAAAGCTGCGGTTTATGCAGCCTCAAACTTGGTACCTAATTTTTTGGGAAAGCCTCACCTTTTGTTTCTGTTCTAGCTTTGTCTAGACTTAGAAAGCAGCTTTGAACATGGATGGGATAAATGCTGGGCAATTATCTGGAACAAACCAGTGAGGATCCCCTGTTCCCATCAGCCAAGTAAAGGTTGGGAGGGAGGGACAGCATGACCCTCCCTCAAACCTAAAGGCTGACAGGAATTTATCCCACCTCTCACAGCGGTCTGAATTGGGAATATTGCACTGAGGATGATGGAGCTGAGTAAAACAGAGCACTCCAGCCAGAGCAGCTGCCAAGCAGCCATCGGGCGAGACTTTACCAAGACACAGGGACCTGGGCTAGGACCCAGCAGGTCCCCATGGGCTCCTGACCCCTTCCACAGAGTCCAGGGCTGTTCCCATCTCTCTGGCAGCAGTGCAGCTCCCCCCAGGCCCGCTGCCACCACCGAGCTGTGCGGCTGGAGGGGATGGCACATTGAAGCAATTTGCCAGGCTGTGTGACAATTACTGACACAGATGCTCCTGTGTCAATATGGGCTCTTTTCTCCGTTCCGGTTACAGCGATGGGTGTGCCTGGCGGGAACTCCTCTCGGCACAGGCCAGTAGGATTATGGGGTTGGGAAGGGGCCATGTCTGCCTGGGCTCGTGAGGGCAGAAGCAGCCTCAGAGATTGTCCCTTCTCCCTCCCCTCCACCAGCCCGTTTGTCAGGGTCTCCAGCTGCCTGCCACCCCCCATCCCTGTGTCCTCCCCCTACCCAAATACTGTGGCTTTGTCTCTGCAGCATCCCTGCCTTGCTGCCTGTTTGGTGGTTAGGGATGTGGGACAAGGGCCATGTCCAACTCCCTTCTCCTGCCAAAGGCTCTGTGTCCCTCATGCTCCCTCCTCCTTTCAGTTTCCTCTCCTCTTCCCCTCACCCCAGTTGCTCCCCGTTTAGCTGGGATATCAGTCATTGCACAAGTGCCAATACATTATATCCTTCACAGACACAGGAGAGGTGAGATGGAGCAGTTTTTAGGAGGGTCAAGACAGGCATAAGGAATTACAAACCCCTTCACCCTCTGAGAAGCTCTGGGATCCATCTTCCCCTGCCAGTTTTTCAACTGGCATCACAGTCTGTATGTTTTTTGGCTGCTGCAGCCTGAAATGTAGGGAAAATGCTCGCACCCAGTATTCAAATGTCACAAAACCCCATGCAAACAGAGAAACATCACCAAGTTGAAATACAGACCTCAGCCAGACGCTGTTCACAGCACACACTGCCACCACCCACCACACACTATTATCCTCCTGAATACCTCAGGTGACTCCAAAACCCCTGGAGATGTGGCACAGCTATTGATATGGTGTGCATGAGCACAAGGGTCCTTCCCCTGGGTGCAGCTCTAGCACCAGGTGGAGAGACAAGCAGTCTCAGCCCATTTGCTGTCCAGCACTGCCCGACCTTGCCTCTGAGGGGGAGGTCCAGAGGGACTGTGTCCAGGCGTGCCAAGCCTGTGCCTCATGGCTGCACTCTCACCAGTACCTGTCCCGAATTTAGATGCGGCAGTCAATGCTGAAGGCTGTCACAAAGCATTCTGCCAGACTTCTTCCAGCACATCTTGAGGCTATTTAAGATATTACTGCTTTCAGCTGCACTCTTTTGTTTGCTACTCCCTGCCTCCCGTCTCCATCACAGGAGCATGTCCCAGTTGCCCCAGGCTGAGGCAGCTGAGGTGCAGCCACATGTTGCCTTCTGCCAGCTCAAAAATGGCAGGAGCTCTCCAGGAGCAGGGCAGCAGGGCTGGTGAGCTGGGAGGAGATCACACCTGTGACAGACATCACTGCCCATCAAACCAGCATCAGCATGCTAGCATGTGCCACCTAACACCCAGCCTTTCCCTCTCCCTCTAGAGAAGGCCACCATTGGCTTAACTCCCGGACAAAACCACCTCAGGATGTATCCTTAGTGCCTCCTGCCCTCTAAGACAGCCAACAAACAGGTCTGCTGCTCCTGCCAGTGCTGCACCAAACTGAACAGGTCCCCCTCAGCCCCACACCACCTTCCTCCCACCCTTCCTCTGCTGAAAAAAAGCTGTACTGCTCCTTTAAATGTGGTGCAGGCTACAAAAAAATTGACAAGCTCTCTCACTCTCAAAAGAGTGAGAAATTTTCATTGATTGATTTCTTCATGGCTTCTTAAACAGATAATTAATTCACCGTGAACCTGCGGACACACCGTCGTGAGTCGTTAATATTGTAAATTCACATATACTTCAATAATCGCCTGACCCCCCCGTCACCCCGAAAAACAGATAGCTGTGCAGCGAGGAGGAGGGGAATGGGGGGGGAATCGATTTTCGAAGACATGAAGGGATCACCCAGCAAAGGGAAGCTATTGATTCTCTTTTATAAGACACTGCTATAATATTTATTCTTTTGTAAACAGAATTAACCCAGCATCATGGGTCATTCCTATCGAACAACTTTCCTCACATGTGCACAGCAACGCTGATTGTATCAGATGAGGTAGAAACATCCAAACCGCACCACCCACCCCAGCCTGCACCTCAGCATCTGCTCCGCTCGTGCCAGCCGGGCCTTACTGCCATGGCACAAACCCAGCTGGCGCTGGTGGCTGCAGCAGGGATGGGCTGCGCAGGTATTAGCAGCCCGGGAAGCAGCCACGCTTTTCTGATAAAGTGCTGCTGGCAGCTGGGGGCTGTCTTGTGCTGGGGTGATGGCTGGGGGGCTCCTGCAGCTGGAGGCACGGACCCTCTGCTTGTGGTAGACAGCTGAGCCGTGACTCCCACTTAACAGCTGCTCATAGAGGAATGAAAAGGAGGAATCAGAACACAATGAGGAACTTCTCTCCATCCCCTAAACCCTCTCCCACTCTGGAGAGGTTTCTTCCCTGCTGGCTCTCCTCCACAGTCACCCTGAAACCTGCCCAGCAGCAGCTGAGACAGCCGTTGGTGTGAGGACCCCATCACATCCAACCTCCTCTCTGCCCAGCCGCGGCAGGGGATGCAGAACCAAGTGTCCACACAGGGCATCACGCCTCAGAGCCCCAAGGCTCAGTGGCCCTTTGCACAGGGACAGCACAGGGAGAAGCAGCAAGCTGCTGAGGCACAAGCTGTTGGTTCTGGGGGCACAACTGCATTTCACCTGAATGAAAGGTTCCCCCAGAAAGAAATAAGAGCCTGAATATCAAAGTGATAAGCAAAAGCCAAGGGGAGGCTTCTGGATAAAGCAACCCAAGAAAGAGCCAACAAGAAGTGGTCTAGTCATGGAAGGATCTGCAAATCCTGGCTGGAGCTGCTTTCCTTCCTTGCGTCTATCTGCATAAACATAGCATTGCACTTCTCCATAAGCGACTAGTCACACACATTCAAGTGTCTCAAAGATGCGTCTGTGTGAGACATCAAGTCGTGTTTTGTGTAGAAAAAAATGCAAACCTTTGACTCAGGTACAGACACACCAGAGGTCTGGAAAAGCCTGGAGGATTTAACAGTGAAACTCCCAGATGCCCATCAGGTACCACCATGCAGCCCAAAGCAAAGACAAAAATTGTAACAGAACACGGGGGTTCCTTTCACTTGCCTCCCAAACGTGAAACCATGTCTTCCAGCAAGGTCTTCCCAAGAACATCTGCCAAGAGACATCAACATGCCATGAGCAAAGTACAACTCAGATTTTTTACCAAGAAAAGAAAGTCACATCTCAGCCACATTTCATGGGCTAGACCCAGCCCCAGCCAGCCCAGAGCCCACGGGGTGGCTGGGGGGGGTTAAGCTGTGTGCACCTGCCCGGCTGGGGCCCGAGCCCCGGGACCGCGGCACCCCGAGGCGGCTGGGCCTTCCCCGGCACCGCGCCCGCCCCGCAGCTGAGGCCGGCGCTACGTGGCAGGAGAGGCCTGAGAAGCGGCGGGGGGGGGGGGGGGGCGGGTGGCAGCGGAGGGGCACAATTAGGCGGAAGCCCTAATTAAAAGCGGGGCCGCGGGCGGGCAGGGCCGCCATTCAGGGCGCTGACAAAGGGAGGGTCTGTGGAGCTGAACCGGGAGGCGGCGAGGGCAGCGCCCGCCCCACCGGCCCCGGGCTGCCCGGCCCGCTCCCCGCCCGCCCCGCAGCCCTTCGCCCCGGACAGAGCGGGGAGCGGGCCGCCAGCCCCCCCCGCCGCCAGCCCAGCGCCTTTCCACTCCAGCAGTGCCCCTGAATGCGCTAATTAGCCCCGCACTCGCTGCTCGGAAAGGCCGCGCCGGTCATACGGCAGCCACGAGTGGCCGAGCCGGCCCTGCCCACGAGCTCGGGTGGGACCCATCCCGGGGAGGGCTGCCCGCAGCCGGGGGGAGCTGCCCGCCCCGGCCGCACAGAACAAAGGCGTGCCGTGCCTCTCCACGTGTTCACACAGCAGCAGACAGAGCCGCCCGTGTCACGCCAGGGCCCCTCCCTGTCCCCTGCCTGGCTGCAAACCCACTTGCCCCAGTGCCACCCGTGCTGGGCTTGCTGGGGACCGGCGAGCCTCGCCGTGTGGCACCCACAGCTGCAGTGCCCCATGCTCCTGGCTGGGGACAGTGACAGCCATGGGAGCCTCAGCACGACGGCCGTGTGGGAAACTACTGCTGGCAAAGGAAAAGATCTGCCTTAGCTGCTGGCCTCCTTCCCTGGACTTGAACGTCAGGCTCAAGCTTTAACAGAGGGCACTGTAATAGCACTAGGACGACTACAAGTCCCCAGGTGGGTTCTGTGAAAAGAGGGGAGAAGACCAGCATATGCTTCAGGTCAGATAGGAATCCTCAGGTTAAATGAGTGGCTGCACGAGGGCCACATGGTCTTCCCCATCTAAAGAGTAAGGCAAGTCAGAGATGTGCCAGGCGTCACTTGCCTAGCAATGGGACAGAAAGCTATATGAGACCTCAGGAACAGCAGTAGGATCAGTGAAAAAACCCATGGGGGAGGAAAGTCATATATGAAGAGCAGGGTGGGTGGGTGGGTGGGTCGTTAATTCCTCCCCAGCCCTGTCCCACTGGGCTCCCCCTGCAAACACAAAGGTGGTGGCTGACAGCTTTCTCCACCCCATGGTCTCTGTCATGAGCCAGCCTGGGCAGAGGGCATCTCACTGCACACCTGCACCTCTGTGTAATACCTTCTCTTTCCCCTCTCTTTGGGGTCTGCACCCTAGCAGGCTCGAAGACTCCACATTCTTGCAGCCAGCATGCACTGGTCTCAGCTAACACATACCAGTTAAACCAGGCTGACCTACCACCTTTCATTCTGGTGCCAGTGCAGGACAAACCAGATCACCTGATTTAGTGGGCTGTATTCATCAGCTCCCAAAGCCCTTGTCGCAGTGCTCGCAGCCCTCATGGCAGCACGGTGCCCCTCATGGCTCTCTGACTCCCTCCAGCTCTTTGTAGTGCTCTGAGACCCTCACAATTCTGGTGTGCTGGTGGGGGAAAAAGCAGCATGGTATAGAGGACTAAACAGCAGGCAGCAAACCAAGGCCACGGATTAACCAGTTCATCTTTGATTTCCCCCTGCCCCGCCTTCTCTCTCCAGCTTCCAGCTGAGGTTCCTTTCTCACCTGTACACCCCCAAGCCCCCCATCATACTCTGGGACCCTGAGAACAACTGCAAACAGCCAGGAGGCCTCACACAGAAACCCAACAACCCTAGCAAGAATATAATTGCCTTCAAAGCTAGCAGCACCAGCATAAGAGACTGCCACCAGTATGAACAGCCTTTCCACCATCACCCACCTCACCCAGGTACACATCTTTTGCAAAAGCCCAAGGGACCAAAACAGCTCTGCAAAGCCTTAAGAGAAGGGAAATTGCTACCAGAGATTCCTGTCGACTCCACAGCCCACCAAGGAGGCTGCTGGCTTCTACAGGCCGTCCCCCATCTGTTGGAATAGCAGGAAGTTTTACGTTAGCAATAAAAAATGCTGGAGTCCAACTGGTGACTGAATTCTGGTGCCAGGCTCTGCTGCAGAGACATCACAGCTGCTTACAGTGCCTGCTCTGAAAGAGGTGCTCATTAAATGTTTGCCTTGGGTTTATTTTCCCTGTTTGCTAAAAGCAAACACTCAAAACAAAAGTCTGTAGAGGAGGGCTGCAAATCAGAAGTTTGATTTCGTAAAAACAAATACTACCAGCCATCTGACTCTGGGCTCATCTTCCCTTGCCCTCTGTTTTTAGCCTTTAGGCATTACTTTGAAAGCTTACAGCCACATGAGCTAGAAGTTATTTTTATTTTCTAATTGAGAAATCTGAGATCTTCAGCTAAGAAATCAGGCTTTTTGAGAAGGTCTCAAGTAGCCAAGATGCTCTTTAGAGCCAATAAAAGGGCTTTCATACCACAACACTACCTCAGGATGCAGAAAGGACTACTTTCTAAGCTGGGTATTTTTGGTGGAGCTCCTGCCTTTCTGCCCTGCTGCAAATACCTTCCTTGAGTGAACCATCACTGACAGGCCAAGGTTAAAGGGCTGGTTATCAAGCTGGACGCCCAAAACATGGAACACACAGCAACGCCAGGCTGCTCAGAGGAAAGTTCTCATCAGCAGGACCAAGACAACAGAGCTGTGAACAGAATTCAGAAGTACCAACATCCAGAACTTAACAACACATCAGGTCTCCAACAGGAGTAGGAAACCCACAACCAGCAAGCCCCGTAGCACCACAGCTTTATATGGTATGGCCCAATAGCACATGAGCTTTTTCCTCACTCAATACCACTCAGCTGCACCTGAAGTAATTTTGAGCAAGTTCCCCACCCTGCCCTGGAGCCTAGGAAGCTCTGGCTGGTTGCCAGCCCATCTGCTGCTATTCTAAGGGCTGAGCCTTCACATCTCCCACTATCTGGGAAAGCCAGTGCTCCCCAAGTACCACTACTTTGCTTGCATCCCACACTGGAGCACTGCTCTACAGCATCCGTGGGAGCATGGCATCACCTGCCTGCAGCTCTCCTGGTGGTACCCCCTCACCCAGTGGTCCGACTGTCCCTGAGCCCACCCTTCTGAGCACAGCCAGCACCAAGCTGGTCTCCTCCAGCTCTTCGACACCTGGAGGGAAGCCGGGCTCCTCGTGATGATGCGCTGTGAGGCACTGACACGGATCGATCCACAAGCCACCCCTGATGTTCTCCACTTCTGATTGCTACATTTTTTGTGACAAATTGATAAACTGCATCTCCACTCAGTTAAAGATTTGATCTTGCTCTCTTAATCCGCTATCAATAAGATATTAATCGTGCACCCGACCCGTTCTGTTCCCCATCTGCCTGCAAATCCAATAATCATTTCAGAATTCACAGCCGAGTGGGGCATTCCCTTCAAACAATTAATTTCAGGGGACTCTCATTTATTTTCCCTGTAACCCTCTTCCCCTGCTTGCCCATCTGTCCCCTCTTCTCCCACCCCCTGCCTCTACACACTTCCCAGCTGAAGCTCCCACTCAGCAGAGGCAGGAGCTGGGAGCTGGAGAGGTCCTGCTGAACTTGCTTCCATTTGCTGCTCCACACAACCCATTAACACACACACACACCCCATAGCCCCTGACTTCTCTAAAGGTGGGGGCCAAATTCACCCTGAAGCTGACATGCTGTGCTGGCAGCCAGCCACCCTGTGGGGAAGGGGCTGTGGCCCCCTGCGGGGATTGGCAGTGTGCTGGCATGCTGCTGCCAGGCTGGAGGTGGCTGCAGGTGCGAGCTGGACACAGGGGTGAACTTGCAAACCCGGTGGGCTCAGCCCCACAGTGTCCCTGTGGGGAAGTCACAGGAGAACTCCCTTCCTCTCAGGTCATGCCGATGTGCCCACCCCACAGAGGGAGAGAGCTCTTACGGCGTTGTCCCTGCGCCACAACTGCTGCTGCCCATGTGATAGTCGGTGCTCACTCACCGATTCAACGGTGGTGGGAGGTAAAGAGGGCCTCTAAAATGGGGTGATCCCCAGTACTGCATAGCCCCTCTGACACCTCCCCTGGCCTTTGTGCTCAGCGGCTCCAGATTGCCACCAGCGTCTGTCCATGCCCAGAGCCACATGCTTCAGGGATGCTCAGCTAGAAGTAAGGTGAGAATTAGTCTCTGTGTGGGCCATGAGGATGGATGAACAGATGACAACACAGCTTTATCCATGGATGCCATTGATGTTTTCTCCTAATAGCCCACCCTGCTATCTGAGCGCTTCTTGATTTGGACTTTAGAGCTTTTAGCTTCTCCCCACGGTCCAGAGGACCACCAAACTCCTTGGCCAGCTCTCAGGTGAGATCTTGATGCACTATTCCTTCTCTGTCCGGCCTCCTCTGGCATTGCATCTCAACAGCCAGCTCTTTTCAGATGGTGCTGGCAGGCAAATTAGCCTATGCAGTAATTTCTAGCCACAGCATTCATATGGAGGACAGATACACAAATTAGAGTAGCTTGTGCCCTAGACTTGCTATCACAAGTCTATGGGGAGGTAAAAGGTTGCAGAGAGCACCGCAGAACATGCAAAGTCCATCACTGTCCATGCAACAAATACTAAGGAAAAAGCCCAAGTCAGAGTATCCCTCACTGTGAGAGGACTCCCTCCTGATGCGCTGATTTGCTTCATCCTGTATGTCAACCCCTTCTTTTACCTCAAAACCCATGGGAGACAGAAGCACTGAGACCAGAGACAGGAAGGGTTGAGAGAGCGGGGCCGTCACTAGCAATAGCTGCAGCTGGCATTGGCAACACAGCCAGAGGAGAGAGCATCTCTGCTCCTGCGTGGGGACAAGAGCAGGGCTCTGACAAGCTCTTTAAGCTCCCCAGGCTCCAGAAAATGCTGCGCAAAGTGTTTTAGCAACAAAAGTCTTGAGAAGAACAAACACTCTAATCCCTTAATGAGCCGGCTGATCCCCCATCTTGGCTCTGGCTTCTCTAAAGAGCCACACGCTCCCCTCCTCCTCGGCCCCCAGCCCCCTCCGGAGCAACCCACTGCGGCTGCCTCAGAACCGATTCAAGGTGCTCCTCGGGATCCAATCCAATTACCCTGCGCCCCGCTGGGCGGCCCCACAGACCGATGGCTCTTTCAGGGCTGAGTCTTATGGCCTGTTAATCCTCCCCTCATTAAAAAACCTTGTACCTCCCTCTTCAGAGAAAGAAAGAAAAAAAAAAGAAAAAAAAAAAAGACAAAAAAAAAAGACACACCAAAAACCCCAACCCCACAGTGGGAAAGGTTTATGCAAGAGAGCCCCGAAGTGGAGCAGGAAAGCTGGCCCGCAAGATGTGGGCTCTCCACGAGCTCAGGGGTCACCTCTGTGGGGGTGCTCTGCCTCCTCCTGCCCCCAGACCTGGCTCACACGTGAAAACGCTGGGCAGGGAGCCGGCTCTTGCGCTGCTTTTGCACTGTGGCTTTATTGGCTTCTCTTTAATGGGCCTGTCATTAAGCCAGGAGGAAGCTGGGTGGGAGGGTTCCCATAAAACTGAGGCCTCACAGCTAATGAACGCAGCACCGGGGGGAAAGGACACAGGAGCAGCAGTTGTAGTTGGTCACGCAGGGCTGAGCTGGCCTTTGACAGCCCCACAAGGACAGGGTCCCCCCTCGCTGGGAGAGGACATGTCAGAGCAGCCCCCTCTGCCATCCGCCCCTCTGGTGCCACATGTGCAGGAGGGACCACGATCCCCATCCAGCCTGGAGGGTGGCCATTCCCGGCTGGGGGATGAGCCAGCCATCCACAGCCCCCTCCTAGGAGCAGTGCTACCTCCTCTCCCCTCTGCCTCCTTCTGTCCTGGACATGCAGGAACAAGTGCCAGCAGTTTCTGTGCAGTGCAGCTGCAGGTGCTACCTAGCATCTGGCCAGCTCAGGTTCAAATCCACCAGTCTTAGCGTGGCTGCTGCTATAGGTGCTGGTACTCCTAGCACCCACAGGTAGAAGGGTAACGAGTTACTGCTCCTTTTCTGAGTGAAGAACCAGCTATGCACAAGCCAGTCCCTCCCCATGGCCAGTGTCTTCAACTCGCCCTATCACACAGGGCAGTAAGGAAATATGGCACTTAATGGTCAGTATGTTTCCAAAACAAACCATGGTTCTGATTGTCGCTGTCTGGTAAGCTGGATTTACATCCCCACCAGCACATCACAGAGCAGAGTTTCAGTCCCAGGAGTGTTAAAAGCATTGCTAGAGGTGAAGGCAAACCCAGGAAGTTTAGGTGGAAGATAATAAAACCGGGGTGAGGTAGGATGGCAGGATAACAGCAGGGACTTCTCTCTAAATATAAGGAGGTAGAAATGAAGCAGAATAAAATTAAGGGAGAAACTTCCTGGCAGTGAAACCCACTAGGAATCTTCACCATTTAAAGCTTTTGAAGATTGCCCTGAGGAAAAAGGCTACAGGGAATGTTTTGGTGCCAGAAGAGCCTGAGCAGATGCTGTGGTACAGTAGGTAGCACAGTGCTCAGGGAATCACAGTTTTGCTCTTGGCCCTGATACCAGTTCACAGCACAGCCTCGATGCAAGCTAAATTCAGCACACGCTCAGGTGCTGCTCACAACCCTCCTGCTGCCTGTGTACAGAAGGCTCCTGCCAAATTTAGCCCAGCCAGCCAGGCTCTCCGTTAGAGGTCGTGTAAGCATCATGACTTCTGGGCCTAGGGGAAGGATAGTAATTCCCCAAAGTCTTCTCAGAATTGAAGCAGGCTCACAGTTCACTTGAAAGCAACTACAGAAGTGACCAGCCTCCCTCCGGAGCCGCAAGAGTTCCTGGCAGTTGTAACAACACGTACAAAAAGGAGCCACAAGAATGAAGCAGCTCATTTTTGTGGGGCAAATGGCCCATCCCAGCTTGGGCGAAGCCAGGCACAGGCGAGTTGGGCTCTGCTCTGGCCATGCACTATTGGGGACATCTCTAACAACACACCTGTGATGCTCTGATGCAATGGAGCTCAGGTTTAAACAGGACTGAGAAGGATTTCAACAATAACAAGAAGCACGATTAGGTCTTCCCAAAATTTTGTTGTAGCTGGAAACTGGAACATTGACTTACTGAGCATTTTCACAGTTGGTATCTGAATTTTTTTTCCTGTAAGACAGTCAGCAGGGAGTGAACATATTAAGCTTGAAACAGCATTTTTCTGTGGGGTTTTGTTTTGAGTTAAAGATTGGGGGGGGGTTGGGGGGGGGGTAGCAGGGGAAGAAAAAAGTTTTTTGACTTTCTGGGAACTTCTTTTTTCCCTCCCCAGCAGAAAAATTCCTTACCACTCTGTCACGGGCCCCAGGGAGGTGAACTGCATGATCTAATTGGGCATTATCTCAGTCTTCTCCAATTTCTCTCTTGTCACACAGTCTGCTTTTTGACCTATGCCAAGAGAAACAACGTTGGCATGCATCCTTTTTGGCTTTGACAGAGCCTGTTTCTGCTCAGATCTCTTCCACAAATTCTTTCTAGTTATGCCATCTCATCGGTTCACTTTGCACTTGCACATTTAACACTATAATTACAACACACAAGATTAGAAATCAGACTCACCTTTTCCCACCTAGTGCTGTTTGTTTCTTGTTCTTTGTACTCCCTTCAGCGGGACCAGTGAAATTCAGCTAGTGTACTTTTTGTCAATGGTCAGGTTAATTTTTTTATCCTTTCTTATTGAACTCAGCCATCTGCAGAGAACTACTTTGATCAAGAACTTGGTCTCTTTCTCTATTCACTGGTTGTCTGCCATCAGGTGATAATTCTTC
The DNA here is from genome assembly GCF_015220075.1 of Falco rusticolus. Classification (NCBI taxonomy): domain Eukaryota; kingdom Metazoa; phylum Chordata; class Aves; order Falconiformes; family Falconidae; genus Falco; species Falco rusticolus. Next base: position 53,065,350 of record NC_051195.1, on the reverse strand, counting down.
CCCATCTGTTGCCTGAAATTATTTTCTGAATAATTTCTGTGAATGATTCAAACTATCTTGGTCAGCTTTGACTGGATGGGGTGGTCCACACACTCCATTTTTTTCCCTGTGGGTCTTCAGTCACTTTTAAAGTGAGGTCTTGGGCGACAATCCTGGAACTTTTAGAAAAAAATAATTTCCCATTAGCTTCCACTAGATTTTACTTACAGGTGCCTTGTTTCACAGATACACTGGCTTGTAAGCCTGTCTGCTGGAGCACCATCAGAAAACGCACGCCTAAGAGACAAATCCCAGGGAAATGTGTTTAAGTTTTTTGTTGGGTAGTACATTAACAGAAAATTATTTCTGTGTGATGACTGAAATTATTACAGGCTGAGTTCAGCAACGCTGCTGCAAACACAGGCCCGGTCCTTTGACACCACACAGAATGCTGAGAGCTCTGGACTTGCTCCAGCAAAATATTTAAGCACATGAGCAGCTTAAGAAATGAAGTGTGTGTTTAAATATTGAACTAGATCAGGGCCAAAACATTTGGCATCTCATAGGATCGCTCCATAAAAATGCTTTTCATTTTAGAAAAGGTCATGTTTTCATCAAAAACATATTAGTAATTACCAACTTCCTTTTTAGATGCAGTTTAACATGGTTATCTAACTTAATGTCATGCCTTTAACCCTTCCCTCTGCAGGCAGTCATTCAGGGGAAGGGTCGCTCTCTTATGCCACAGAGCACATTTCTTACTGCGTGTCGGCCTGGGAAGCCCCCAGCGGTCGCGACTGGTCTCCGCAGGTTCCAGCAAAAGGAAGGTGGTCCGAAGGACACAAATAAGCAAAGGCTCATGATTTACAAGGGGTGCGTTCCAAAACAGTGTTTGTAGCAGGGCGCTGAGGGGCTGGCCCAGACGCGGAGGTCAGATACACGTGTGTAAGCCAGACACGCTCTCTTTGCCGGGCAGCTCCTTGCACTGCGGTCAGTGCGGGAGGCTGCGAGGCAGAGATCGGAACCCTTGTGCTGGCTGCCAGCATGGGCGCGGGGTAACTGTCCCACAGACCTTCTGTCCGAATAACCACAGCAAAGACTGGGAGGGGAGACAGCTGTGCTGGCAGGCAGAGTGGAGAGCGTTCCTGTCTCTGTCCAGAAGCCATTACTGGGGCTAGCTGGGGGGAAGACTACAAGCCAGTGGCAAGATCTCTTCCTTCCCACTTAAAAATACCACTTCACAGGTTTAATGGAGCTGGCATGTGGGCCGCCACATTCTCCTCTGCCCACTACCACCTTCACCAGTCCATCCCTGCACCCAGCCACTGGGGGCACTGGAAGCCCATGGGGGCAGGGAGGTATGCCGGTTATCTCCAGCAGTGATAGGTCAAGGAAATCAAGTCAAGCTAGATGGCCGTTTTCTGAATCCTCCCCCTTGGGGCCATAAATAGCTCTGTCCCCGGTGACCCTCGGCCTCCTGCAGCCCTTCCCCACCTCTGCCCCCCCACCCACCCCCACCCCTGCAGCCAGCAGAGGCTGCTCCTTGCCCTCTGCAGATCATTGTCTCCCTGCTAATTGCTCTGTCTAGGAGCTTCAGGTGAAAGCCAGAGCGAACTGTTAATAAGTAAATGATAAAAAAAAGAAAGTTACAGAATGAACTTGTTTCTTGCCAAAACTTGCCTTGCAATTTGGCAGCCACCACTGCCCTCTTGCAAAAGAGCTCAAGCTCTTTTTCTCTCCTTGCCCCAGAACACTGACAGTTAACGCTGAATCTCGAGTATGAAACCCCAGCTCCAAAAATCGTGCGTGTGTGCCTGCATGCGTGCAGGCCTTGCCAGCTCAGAGGCTGCCTTGGTAGCCACACTGCATGTCCCTGTCTCTGCTACTAAATAGAACAAAACCTGGAAACAGTGTGCCCCAAGATCATTCGTCCTGTTTAATTACCTGCAGGCTCCCTGGCTGGGCAATGGTTCGGTCTCTCAGGCAGCACCTGGCTACAGCACATACCGGCAGGCAGCCCCGCTGGACAGTGTGGGCACAGCCCCTGGCGCCATGCCGGCATGCCCTGCACCTGTTGCAGGCCGCGGCCGCAGCTGAGGGCCCTGCCGTGCTCTGGAGGGGATGTTTCCTGGGCTGTTGCAGCACCTGGCTGTGAGAGCCCCTCTCAGCACCAGCCCAGTGCTGCGGTGCCAGCAGCCAGCAGCCACAGCCCTCCGCTCCTGCCTGGCAGCACTGCAAAGCACACTCGAGAAACCCCCGCCAAAGGCAGGCAGACAAAGCGTTTGGGCTGCTCCCCAGCCAGCAGCCCCATCCCAGAGGAGATGGCGCAGGCAGAGCCCCCTGACATTAGGACACCTCCGAGCAGACTCGTTCCCAGCCCCAGAACCAAGCGTTGGCTGGGGGGCTCAGATCTCCCCAGAACACACCATGCTGGGCTCTGCTGCCTGGCCCAGGGGAGATGCTGCGGCCCCTCCATGGGGCACAGCCGCTGCCCCTTGCCAGGAGGAGGTGCTGGGGGTGGTAGCTGCTCTCCTCTGCCTTTGTGAGCCTAACCCTGTGGGGTCCTCTGTGCCTTTGAAACCCGAGTTGTGTTGATGGATATATTTGCTGGGTGCCTCCTGTCTCCCCTGGGCTCAGGCTGCCCTGTCTGGAGGTTCTGTGAGGGAGAGGGATCTGAAGTTTAAGAGCGTTATTGTTACCGGAGGAAGGAATTTTCGGTCCTATAAATCAGAGGCAGGCAGCAGTAGGGCCAGCATACTTGGGCTGTGTGAACAAACTTCATTTCCTGGGAGACTGGCCTTCAATCACCCTCTGTCATACTCCACTGATCAGAGGTGGACATGAGAGGAGTTCATTAAGGTGGAAGAAAAATAATATAATAGGTCCTCCCCATGCATGCACTATTCCCGACCCCTGGGGGTGGCAAGACACCCCTTCCTTGTGCTGAGATCCAAAACACACACGCACACACAGAGAGTCATTCACCCTGAATATTCCAGTATTCCTCTGCCTAAGCAAATTTCCTTCTAAAAATGGACACCTCGAACATAGCCCGAGGTTTTTTCTGGCCACTTTTCAGATGAACTCAGTTCCACTGTCTGTTGACTCGCTTTGTAATTCTTGGCTGCACTCTGCTGGAGAAGAATCAGGCCCAGCACTTGGTGCAAAAGGAACCAACAGTTTTCCTAGCAAAACAGAAAGCTCAAAGCTCTCCTTGTTGATTTTGCTTCCTGGCTTTCTGAATGGATTTTTTTTTTTTTCTTTTCGGGGCATAATCTCTTCTGTTTCTCTTTACTGTCCTTCAGCACTACTGATTTTGAAAATTATTGGAATTAGGAGAAGGGGCAAAAATGACAAACAGATGAAAATTAAAAAAATAAATACAGTGAATGGAAAGAGGAGATATTTTGAGTAAAGGACATGGAAAAAATTCCAAAGGGGACAACTGTTTACAAAACGTTTTGTGTTTTCGAGAACAAATTGTGAGCTAACTTGCTGTATGGAAACACAGAAAAGAGCTGTAATAAGGCCCAAGAGACTGAGCTAGTGTCTGCTGTGGACTTGCGCAGTGGTGGTACCAAGTGGAATAAAAGCTCTTTGGACTTCAGAGCTCAGTTGGGCTGGTGGCATCCATCTGTATGCTGTTCACATAAAGCACAAATGATAGAAAGACATAACTGATCATTTTTACTGCTCTGACAACACTTTTCTTAGAAGTTCTTATGTTTATAAGATACAAAGACAAACCAGAGAATTTGGGCCCACAGGACCGAGGTGACTGATAGAAGATAAATCATGTTATTTTTGAGGTGCTGCCTGAGCCCAGCTCAAGGCTGGTGGACAGTTGGTGCTTTTCTCCTCTGGCATGGCAAATAGAGGCACCCACGGTTTGGTGAGCTCCTTGCAGGCAGCTTGAACAGATGCTTAGTTATGCTGCTGGACTCAGCTCCCAGAGAAACCTGTGGTCTTGTCCGGACAGGTGAGAGAGTGGAGGCACTGCCACCCTTGGATCCAGTGTTTTGGCTCTCCGTTTGTGACATCTAGAAGCACCACATTCATCAAGGAGGACACAAGAGAAGGATTTTGCCTGAGCTCAGTCTGGGAACAGGCAACCCTGGAGACTGCACTGTGGACCAGGAGCCTCTGTTCACAACCCTGACCTCCCATGGCAGCACCTCGTCTTCCTCACCTTTGCACAGTTCTGCTGTTGGCGTTTGCATGCATCCCAGCAGTGGTGGCCATCTGCAGCAGAAGCATTCCTTCAGCCTCTGCTAGCAAGGGAAAATGCAGAGACCCACATCCTCTGGGGAAAAAAGCAGAAAGCTGGTGAGCTTACAGGGACAGAGGGATACAATGGTTCAGTGCATCCTCTGTGAAGGTGGTACCAAGGAAATCTCTTTCCTTATGTTCTTTTCTGAAAGACATGGTCTCCAAGGAAGGCAGCAAGGTACGTCCACAAGCAGGTGAGCTATCCCAAGCAGCAGCAGAGCACTGCCAGTTTGAGAAGCAGCTCTTGGATTGGTGGGTATAAAATGAGTCATTTCTGCTTGATATCAAGAGGCTGAAGCTGGATGGTGCAACACAACAGAGTAGTATTTAATCATCCCAGAAAACATTGGAGGATATTCTCAGAAGGTTTCTTGTAGGGACAATTACTGCACAGAAAACATGGAACTGTCTGGTACCAACACCTTCTCTAGAGAGCTAGATCAGACATTTCAGTGGCACTTGATGAATAGTTGGTGAAGGATTTTGCAGGCCTGCCAGATGAGAGAGGTTGTTGGAAAACAGGACTATGGGGTGACTTTTCCACCCTGGCTGTTCATCACCAGACAGACTGTTTGCAAACCTGCCTTTTTATTTACTGTGTGAAATCTTTCTGAATGGACTTTCTACATTAACACCTAAAAAGACAGCTGTGGTGTTGCTAATGGATATACATCTCTGTTGATTTCGATGCTGTTTAGCTTATCTGCATTGAAGAGAAGTTCACTGGGTTTGTTGAGAAGTGCCAGAGAACAAAGATGAATTAACTCCAAGCTCTGCTGGACTGAAAAGCAAAGGGAACAGAAAAACTGAGCTAAAAAGCTAAGGCCATCACTGCAGAGTAAGGGAAAGAACAGCGTGCGATACTGGTGTTGCACTGGAGCAGACCAGCCTGGGTAGAGGGACTGTGTATAGCTGGAGATATCCAAGGATGCTGTCAGGAAGTGTATGACTGAGGTGTACCCTATACCCAAACATAGCTGTATGCCCCAGCCCACTCCCACTACATCAGAGCTCTGTTTGGGTCATTAGTGCTTGTTTTAATTTATTTAGCCAATTTTATCGCTGGAAACACACGGTGATTTACAACCTTTCCTGAGTGCACAGATTAATAAGCCTTCTCCTCACTTCCCCTAGAGACAATTAGCACGTAGCCATGATGGGAAATGACTGTGAGGAACACACAGGCAATATGCTGAGAGAGCTAGACATCAGGCTGAATTCTGCCTACAGACAAGGTCACTGGAAAGCTACCACCCATGCTCAAAACCTCACCTGGAGAGAAAACCCAGCCTCACCACAGGGCGGAATGCACAGCAAAATGCACAGACCAGCCCAAGGGGCGCATCTGGCTGCAGCGTGCAGTCTGAATGCCGATTCCTCTGGGGAGCTGGCATCTGCCCGCCAGAAAGAGAGAGACACCCCAGCCTCCTGCCTGTTATGCCATTGATCTTGTGTGTGCCCGCGAAGCCCCTTCTGCCTGCTTAGATTGCTCCTGCCCTTGAAAGGAAGAGCAGCTTCTTACTGTGTCAAATTTTGGGGCTGACCCTGCTTTAGGTGGAGGCTAGTCTAGACACCTCCCAGGGTCTCTTCCAACCTGAACTTTTCTGTGACTGTGAGGCACTCTGCTCTTAGTGCAACAGGACCCCGCTTGTAACTCAGTCCCAGGAAGAGCTGTAGAAACTGTCCCTAAGGCAAAGGACTTGCCTGCCAGCTTCAGAAGGCTTTATCATTAGAGACTAAATATAACCAACAAGACTTTGGGGGGAAAAAGAAATAAATCTGGTTATATCTTCCTCTATTTATTTTGGGTTTGTCTGTTTTTCTTTTCCCAAGCCACCACTGTTTTCCCCTTCCTTTCGCTGGTTCTGTGGCAGCGGCTTCTGCAGTACCAGCCCATGCCGGTGTGAGCTGAGCCCTGGGCTCTGCCTGGGAAGGAGCTGCCTCTTTGCCCAGGGCTCGTGCAGTGCTGGGGGCACCGTGCCACCACGGGGGCTGGAGGTCCTGCCGGCGGGCAGACACTGCGCATGGGTGAACCAAGCACTCAGCATGGCGTGGTAAATCCCTGCAGATGCAGGTGCCTGCAGGGAAGAGGAGGGGTGGAAGGGCCTTTCTGAAGGCCACCAAATCAAAACCCCGCTCCAGCGCACTTACCAGGAATGGCAGAGATTGTGCTGTGTGCCTGTGACACTTGGTGCACCACCCCTCTTGCACTTCCAGGCAGCTGCCTCCCTGCAAGTACTCTTGAAGATTTGGATTTTAAAACAAGCACCAAGTATTCAAACTCATTCTTTCAAAATCTAAGGGAAGAGAGACGGCAAAAATGTGCTGATAATTCTCTCACGTTTCCCTGTTTGTTTTTGTGGGGGTTTTTTTAGCTTACTGAAACCTTTTCCCCCTCCAGTTCTCAAAAGTCAAAAATACTTTTGCTCTTTAGATGGAAGAAGATTCAGTTTTTGAGAAAACTTTGTAAAAAATTTTAGCAAACTTGGGGTCCTTTGTATCTCCACAGGCATTTTAAAAATTATCCTTGCCAGATACGTTCTGATGAAGGTGAACATGGTAAACCCCACCTTACAAGCAAGAAAACTGAGTCACAGACAGATGAATCCGAGCACCGGGCTCCTGCCACTCTGGGGCATCTTCTTTTTTACTGCAGAGTCCCGTAATCAGCTACACAGTGTGCTCTGATCTGGTTGTAAAGGGGCTGCTAATAACCTGACTGCTTCCACTCTGCTGACCCATACCCATCACCTTGCTGAAGGAGGCCCACAGGGAGCTGAGAGACCCTTCGGTTGCCCCAAAGCACCATGTAGGCAGCGCAGAGCTGTGAATACCAGCATCACCAGAGAGGAGAGTGTTCACCACTGCCATTCAGTGACGACCTTGCCACACCTGCTTGCTGTCATGCTCTCCTGCTGACCAGCCTGGTCTTGCTTCTCTCCCGACACCCCATCTGTGAGCACCTCGGACTATACCAGAAGCTCTATGGAAAGTCTGGATGTGACTCCTGAGGCAGCCCAGCAACTCCTTGGGGTTTGCTGGTCTCCTGGTGCTTTCCTGTGCCCCAGGGCACCTGGTCACAGCCCACCAGCTCTGTGTGTGCCAGCTGCCTTCCCAGCAGCTGCAGCTCACCGCTACCACGGGGCATATGCCCACAGCAATGGTATAGCCTCTTGACTAATACCACTGTGATTTGCTCTCCCACTCAGGTTCCAGTGACAGCGTTGTCCCAGCAGATTGCCCGTGGCTCTCCACAGAGCTCATGGCTGTGGCAGTGCCCACATGGATGCCTCTAAGGACAGTTTCTAGCACTCAGTTCAAGAAATCATTGAGGAATCCAGTTTCTCTTCACTCAGGCAGAGCCTGTGCTCTCCTGGGAGTGTCTCGTCTTGGCCAGCAGCTCTTCCTTCCCATTGCTCGGGCTGCCCTAGGTTGCTTCCACCCCTGGCCTCCGCAGAGCCCCCTCTCCCTCCACAGAGCAGCAACAGGATCTGGGGCAGCAGCAGGACTATGGTACATTTCTCCAGCAGATGATGGGTCAGAGAGGCCGACGGGAATGGCTTTTTGGGTGTCACCGTGCCAACCATGTTGCCTTTCCCTCCTCTCCGAACCCAGCCCCGCTGATAGAGATTAGTAGGTGGGAGGCTGGCTCACTCCAGAGAGCCTTTCACATAAAGGGAGTTTTCACCCCACCTGTCCATCAATCAAAACTTAAACTTATTTGTGCTTATACGCTACTTCTTAAGTAGAGAAAATAAAAACCAGGTTTAGGAGAGTGCAAATATTTAACAATAAAAAAACCACATTAATTTACCCTTTTTCATTTCTACAGAAGGAACCTTAATGGAGTCACATGACTCTTATTCTAAGTGATAAACCACAGGTCATAAAGCACCACTTTATCACTCTGCACAAGCAGTATAAATAACAGCTATTACCCAACCTCACTCCATCTGATAAGCTCAGAGATTTTCTAATATACATTTCTGATTTTTTTAAATAATATTCATGATCATTTCCTCTTGAGCGTTATGAGTCTCTGGCTATGTGGCCCTTGAAACCAGGGCCCGCGAGCCCTTGTACCATCTTCCTGATTTATAGCCATGTTGGTTGGGACTGACGCCCTAATGAAATCTGTGACACTGCATTAATGGGGCTGTTTGTTACCACTGGAGTTCAGCGGCTGGCTGTGGTCTCAGAGCTGTGCTCAGGGAGGCACACGCACAGTCTATAAAACCCACCCAGTGGGCAGCAAACCCACCCTACATGCGCCAGCTGTAGCAGCACCCCATGCAGAAGCTGCCTGGCGAGGTCTGCAAAACCTGTCGAGGGTGCAAGGTGGCGTGTCACAGCTCCGCACCGCGTGCCACAGCTGCACAAGCACAGGGACAATGCCACAAACTCAGGGTCTTCCCCAGGACCACAGCTACACATGCAGACACACACCTCTCAAGCGTGTAATTAATACCCAGCCCCCTGTGTGCAGTCATTCAGTTGCACAAGCCACAGCGAATGGCACCATCAGATTACCTGCTAACAAGCACGTGTGTACGGAGTGTAACCGACACACATCCCTTCAGGTGCAGGAGCTCTGCAGCCCCAACGTGGCATGCAGGCAAACAAAGATTACCCCACACCTCTCCACCATCCTGCCCGGGGCCAGTTTCCCTCCCGCTCCAGACCAAAGCCACGGGACCACAGGACCACAGCGTGCAAAACCTGCCTGCGTCGCACGCGCAAGCTTCTGCAGCAGTGCTTTCCAGTGTGATTTGCTCCCGTCAGCTGAGACATCCAAGTCAAATAGCCACCCAGTCCTCATCAAAACTAATGGCAGTTTGGAGGACAATTCACATCCTCGGCTAAGAAAAACTGAGCCAGCATATATGCAACAAAGATCTCCTGCACCCACCACACATAAAACGTATCTGTGAGACAGTTATTTTAATACCAGTATGCCCTATATAGAGACACATTATTGTGAACTCATTCTTGAAGCTACCATGGGAATTGGAGAGAGCTCCAGCTTTCTGTGATCGTGGGTTGGTACCTGTCCGTGAACTAAGTAATCACACCCAGAACATTTTAACGTACGTACATGCTGGAGTACCTGGACCTATTACAGGCTGGTTGAAGCTCTTAGCCCCTTTTCTTGCCATCAGCATGCACCTTCTCTTGAGTTTGATTTGTTCCTCTTTGTCTTTGTCTCATGTTTCTTTCTTTAAAACTGTTCAGGAAACAAATGCAAAAATTCACATTTATGCAATGCACACCACTATGCAACAAGAAATAGAAATGCCAAAAGCTAATATTTAGCCTTAATTCTGCCCTGGGCTAAAACTCTGTCAGCTGCTATAACCATAAATTACCCATCAAATAACGCAACACAGCAGACACTTTCTTCCAGGTTAGGTATACACAGGGAAGAATCTTCATTCCTGTGTGCTTCATTTTACAACTTCTAATGCAGGTCTATTCATTGAACCGAAAGCCTTCTTCAGAAACATTTTGGTGTGCAAAGTGGCAACACTAAGGAATATTTTGTTGTGCCTATAAAATTCAGTGCCTTTTTTTCAGGGTTGCTTTTGTAGTATTTCCAATAGTCAAAATGGCTTAAGAAGAAATCAGGGGTTTGACCAATTCACATCTGCTGGAATTATTAAATAATTACAAATAATAAAGCACTGAGCTTAAAAATGACAATTTAAAATCAGTAATATTGATATGGCTGAGTTTCATTTATCCTGGAAAGGAAACAGCTTTGACAAGACCATATTTTTTGATAAAATGAGTGTGGTATTTTTCTATCAGGTCTCTTTAATTCCAGCATCATAAAAATGTGGTATATCTTTATTGATAGACTTTAGCTGGTGAATTCTCTTCTCTACAGCATATATATGTTAATGATTTTCTCAGCACTTACATACAATATGTTTAACCAGACGATTTTTCCTTTCACTCAGAGTTACTTCTCTGAGCAGTAATTTAGTGGGCAGTTCTCAAATGACAACTCTGAGAAATACACACACCATGTCTTGTTAAGAGTGTATTTTAATGATGTCTTGCTTGACCATGTTTCTTTTTTGTAGAATTGTAAATAATTCCTACTCTACTTGTGATCTGTCACTGGAGGGACACTAGAGTAGAGAAGAGCAACTATGCGATCAAGTCCAGAGCATTTGCAATCGCTTTGCAGCAGGTGTTTAGCCTAAAAGAAACCACTCCCTATGCCACAAACCACAGAAGATTTCCCAAAATCCTGAACCAAACCTACTTGTGCTCAAAAGATGCACACAAAAAAAAGAAAACAGTAATAGCACATCACAAGAAAAGAGCAGAAGGTACCTGGAGCCAGAGAATCACCCACTGCTGGGAGCTGCAAGGGCATGGGAGTGTGGTAAGTGAATAGTCACAGCTGATCTCAGCGCATTGCAAATGCAACTCTAGTCAGGCAGTAGATGTGCTCTCTTTAATGATATATTACTGAACAGATTACATAAATGAGTGAGAATTTATGTACAGAATTTGCATGTGTTTGCAACTGATCTGAAACTTATAAATACGTTTCTGTATTTACACGCACAAGTAAATCAATATTGATTTCCAACCAGCAAGCACCACGAAAATGGCATTCAAGTGCATGTTTCCAGGTGCAAAGTATTTAGCTGGAGAGCAAAGCAAGTGAATTTGCAATGATAACAGTGAAACTCTGGGTGCAGATCTGGAAAGAATGATTTGCATTGTTTGTGTTGCAGCAGGGTGCTGGGAGGCTGCAGAGACCGCAGGGCTCTCCCGTGCAAGGCAGTCCACAATCGGGTTGCAAGAGAGCTTCTCCCCAGGCATGCACCAGTGAGAGAAGTGCCTCAGCACAGCAACATGGCTCTAATTCCCAAGTGGGTGCTCATTCCCTGCCCAGAGAGCTTTGTTATGTTGGGTGCACAGCTCAACTAGATGGGTAGGCCATTAAGGGCTTATAAGCCGTTGACACTAGCTAGCTCGGGGACACTGTGGGTACTGCAAGTACCAAGTCTGCTCCTGCATTGCTTCATTTTCAAACTCTGTGCTTCATCACCTCCCTGGATAGCTGCTGTCTGCATACACTCAGCACTGCTGCTCCCCAGCTTCTCACTCCCCAAGCCCTAATGTATCCCTGCACTCCCCAAAGAGGATCCTCTCCCTGACAACCCACATTCCTGAGCCTATATTCACTCCATCCCTCGCCTTCCTACGTGCCCTCTGCCCTTCCCCAGAGCCGGGCCACTACCATGGGGGCAGATGATGGGGTCCCAAGGCACCATCCTCCACTGCCTTCCTGCAGCATCCTCAGTCCGGGCATGAGCATTTTGCGACAGGGCTGGAGCAGGCAGAGGGAAGGGGAGCTGTTGGGGCTGTGTGAGTCAAGTCTTAACTCCTCTCCTTTTTACCAGAGAAGGCAACTACTTTACCAAGGCTTTGGTTTTTAACCAAGGTTTTACAATCACATCTCTCTAGATTTGCTTTTTTTTCTTTCCTCCTCTCCCTGAAACTCCTCCTGATGTTTGGTGCATTTTTCTTGGGTATGCTTTGTTGTTTTTGAGTTGTTTTGTTGTTATTGTTGCTTGCAGCCACTAGAGAGTTCCCCTTCCTCTGGTTAATGGTCCATTAACTAGCTCTCCCCATGCAAGGGTAGGGCCTGGGAATTGCTGAGTTCTGGAAAATCCTCACCAGCAAGGAACCTTTTGCCAGCAACAAAATCTGTTTTTCAGAGGGGCTCTGTGAAATGGGGCAGTGAGGGGGCACGGTCCTTGGGCAGGAGGGATGGGGAAGGAGCCTACAGGACCATGGGGCACAGGCATTGTTGCTGCTTCTTGAAAAAAGGCGCTGGCTGTGGGGGAGAGGGGGGAAAGAAGACAGGAGCCGGATTGTTAGAGGATTCAATGAGCTGTGCCCAATGTATTCGAAAGGTGCTTAAGACAGCCAAAGCTCCTCACCAAACACACACACACCGCTGCGAAACAGCACAGCACGCGCCTGCCAGCTGCAGTGAGGCCACCCCGCTCCCCCCGCCCCACGCACATCACACCCCCGAGGGACAAGCAGTGTCCCCTCGGCCTGCACCCCATGCCAGTGTGGCATGGGCAAGGTGGCAATGCTCCCACCCAGGTGCCCCTGGACCTCCTGCCACCCCAAACCTTCCCTGGGGTGCACAGGTGAGCCCCCACAGAGGCACCCCGCACCAGGGACAAAGAGGTGCCCAAGTCAGACCCTTCCCCACCCTCCCATCTCCTCCCCTCCCAGCTGCACCTTTCCAGGTAGAAAACGATTCGCAGCTTTACGTTGCCTCATCCAAGCAGACTGCATGGCCAGGCCAGAGAGGAGATGCAGGATTTTCCACAGACCTAAAAAAAAGGGGGAAGACAAAGCAAGTCTTGGGATGAGCAGGACCAGTGAAACCTGGTTTCTGATGGCATTGGGTCCTGATTCCTTTGCCCTCCCTCTGTCACCACTGCAATAACCGCAGTGGATGACCTGTCCTCTGGTGCCTTCCACAGCCCCAGAAGGACCCTCAGCTTGCCTGCTGTCACTGGCTCCAAGCCACGTGCTGTTGGGCCACTGGGCACGGAGGTGTTGGTTGGCCAGCAGAGAAGACTAGCTGAGTAGTCTGTCATTGGCACCAATGTGAACCTCTCTTCTTTAACCCATCATTAATTCTGGCACATTTTGCAGGCACAGAATACTTTGGTGGGCTCTGTCCATGTGTCAAGCATGGTTGACATTGACAGGTAGGTTAAACATTGTGGAGAGGGAGGGGACAAACTGTGCCATTGCCTAGGCTGGGTTACCTGAGCTTAAACTTACAAAAAGGTGACAATTTCAGTTTCACCAGTGCCAAAATGTGTCCTCATCTTCATCTGCAGAACACAGCACAGTTCAGGCTCATGACTGTAAGCAATCAGCTTGCCACAGTTTCATCAGGTAGCTCCCATCAACAAAGCTGCAAGAAATCACTTTTCCCAGGGAGTCTTGTGGCCGGGCTCCACTGCACAGGTGAATTGTCTTCACCCATGAGGGCTGAGCCCCTCTGGGCCTTCTAAAATAACCACGGGGTGATTAAAAATGAACCCACACCAGAGTCACTCACCGTGGCTCAGCACACAGGTCTACCAGGTGATGCAACACAGGCTATGTGGAAAATGGCAGTGTCAGCATACCTCCTGCCAGTTTCCACGCTCAGCCAGCCCATCCCAAACACTGCAAACACATGGAGCCAGTGTCACCATGTCTGGCACCATGTAGATGCCCACCTGTCTCCCAGTGTAGGAAATATTTACTTTCCTAACACTGCTGTGACAGCCTGGTGCTGTGCCCTCTGGACCAAGATTAGAAAAAGGAGAGAGACCTGGGCTGAGCTAGGTCCTGAGGCCATGTAAGGAGTCTGTATCAAAAAAGAGGACTGAAGCCTAAACATGGATCTCCTTACCTTCTGAAGCAATCCTTGGACTGCCCACACACACCAGAGTACACATGTGACATGCCACAGTGGTGCTGGCTCTGGCACTAGGGGGGTACATGGCTGTGCTCACCCAGACCATAGAAAATCTAGATGTCTGACGGTGCTTCTGCACGGGATGGTGATATCAGAACTGCAGCCCTTCTTCAGCTGAGAGAGGCTGCCACATTCAGCCACAGCCACACGCAGCCAGCACCCCCCTAAGGTCGCTTACACGGAGGACGAGGGGTACCGGGTGCTGCACACAAGACGCCCCGCTGCAGGGCCTGGTGCTACCCACCAGTGCATGTTCAACCCACATGCTGGCGCAGCATGCCCTGGCCCAGCGAGGCCCGCAGGCACAGCGGAGGTGTGCAGAACTTGACACCGCACATACAGTCAACACTTGGCAGCACTTGCTGCTCCAGGGTCACCTACCCCTGTGACCATAGTCCCAGCACAGGCAGCCACCTCACTGCGAGGCAGTTTTGGGCTGTATGGTACCATCTCACCTGCAGATTACCACAGCTGATAGAAGCAACAGTTTCTTACCTTGCATTTTTTGTACATCTCAAAGTTTATCGCAAATGAAGTAATCGTGATTGCCCCCATTTTAAACGGAGGGAAACCAAGGCACTGTGTGATGGCTGACCCAGTGTCTCCCAGCAGACCGGTGGCAGGGCCCACAGGGACACCTGTAAGTTGCCTGAATTTCAGTGCAGTGCACAGGGACCAGATTATCATGTGGACAATATTCATGGTGTGATGCCCACGCTGGTCTCGGTGGTGGCTTGTGTAAGACCAGCTTTAGACCCAGGGTGGTCTAGGACTTGAGGGTGGCACGGCAGAAAGGAGACATTCCCTAACAAGATTTTGCCTCAGAGAAAGACTTGAAAAAAAGTTCAGCTGAAGGTCCTGGTGAAAAGGATGCCTGCAGGGCCACCCGCACCGTGCTGCTAGTCGCTCCCAAGCAGTGAATTCATCTGGCTGAAGTTCTGGGGAAAGTGGGAAAAAAAAAATTGTATGTGGAGACAGAAACTAGCCCCACTGACCACTCACACTGTTTGACATTAAAAAGTGCTGACAGCAGAGAGGGAGGAAAGGAATGGACGAAGGGCCACTTTCATCTCATGACAGTCTCCTGCCAGCCCCAGCCACCGTGTCTCCCTCTGCCCCCCCGCCCCTGCCCCGGCCCCTTGCTTTCCTAGGCATTTTATTAAATAGGGTCACAGCCCGCATTAGAGTCCCTCCCACAGCCCTGGCAAAATGAAAACACTCACCCATCGCCATGACCCCCACCCTCCTGGATCTCTGGCTCCTTTGCTGCTTCCCCCGCTCCAGCACTGAGATCTCCACCCCACCGCAGCCTTGAAGTTTCATAGCCAAACATCAAGGCAAAGGGCTCCAGGGAGGGGGAAGGTCTCCCCCACTTTTTTCCCTCTTACATTAATTATCTCATTTAGTTGAAAGGAAAGTCCAAAAATTGAGCTTTCCTTTGGCAATTTATGGTGCTAGAGCAGTAATTTATGGCTTGATACAACTTTATTTCACTCCGTCTTTACACACACACACACAGATACACACACACATACATAACGCACTTAAGGAGACACTAACCTGAATTTATCACACTAAGTACCTGCCTGCTCGAAGTAAAGGACTGAACATAATTTACAAGGCAGGGTGGGGAGGGCCTCACGTGGGGGGAAACATTTAGAAGAGTTAATGTTTAAAAGTTGGTCTTTGAAGACAGGAGGCTCCTCGAGATAGAAAGAGAAAACCTTAACTAATTACAACTGTTGTATCAGTTTCAGAAGAAGAATGCACTGGTAATGAAACTGCGCATGGGTGACAACAGCAGGCAGACGGGTGGGCCACAGCAGCTTAGGCACCCTCCCAGGGAGAGCCACCCTATTTCAGCATCAGACCAGCAGGGTCCGAGACCTAATTCACAGAGGCAGTAGCCAAAACCTCCTGTCAAAGCAGCTGGTCTGATGCGGGACACACAACTTGGGTGCAGAAGCAAATGTGGGTCATCGGTAGGGTCTGAATCACGGCCGTGGCATGCCAGCAATGTGTCCCGCTGTGGCTGGAGGCGGAGGGAGGGAACCTCCTGCCACAGATGTGCTGTTCCTTGTTTCGGTAGCAACCAAACACTGTGGATGGCCAAAGAGGAGGGCTCACCTGCCCCAGAACAGCAACCAACAGGGCAGACAACAAATGGGCAAGAGCAGAGGGCCCAGAGCGGGGCAAGTGGCCGGTCCAAGGCCACCCCGCCAGCCAGCTGCAGAGCCATAGTCATGGCCAGCGCTCACACCTCCCCCCGCCAGCACCAGGAGCCTCCTTGCCTCATGCTGCGGGAGGGTTGTGAGAGCAAACTTGGAAGGGAATCCCACACGTTATCCCACTCTGCCCAGGAGGCCGTCAGCAGAAGCAGTTCATTCCAGGCCTGCCACGAGACGAGTGGCTGCACAAGGCATGGGGCAGGCAGTGGCCCGGCACAGCTGGGGCACAGGCATTACGGCTCTTGTTGGGTATCACAAGTCAAGTCAAAGAGCGTTTGGGGCACCCCTGTCTTGAGGATGCCTACATAGATGAATTGATGGGTGGCCACCTATGAATGAGGACTCACCTTTCCTATGTCCTGCTCTGGCTGAGACCCCCCATGTTGCCACACTTGCCTCCTTCCAGGCTGTGCCACCTCCAGGGAAAACGGGAAGGGAAGATCAAATGGGAATATCCCAGCTTCATCTCTGCATTTTCCAGTGTACCTTCCTGAAGTGTCCTCCTCCCACCTGAGGATCCCTGTGGATGATTCCCTGGCACTTTCTGCAGCCAGCCCTCTTCTCCGGGTCTCTGAGGCTGATGCCCAGGGGACAGATCACTCCACACGCTGTATCTGGAAAGGTGAAGGCAGTGACAACTGAGCAGTTCAGTATGCTGAGATGAGAAACATGTGCAAAGCATCTCAACCGCTAGTTGCTTTTCCTCTGCATGCATGAACTTCCCTAACTTTGCAAGGCATCTCTATCTTCCAGCTAGGAGTCTGAGCCATAGGGCTCATCCAGTGACTTGGACCTGGGTCGCATAGCAAGAAAATGCCATTGAATCTGTCAGCCAAATGCCAAGTGAGCCCCCTGGAGCCAGACAATTCTTCCACTCCAGGGGACCTGTGCTTGATTCGGTTGGGCACCGACTTTACTCCCCTATTCCACTGCCTTTGTACAGGACCACGTACATGGTTTCCTCCGCATCGCAGAATTCTGTTGCACTTACAACCCCCAAATACTTAAAACCATTAGGATGGGAGGTAAGTATGGGTATGGAGAACGCAGGCAAGAAATGACCTTTTTTTATAAAAAAAAAAAAATCATAAAAATTATTTGAGAAGTGCTCATTACCCAAATGCAGATTCGTTCCAAAATGTGAGTGTCCGTTTAAAGTGATGAGGCTCTGCATTGGGCAGGAGTACACCAAATAGCCCCTGCTTGTCAATCCACCCAGCAAATTTCTAGAGCCAACCAACAAAAGCCCCAGAAACTGATTTGTATGTAAACACAGAGCACCGTCTCCCTTTGGTAGGGAAGATGTTCTTTGTCTTACCACTTTCTCTGTAGACATCAGCTTTTTAACAAACCTTATGGCAGTCCACAGCCGTGGCATTAAACAGGTGAGGAGAATAAGGGTTTTTTCTTATTGACTTAGGGATGGTTTCATTTGTAAGCAAAAGGGCAGCTGTCAATAGACTGCGTGATCTTAGGCACCAATCCAGAGAAATCTTAAGCATGTGAGCACTCGGGAGCAAGCATGGGATTCGGGGCTGTTGAATCAGGGCCAGCAACATAAACCAGGCTTTATTTCATGCTGCATCATAACTCTCTCGCACGAATGAGAGGGAAGTATTATTAAATGGGAGGATGGAAAGGGAAGAAGAAGAAGAAAACGTGTCTATTTCTTGTCCAATAATGTTAGCAATATATTTATGAAAACGAAACAAGACCAATGCTCACTCCTCTGTGCTTCTCAGAGAGCCCTGTCTACGTTGTCTGTTTTGTTTAGGTTGCGCACTCTTCATGACAGAGATTATCTGTATTTTGTGTCTTGTAAAGCACTGGGCACTTTTATATAATCGTAATAGTCTATAAAATACACAAATAAAAGGATCAGAGCAAGCAAGTGATGTTGCAGAATTGTTTCTGCCTGAAAAGAGCAGCAAAACCCCAGCTAAAAATAGCAGTTTACTTTAATAAAAATATGCGTGTGTCTGTGATTGTGCATGCACATGAAAGAAAAAAAAACAAACGTATGCATTCAGTAGGGAAAGAGAGTCAAGAAGGGAGTAAGTACATCAAATCTCTAAGTACGTGGCACCTCGGCATCATGCAAACTACCCTGGGCACAATCAAAGCCTTCCGACGCTTCGAGGGACTCAGTGGAAGGGTGCAGAGTATTAAGAGTGACAAGCCATCAGGACTGCAGCATCAGAGAAGCAGGGAAGGAAAACTGAAGCAGAGTGTCAGTTCGAATTGTCGTTATCCCAGTTTGGGAAACGGTGTCAGGCAGTGCAGGGTAGTGGTGGGGAGAGAGGAGGTCTGGACATCTGGGGGGCTAATCCCCCACCCCCCAGGGATGCTGCACCCACTCAGGCCCTGGGACCGACTGACCTCAGCACCGCTCCCGGTCCTGCCATTGTCATCTTGGACTCAGGGGTAACACTTTGCCCCTGCTCCCGGTGTGCTTGAGGTGGAGGAGCAAGGGGCAGCTGCAGCCTGCGCCCTGCGCTGGCAGCGGGATGGCCGGGCGGTGCGGTGCGGTGGGAGCGTGCTGCGCTGGGCAGCGCTGGGGGTGGAGGAGAGGACGGGAGGGTGGGGAGGGAAGGCCTATAATCCCCTTGGTAAATCCATGCCTGAACTATAAAAGGATAATCCATGTGCAACCCTGGCCCCACTTATAGGATTTAGCTCTTAGTGTGGAATACTAATATTCTGCTGTTTGTTTACCCCTGTGAACTAATTTGGCAGATTCTTATGATTCTCACAGGGAGAATTTATTTCGATTTTGATATTACTCAAAGCCTTGGGTCCCGGAGTCATAGGATTATATGCAAAGCTCTGAGCAGACTTTTATAATCCTTTTTCTTAAGAAATAACTGTTTGTTGCGGATGCAGCAAAAAGCTTGAAAGCTGGCCTGCTGTTCCACAACACAATGGCATCAAAAAAGAAGCCACTTGCTAATTCCTTTTTTTTTAATTTTTTTTTTACATGGTGATTTTCAAGCCAGTTTTGCAACTATGAAAGGTGAATGGGGATCAAGCCCATGAGTTCTGAAAAGTCAGCCCGGTCAAGCTGGGCTCTGCTCGTAGACTCACGCCAGCCTGGTGAGCTGCAGTACCCAGCTGCCTGCTGCTAACCCAGTGGCATCACCCTGGGAGAGCAGTATCACAGGCAGAAATGGGATCTCTCCAGCTAAAATTATACATGAAGCCTGGGGAGGAAGAAGGCACAGGAAGAAAAAAGGCACGTGTTAGGATCAGGAATTCAGCCTTCAATTAAAAAGTAACTTTCTTACCTTAGAGAGAATGGCTTGAAAATACAATGCATCCATTCCCTTAAAACAGAAAGCCAGTACAAGAATCGCAACTATATTTTTTTAAAAATCTTGCTGTTTTGGAAGCTTGCTCCTTGATTTTTGAACAGTTAACGTTGTCAATGCTAGGGAAGGGGTGTCCTTTTTTTTTCTTTTATGTGAAAAGCAGCTTTTGTTGCAAAGTGTAAAGAAATAGAAGGAAAAGGAAAGTTCTCTCTAAATGTGTTTTTGGTTGCCCCTCTCCCAACGTCCCCCAAAAAATTAAAGGTTGCAAATATAGTCACAACTAGGGGCAGGGCAAGCTGGAGTATTTGCTGAAGATTTGACTCAATTTAGGAAAATATTTAATTTTAGTTCTGTACCCAAGACCATTTCTTCTAAGAAGATTTAACTGCATGCCTGAAGTGGAGTAACTGCTGAAGGGATTCACCAGATTGGGGGCCTTGAGGAGAAAGTGGGCAGTAAAATAACAAAATTTAACACACAAAAAAAAATTCTTTTCCCTTAGTAAAAATGGAGGTGATGCCTAAAAAAACCCAAACCTTCATAAATCAGGCAAACAAGACAGGCAGATGAGAATCATACCAGAGAGTGGAAATGAGGCAAAAATAATTTAAATTATTCACACATTTTGAAATTTTGCAGGACTGAGAAGAGAGGGTGAGATCTTGGTGAATGTATCAGGGACACAAGCAAAATTTGTGCCTCACAGTTTAAGCTGGCAACGTTAGGTACAGATCCTGGGAGTCCAACAGCAGAAAGTTGTTAGAGGACTCGTGCATCATTGATACCTGCTTTGTTTTCCTCCTCTTCAGATCCTGCTGTGACCGGCTCTCTTGCACGACTTGGGCTGCTTGGGCTGCCTTGTTCCCGGCGGCCGGGGAAGGATCGAAGGATCGCTGCCCAGGCCTGCTGGCTCGCCGCTGCAGCCCGGCTCCGTGGCAGTGTGCCGAGAGGGATGCTCAGGCACTCTGCAACCTGTCCTGTAATCCCACCAACACCCTGAAAATGTGAAACAAACGGATCTCTTGTCATTCTTACCCCTCACTCAAATGCTGACAGGCTGTTCCATCTCTGGTAATAGCTGTTCATAATTAATCTGAAATGATACAGAGATTGGGAAAACATCTTTTAGATGAACAATATTTCCCCAAATTTGTTCCACAGACAATGGGGAAGGGAAACAATGTATTCATACAGACAAAGGGGAGGGAGGGTTTGGCTGTCTGATTTTCCAGGGGTTTGGATTTATTTATGTTTCCTCGTCTTTCTGTCTCAGCTTGTTTTCTGGTGACAGGATTGAAGAGCCCCAAACATTACCAAAAGCTGGGGGGGAAACGTACCACACCAAGGATTTGAAGGGGGACATTTATTTAGTTTATTAAAAAGATCAAGAGGTGACTTGCTTCCCGCATATAAATTTCTTCCTAGCGAAGAAATTCCAGGTACTAAAAACCTCTTTAATCTGCCAGAGAAAGCTGTAACAAGAGCCAATGGATAAATGCTGAAGCCAGACAAGTCCCAATTAAAAATAAAGTCCTGGACCTTTTCTATTTTGTTTTACTTTGTCGGAGGAAGTCAGGGTGATTAACCATTAGAGCAGGCTGTTACGGGAAGTGCTGGAGTCTCCCTTTCTCAACATCTTCGTCTCAAGACTCGTATTCTTTTGGGAAGAAAGTTGTTGTGTTCAATAAAGGGGTAACGGGGGGACAGTCTCTGGCCCGTGTCAGGCAGGCAATCTAATAAAATCATCAGAAAATGTTTTGTGAGATTAAACGAAATAAATGACTTCTCATCTCTCATCTTATTTCAAACAGGAGGCTTATTTTTAAAAAATCAGGAAAGTGAGAATAAAAATCCTTGACATCTAAACAATTATTCTTGAGGGGGGGGAGGTGAAAAATTCATAGCAGCAAGGAGGGGTCTGAAGCAAAAACAATGCCAGGATGCGGGACAGAGCGAGGCAGTGGGCTCGCTGCCAGGCGGCACCGGCGGGGCTCTCCCCCAGTGCCGCAAGCCTTTGGGGAAGGAGCTGCTCAGGCTCCATGGAGAATCCTGCCTTGCCGATTTCCAGCTGAGCAGCTTTCCGCACTCAATGGCCGTCCCTGCTGCTTTCATGCAGGGATGTACTCTAGCTCAGAAGAGAGCGGTTCTGTTTAGATAGCCCCCAATCCTAGCTTTACCTCATCCCTTCCAGCAGAGTCACTGTAATTAAGATTTGTTAAGGTTTGGAAGAAATCTCATTAATCAGATAAGATCTGAACTTTATTTTCTTTTTAAAGACCCAATTTGATCTGTCTTGCTTGTGGTAATTGCTCTCCTCTTCTGACATGGAAATTCATTTTCCAGGCACATAAAACACAATAGATTTCCATTGTCAACAGCAGCAACCCCAGGAGAGTTAAAAATATTCCTCCAAAGGCTAAAAAGAGTGTTGGGAGCAAATCCAGATGCAAGCAGGGAGAGGGAGCATGAGACAGGGTGCTGTCAGAGAGAGGTGGGGTGGCAGAAAGGGGTTTGTGTGGTCCCAGAAAAGAGCAGGGGTGCACCAGGGGAAGGGAGGGCAGCAGGACCCCCACCACGACCCTCTGTACTTAGGCTTGAGCTGGCAGGTCCTATCGAGGGACCGTACACAGAGAAAAGTTGTTGCCGTTCCTGCTACCTGAGCTGGGCGGGGGGAAAGCATCCTTCTCCTGGGTTTATGAGAAACCAGTACTTTGAAGAGTGATCGGAAAAGCTCCTGGACAGCTGACATTTCACGTGAGGCAGCACCAGGATAAATAACACAGTGTGAAATATACTCCACCACATCAAATCCTATACATCAGCAGGATTCCTGGTTTCTAAATGTCAGGTGTGGAACAGGAACTTCTCAGGAACATCTGAATCAGAGGGGTGCTCCCTTCCCCACCTCCTGCTCCCCAGCTCCACTTGGTCCCCCGCACACCTCCATGGGCTTTGCCTCCCCATCCAACCTGCTGACACGGCACCATGCCCAGCCCTGGCAGCCGAACACAGGTGCCAAGCCAGGAGATGTGGACGAACGAGGCATGCAGCCCTGGGACAGGGCTGGGTGTGCATGCAGCACCTCTTGCTTCAGGGATCACAGTCCCCAGGAGGGACAGGAAAGGAGCATATGGCATCCCCCTCCCTGTCCTTCAAACTCAGCCAGCCACGTCAGGCTGGTGAGCGGCCACTGGGAGCTGGGCTCACCATCTTCCCCCTGCCCGGGACTCTGTGCAGTGCCACCCGGCTGGTACCCTGGTCCCCCCAGCCCCCGCCCTGCCCCTTGCACCACCCCATCCCTGATTTCAACCCAGACCAGGAAAACCTGGGCCCCAGCTGCACCAAAAGGTCGGCAGCTACAGGCAGCCTCTGCTATCCTGCGCTGTCACAGGGAGAATAAAGCCGAGTCGTAGTTTTCCGGCGCTTCCAGGGGCCACCTGATCCGGCCTCAGCCTCTGCCACAGCTCAGCCCGGCCACCTTCCGGAGATGCTGAAACTTCGGGGGAGCAGACAGAGATGGCAGCTGCTGCCGGGCGCTGCATGGCCTCCCAGAAACGGGCTCTCTCTAGGGCGGCTGGCCAGCCAGGCTGGCGGTGGGTGACCAGGGTGGCCAAAGCAGGGACAGTCGCCCCCACCGCTGGCCACAGGGAGGCAGAGACTGGGCACGGCTGGTGCACGCAGAGGGGCTAATAGAGACCTAGGGTGAACGTCCCAGCCCTGCCTGCCTCTCTCCCTCTCTTTGCAGAGAGAATCTGCAAACATATTAATCTCATCTCACACACAAACCCTCCGTCCTGATCCCAGAATCCGTATATTAGGAGATTTACATAAATTACCAGCTATCAATAGGGCACATGAGGTGCGGGGGCTGAAAGCCAGCACCCTTGCCAAGAAAACAGTACAAGAGGATTGGAAAGGAGGGGAAGGGGTGGGGGGGCTGCAGAGACAGGCTGGGAGCACAGCCCTGCTAAGCAGAAATCTGGGATAGCAGTGGCTGGCTGTGCTGTCTTGCTCTCCAAGGTGCTCCCCGCAGCCGCCATACCCTGCTTTGTGGAAGTGAAGGCCTCCTCCTCTGCACGCTGTGTCACAGCACCTTCCCTCCACATGTCCCCCCCAGAGGAAGGGCCAGCAGTCCCCCCTGCCTTGCTCACCCCAGTGGGTGCTGAGGAGCTGGTCCCAGGCCCATGATCTGGATGCTGTGACAGGTGAGAAGGGAATGAGCTCTTTCACAGCACTGCCTTGCTTTATTTGGGGCTTTGTATTGACAGTCTGAGTCAGAGCTTGCCTTAGCCTCTGGCACCCCCAAGCCTCGGGAGCTCTGGAGAACCAGAGCTGTGTGGCTCCACTGGGGAGTTCAACAGATCCTTGACTCCCTCTTATTTCTCCCCAGAGGGCTTTGCCTCTGCTAGGAGAGGAGGAAGGCACGAGCTTGGCCACCAGCCACAGCACCTGGCCAGAGGCAGGATGCTCTCCACCTGAGGTGCACTGAAAAGCTACTCTAAGCCATGAAAAAAAAAAAAAAAAGAGGGTGCTCGGTGAGGGTTGAGAGCCATGTACAGAGCGCTAGCATGCAGGTGCAGAGAAAACCACCAAAACAGACACCCCCCGCCCCCTTCTGATGTGTTTTCCAGGACAGACCTGCCCTGCGAGGGGGCTGATGGCCAGGCGCAAAGCAGACCCAGACGTGCTCTGGCAGGTGCCCGGGCAAGGGCACACCAGCGCCATGCCAGTTTGTCACCTCCACCCCCTCGGACACCCGGACCTACGGCACAGCCGCATCCCGATGCCCTGAGCCTCGGACGTGCGGAGTGAGCCCCGGGCGAGTCCCACTCTCAACTGGGGACAGAGGTGGGTCCTTCCCGAGGCGGGCAGCATCTCCCGCAGCATCTGCCGCGCCCCCGGGCAGCAGCCCTGGACTCTTCAGAGCCCGGGGTCGGGGGCCCTTTTGTCACAAGCCCGCGGCCACCTCGGCGCAGAGCCCGCTTCTCCCGCAGTGTTCTGCTGCCCTCCTGGGCCCGGCGCGCACATTGCAGCCCCCGCAGCCGCCCCGCAGCACCCTCGCCCGCACCCTCCCCTGCGGAGAGCCTTCTGGGCCGGGGGCAGAGCAAGGGGCAGGGGGCAGGCAGCTGGTGGGCTGGGTCTGGAGCAGGGGAAGAGGGCAGGGAGCGCTCAGAGGGGCCCCGGAGAAGGCATCGGGCAGGTCCCGGTCCAAGCCCTGCTGGTGGGAGAAGAGGGCCAAGAACAAGAACCCCCCACACCAGAGTGCTCACAGGAGCTAGGGCATCACCTCCGCTGTGGAAGGAGCATCACAGGTCATCTCTCCTTCCTCCTTTCCTCTGGACAGGCAGATGTCACAGCTGAGCCCAACGTGTCCACGGGCTGCTGGGGCCATTCAATGAGTGGCTGAAAGTACAGGGAGGTCCTGAAAGCATCTTCCAAGCCTGAAGTACACCCCAGTGTTATTTCTAGTGCTGGGAAAGATAGATAAGCAGCCAGTGGTGCAAAGAAACAAAGCAATGTGGGCCATGGAAAACAGGCCTGGACTGGATTTACCTGCTAGAGAAGCAGATTAAAGAGGGGAATGCTTGGGGGTTTTTTTTATGGTAGTAGGAAAATAAAACCACTCAGGGAAATGTGAGCAGCCAACATTAGCTCTCACACAAAGACTCCCTCTCAGCAGTGTGACTAGAGTACACGCAGACCTCAGCGGGATCGTGTAAGTGTAGGACAATATACATGGCACAATACAAATACAACCTGCATCATATGCTTGTAACTGCACCGCACCAAGCACAGCAGTCAGCATCCAAACAGTCAGCATCCATCCTGCAACGCTAACGTTAGGTGTAAGTACCTGTTCTCAAGTACATCCCCAGCACCTGTACATATGGTCTAGAAGACCATGCTAGACCCAGGTCTAGCATCTGGCTCCCAAAGCTGGGGCTGAAATGGGATTCGGGTTCATGCCTGGTACCTGTAACGCATCGTGACTCTGCCAGGGAGAGGATTTTCATGGCAAAGCTACTCCTGTGAGATCCCAGTCCAGAATGAGTTTTCTAACCCTCCCGAACAGCTCAGCTTGGCACCCCTTCAGGGCAAGAGCATACCCACTCCAGGGCTCCGGCTGCACCATGGGCAGCCCTGTTCCCCGTGGGCAGCCTGCGAAGCCCCGCACGGATAGCAGGCTCCATGCTGGGGGCTCCATGCCGCAGCACACGCAGGGCAGTGGCGGGACAGGACCGCCAGCCCCCGGCTGGCCACGTGTGGCTGTGCCCACACTGCCATGCACACCTGCGGCTGCAGGGCCCCAGCTTTTCCCTCACTGTCTTTCTGACAAGGGCGGCTGGTGGCTTCACCTGTCTGTGCCTTCCTCTTAGGAGGGTTTTCTCATTGCTCTCCCCCTCTGCTCAGCTCCGACACCTCCATCTTCATCAGCACTGGGTCCCCAAACCTGATCACAGCCCAGACACCTCAAAACTCAGTTCCTTTGGGTCTGAGCTCTCCTCTCATGGACCCACAGGGCAACCTCGCTCGCTCTCCGATTATTTGCCTGCCTTTAAGTACTTGCAAAGCAATGCTGCACCCTGAGCTGTCAGGTCCTGGGGCTTGGGCACCACAGCCACCACCCTTCACTGCAACCCTCATGCAGAGCCACACTGTGGGAATTTGCCCACTCACCCCTGCCCTTTTGCTGCCCTGGTGTGCGTAGGCACTTGCAGGCACATCCAGCACAAGGTAGATACATTTGTCCCCGTGCCTGGGTGACCGTCTGGTCAGGGCACAAGACCAGTATTTGATGGTGCCTTCCCAAGGCTGTATCTAATGAAACATCAGCAACAGTCCAGCCTCTTGGATGCAGGAAGCAATAGCGGCACCAGCAGGCACTAGCAGCAGCCCTGCCCTGCTCAGGAAGGAGTGAGAGGGCCTGACAGCTGCAAGCAACTGCCAGAAGTGATAGAAACACCTTGGGCCAGCTGCCCCAGGGGAGACAGCTCATCACAGCTGCTCCTGAGGAGCAGAGTGACCCTCACAGAGCTGGAGAGCTACTTTGGGAAAAGGCAGGTTGTCATCACAGCACCAGAGGCTGCACGCAGGGATAAAGGCAGCAGCTGGCCTGATGGCAAACACTCTTGCATGCCAGGCCAGGTGAACCGGCAAGGTCTGGCTACTGTTCAGCAAGGGCAGCTGCAGGCCAAATAAACCAAAAATCAGCACAACATGGGGAGCAGCACCCACAGGTCAAAGGCAGCTTGGGTATTGGGGGCCAGGGGAGCGTGCACGTTTCCACACAGGTTCCTGATACTGACAGAGAAAGAAGGACCTACAGTAAACCCAGACAAATTCCAGTCAAAAATGAGATCCAGTGATGGGTTTTATATGAAGTGATGGAGGCCTTTCACCTCTGGAGAAAATTCCTCGGAGCAGCAGTAGATTTTCTGTCCCAGTGCCTTCAAACCATGACAGGAAGCCCTTTGGGAAGGAGGGGTTTAGACAAAAGAAACCAGAATTCCCTCAGTTACCCACAAGCTTACACCGAGTGACTGAACAGCTGCTTCTCAACTTAAAATCTCTCCATTGCTGTGCTTCAGCTGTACAGCTCTTTCAGGTGTGACAGGCAGACCTGACTCCAGTACCATAGCCTCCATGTGGGTGGGGACAATGGGGCAGTGACTCAGGTGGCTTCATAATCTGCCACAGAAACAGCCAGCCCATGCACTCTATCAACCCTACCATTTCTAGTTTGCCTATCCGAGCATCAAACCACCTGCTACAGCAAGCAAGAGGAGTGTTTTTCTGTTCTTAACCTGCAGAAAGAGCACCACCAGTCGCCTGTCTCAGAAGAGCACTTGAGCCACAGCAGCAGTGGAGGTGACTGTGCCTACTCAAAGAGAGCAGTCTTGTGGTTCACCAGCTACCTACAAAGTCTCACACAATTGCTAACAGACTTTCTCCCTTCCTCTGGGCATAAGCCAGAAGGAAGACCCACATGTCATCCTCCACAGGACCTTCACCAGGGTGACAGCAACTGTACCGTAACCCCTGGGCACAGAAGCAGATGCCAAAGCAGGTAGGACCTAATCGCACTTCAGGCCTCAGAGCAGGTAACAGTTGTCCACAGGGAACCATAAAGTCCCCCCTCTTAACAGCCCTCCTGGGAAGTACCTCACCACTGCAAGCAGCCCAGCAGAGGCTTTCCTAACTAAGCCCACACTTTCCCAGCAACTTCCCAGGAAACCGGTACACACAAGCTCATGAGTGCAGTGCCCGGCTTCAGCCTGTTGTTCAGTTGCTCGTGCTGAAGGGCAATGCCATGAATGAGAGCTCACGTAGAAGCCCCCTACAACACCAGACACCACAGAACTGTAGCTAGGCTAATGCATGCCTCACGCAAACGCACCAGAATAAATGCCTCCAAGAAAATCCAGCCATCACATCACACTCCATTTGCACTTGGATCCCATCAACCCTGCGCCACAGCTCTGCTTTCTTCACCCAGAGGCTTCCTGCCCACCAGGGATCTGACTTCAGCTCTAAGGCAGGATAATGAAGTTACCTCTGATGTATTTGAAATCCAGGGAGCTCGAAGCAAACAGATCACATCACTGTGGAGAGCCTTGAGTGGGTGCATAGGTCCTGAGGATGAATTTTCATTTGGCACCATGCATGCCAGTTGCACAAGAGGACTTAAGGTGATGGACAGATAAAAGGGCAGATATTAGCTGGGACTGATTATAGCAACATACCCAGAAATAGAAACCCTTACAGTTGTACAGCCCTGCCCTTCCCTGTGGAAATCGGGCGTTACCTCCCCACCCAAATCGCAGCAGACATGATCCTCCCTTTCAGCTGGCAGAAGGCAAGTGCCGATGTTCTCAGCAGAGAGCCGAGGTGGGTAGGTAAAGACTCTGTTACTCTGGGCACCCTATATACATGGTCCAAGAGCTCTGCCCCCAGATTCATGGGCAGACTGATAAGATCAAAGAGGCAAAGGACAGGCATTATTAACCCCTTTCTTCCTCTAAGGAAAGTTGGCTCAAACCCATGGGTTTAGTGCTGCAAAAGCAGCATGGAAACACTCAGAGGGAAGATGAAGACAGCAACAAGCTACACTTAATAGGTAGCAAAGCAGAGAGTAGAATAGGCAGGGAGCTAGTCCAAGCAAATGCAGAGCCCTGTAAAAGAGGTGAGTCTTGAGAAGAACAACATATATGGATTTGATCACCGCAGAATATTTTGTGAGTTCTCTCAACAGTCCTGTGAGGGCTTGGCCTTATCTGAATGTTACAAAGACAGGGGAATTCTGTAGGTAAATGTATCTGTACCCGACAGAAGTGGGCATGCCTCATCCGCTGGCTTTGCTAGTAGGACAATGACTTCCCTGTGGTACTTATGTATCAGCAAAAGCAACACTCCTTATAGCTGTAAACACTGTGAGTGCCTAAACCAGCAGATGACACAAGACAAGAAATATAATCTTTCTTTCTAATATACCATGTTTAAGGAGATAAGATTAAAAGCAGGAATTTCTTAAATTGATAGAAAAATATAATGAAAATAAACATTCTTTAATATTAATTCATTAAAAGCATCTCCCACCATTATTCTCACTGATTCCATCCAGAGCTGAATACACAAGGGTGGCAGGTACCTTGTCTTACAAAGTGCAGCCTTAGGCAGTTTGCCAGGTGGAGCCAAAGACAGCAATACAGGCCTGCCTGTAATATCACTGAAGTTATACTTTGCTAATGATCCAACTCGGGCCACAGTTTCAAGGATCAGATCTGAGAAAAGGCATGTTCTCATGGTCATGTACAAACTAGCATGAAAATGAAAGGTCCTGTGCAGATGAAGAGAACCTACTGCTCTACTCACACCGGCTCAGGGCCCCACTGAGTTCCTTACATTCCTGGAAAGCAGTCAGAAACATTGATTTCATTTATTTTTATTTCATTTGGGCAATTCTTGCTGCCACTGGTTAGTCTGGGAGGATTTCTCCCTGGACAGGACTGGAATCAGTCAGGCTTTGCTTTGCTGCACCAAGCTGCCCGTACCCTTGGGGTTTCCCATTCGGTACCCTGTTCACCGCTCCTTCAGAAGATGCTCCCTCACCAAGCGCTGAGCCCGCCTCGCTCCCGGGGACCCAAGACCTCAGGGCTGTCAGCAGAGACGCCAAAGCTGTTCCTCCCAGTATTCAGACTGCTTTCCTGCGCCCCTGGGGAGAGGTACAGACAGGTGGCACTGGCAAGGTGTGTCCCTCCTCCCACCACCCACAGGTAACCTCCTTCATGTCAGAAAAAGGGAAGCCAGCATGCAGCAAGAGAAGAAAAACACCAGGATGTCTGTCACTCAGCAGAACTGCTCTCCTTCACTGGCCTGACATGCCTTTGTCCCCCGTAAGCAGCAGGATCAAAGCAAGAGGTCTGGGGACAGACAGCTTGCCCAGGCAGCCACAGCCCATGGTGTTAGACGTGAAAGATGCAAGTGCAGCTCCAGCAGGTGACAAAGCTCCTTGGCAGGGTGCAAACTGGTTGTCCCCAGGAATGGTTTGGACTGCCATAGGCTCTGCAATAGCTGGGAAGGTGCTACCCCTGTCAACATAAGCAGAGGGAGCCTGGAGGCACAGGAGGTGACCAGGACCCAGCTCACCCTTCCTGGAGGCCAGAGCAGCTGTTAACCTGCAGCGCCTCTGTGGCTCCCAGCCCGCGCCAAGCCTGATCCACCTAGCCCATCAGTTCTGCCTCATCGACCGCACACAACCTCTTCCAAATGCTGCTGTAAACAGCAGGCTCTTGGAGGAGGCTGGAAGGTGGCACTGGTAAGGTTCACGGGCCACCTCCTGGCTCTCCTCTCCAGCACAGCCACCTTGCCATGTGAAGAAAACCTTTGGCAGCTGTCTTGTGCTAGGAGACAGGGCTTGTTGAGCTTGGCTGAGTAATCCCAGCCGCTCCCATCACTGCAGCTGCATGCATCCTCGTTCTCCCAACCCAAGGATCGCTGCCTCGCTGAATCACCCCATTAAATTGCTAATATCTTATTGTTCTTTAAGATTTCAAAACTTGCTGCGAAACGTTTACAGATAATTTTTTTTTGCCTGCAGTCACTGTGCCTAATGCCCAGTCATTGAGTGCCATATGTGTTTATATGCACTGCAATTTTCCACTTGATTACATTTTACCACAAACACTTTCATCCACTCCACAAAGACAGCAGCAACACATCCATAACGTTCAGAGCAGCCCAGACAGACAGAGCCCAGATACAAATGTCTCCGCTGGCCAGGGCACCTCAAAACGTGAGATTCCTAAACCCAACCTCCAGTTCTGAAGTCCCCAAGGGTACAAGCACCTCTGTCACCTAAAGGAACGTGCAAAGTTAGCTTCACGCTCCAGCTTTCCTGTTAAGCACCTGGTGCTGCTCATAAGTCTGGAACAGCTGCACAACGTGGAGACGCTTGCCAATAACCAAGGATAGCTCAGATATTCCAAGGGAACAGGGATGGCCCAGGCCACTGCAAGGACACTTAGCACCTGAACCTGCAGAAATCCATAGAGACAGCAACAATGCAGCACACAGCACAGACCAGTTCTGAAATTAGATCCTGTGTCCCTGAAAGCAGTGGCAAGTTTTTGTCCAGCCTCCAACTAACTGGGCACAGTCCAGCTTGTCCGTAGGGGGGATCGCAGCTCCCGATTGCAATACCTTCCCGTTTGCAGCTAGGCAAGTCACTTCATCACAGGACACAGCAGCCTGGCCAGGTCAGCCCCTGCCTAAGGACAGGGGTTCCCTCTATTCCAGCTGGCTCAGGGCCACAACAGTGCTTGTGCAACCACCACAGCCTTCCAGGGCGCAGCAGGCAACAGATGCATCTACACAGCAATGCTGAAAGCCCCATGTAAGCTCATTTATTGCACCAGTTCAGCACAGCACCGAGCAGAGGGCACCAGCTCAGCTGCAGCAGTAAGACCCCTGCAGGAGCGACCCAAGCCTCAGCTCTGTGCTGATGTGGCAACGCTGCTTTGGTTCTGCAAACAGCTCTGCCCTCTCCCTGCCAGGTCCCATCCTCCCTCTGCATGGGTGAGGCAACAAGCATCTGCCACGTGATGATCAAGAGCTCTCAGCCCCTCACCACCTACCCCAGCCTGCCTTACTGACCTGCTCTGCTGACCGGCACAGTGCAGGTTCCATCGGGAAGCTCTCATAGCCCTGGAGACCAAAGAAAGTAGCCTACAACATCCTGCCACAAAGGCTTCTGCACAGCGGCAGAACAATCTGATGCTTCCCTGGGGTTCTGGCACCCCATAATAATTTTATGCAGTGGGACGAAATACAGCACATCAGGTGATGAGTTCTCTTGGGCAAACCCATAGGATCAGAGAATAATCTGGGTTGGAGAAGGCCTCAGATCATCTAGTTCAACCTCCTGCTTAAAGCAGGTACAGTTAGAGTAGGTTGCTCAGGGCCTCGGCCAGTGAAGTTTGTATTTCTAAGGATGAGACACCAGAACCCCTCTGCGCAAGCAAAGTTTAATTTAACAGATAAAAGCAACAGTGAGAACCTACTGCTGCACCCTCTCGGGCTCTTCTTTGCATTGTTTAGCCTCATAAAGAGAGAAGGAAAGAGCCAGCATTGTGTTCTGCTTGCTGCTCACGGCTTGGGAGGGCTGAGACACAAACTTTGTCACTGCAGCCCTGTGTGATTCAAAGCCTTGACTGCACCCAACAGGCAGGAACCCTTAAGATCTAGATCACACTGGGGCTGTTGATGATTTAAAACAGGCTTTCTAGGACAGCCAGTCTTAACTGCATTGGTTGGACTTAAATTTCTGAAATTCTCATACATTCTCTCTGAAAACTCCCAGTGCTGAGATAAGCTACTCAAGACCTTTGCGTGTGCCCTCATGTTAGACTCAAGGAAGAAATTTACTACCTCTTACTAAATGTAAACTGTCCAGCGACAGGCTGCTTTCTGCTGTTGCCAAAAAACTCCCGTCCTTGACTGAATGCAAAGGAGCAAACCTAACTAGCCCACACTGGAGAAGAGGCACAGAAGCCATTAGTGATAACTACCCTGGAAGCCAGAAGCCAGCGTTCCTCACCCTGGACACATGAGCACAAGCCTGCAGAAAGCAAGCCAGATCAGTGAGCCCAGCTGCCAAGAAGGGCCACCACCGTTCTGCCAAGCATTAACAGCCTCTTGTTCAACAACACTGCTTAGCACCACCAACACAAAATCAATATTTCCTTGAGAGAAATGCTAGTTTAGAGAAACTCAGCAGTGACCTTGGCAGAGGTCACTCCCAAGACGTGGGGCAGCATGTCTGTCAGAGGCGGCACATGCTGCTTTTTCATCTGCTGGGAAGTCCCAGTTAACTCCCCTTTAGTTTGAGCCTTCCTACCTTCCAGAGATCTGGTGCAGCCCACCCACAAGGGCCAAGGATGCTCATTCCAGGTGTGGTCATTGCCCTGCCTTTGGACTCGGGCTGTATCAGCTTTTAGGTCTGCACCTGAAAGGCAACCTTTTCACAAGGAGAAAACAAACAACAGGGAGGTGTAGGAGCAAGGTTGTGCTTGTTCCTCAGCATCTTGACTTGAACCCATCCAAACTGCTGCTAAAACACTCTCACGCCTTTCATGCAGGACAAGAACCAAAGCCCATGTGGTCAATAGCGAGCAGTGATGTTTCCCAAGAGGATGTGAGCTTCCCAGAGTTAATTGGGAGCTATCACCTGGCTGGCTGCACTTCCCAGAGAGGTATCTGCATCGAGCTAGGGGGTCTGGCTTTGTGTTGCTGCCTTGCCCCATCTCAGGAGGTAGAGACTTCAAAGCCCAGACACCTCAATTCCATCTCTTTGGCCTACTTGAAGAGTTGGGGCAGTCTTACTCTAGGGCCTTTCATTCAGGATGAGCCCATTCACTGTCTTCTAAGCTCAACTCAAGGCTTATTTACTTGCTTAATAGGAACGTGAGACTAGAGAGTATCCCTTGGGCCACTGCATTGAGTCTCCTGCCTTAGGATACCTGACAACCTTAAGCAAGTTCTTTACATCACATTCTGACTCCTGGTGCATCATCTTCAACTTCTTTCTCCCCTTCACCATCTCTTCTATTTCTGTAAATGTTAGTTACAATCCATTGCTCTGCACAAAGGGTCTCCAGACATCCCCAGAGGCCCTGGGCAGAATGGTTATTCCTGGACTTCTCCTTCCCCCTGCGGAGAATACCTGTTTTCATGCTAAAAGGAAAGAGTAACTCTAGGAGGCACAGTATTCCCGGGTTCCATGTCAAGGGGACAGAGGATGCCGTAAAGTTTGATTAAAGCAGATTCAAGAAAAAAAATCCTTTTGGGAACATCATGCACCCTAATCCACCCCATTTTCTTTCTGGTTAGGTGGCAGAGCATTTGCAATAGTATGTACTGTGGCCCGAGAGCTCCCTTAGCTGCAGGTGAACAGAAGGCATCCTCATGACAACGTGACAAGTCCAAGTGAACCATGACAGAGACTCAGAGGCAACTTCCTTCCCACACAAGACAAAGGGGATTTTCCTAGGAAGGCTTCCACATCCATCTGCAAAATCATCCCCATTCTTTCTCCCTCGATGATCCCAGCCTGCTCTTCTTTCTTCTCCGACACTCTATTGGAGGCTGGTATTTTTCCGAGCACCCAGATTTCTTCCCAACTGCCTTTGCACTGAAACCAAGATTTGAAGAAGAGCCTAAGGAGAGGGAGGGAGAGAAGTATGACACATTCAAGCTGTAGTGAAATGACATATTCATC
This sequence comes from Falco rusticolus, assembly GCF_015220075.1. Lineage (NCBI taxonomy): Eukaryota > Metazoa > Chordata > Aves > Falconiformes > Falconidae > Falco > Falco rusticolus. The sequence goes on along the minus strand of NC_051195.1, from coordinate 53,031,267 downwards.
ACAGCTAACGGGGGCCCACATGGCACCCCAACTAGATGCTGCCCCACTGCCCATTGCCCAGCTGGCTCTGCTGAAGTTTCCCCCCCACCTCCCCTCCCCGCATCTCTGGTGGTGTCACTCTGAGCGAGGTGGCTGATCTGATTGGCGAGAGAACACGAGGGGTGTCAGAGAAGGTGCTCAAAGACATTTCTTGGCCGCCTCAAGGAAATAAAGGCCATCGCCGAGCCTGTCAAAATGATTAATCGCTTACAGGGAATGAGGGGGAGGAGGGAGAGGGAGGGAGAAAGAAGAGGAGGAAGGAGAAGAGAAAGACAGATGGGATGGGGAGAGCTATAAACAAACAGCAAAAGCAGGAGACATAGGATTGCCTCCATGCTGGGGAGGAGGTCGAAGCAAGGGGCCCCAGGCTGTGCTTGGGGTGAACAGGTCCCTCAAAGCCCCAAGCCCCACTTGCAGATTCCCACCCCTGCTCACGCCACAGGTTTGCACCAGCCCTGAACACAGGCTTAGAGCACCGAGGTCTGCCCTGCCAGAGTGGCATCAGACCTGACAGCCCAAGTAACACAGCCCTGTGACTCCCCAGCTCTATAAATCTCCGCAGCTCACGTGAGCCGAGAAACCAGAAGCTTATTACCTCAAATGCCAAGCAAGGCCCTATTGCCCCATGCCCTCCAGCTCCACAGCCTGTAGTGGCAGGCATTCAACCTGAATACCCATCAGCACCATTCCTTGCTGCGAGAAGCATTCTGCTCCAGTGAAACACAGACGGATGGGAGCAGCTTCTGAGAGACTGTCAGAGGAACTTGGGGCAGAGTCAGTCCACCACCTGTGATACTAAGCTCTCCTGCAGAAACAACCCCCTTGGATGCTGTTATAACCCCGCGTGCTCTCTCTGTGGGCATGGGGACTGTCCTTTCAGAGAAGGAAGTGATTTGACCTCAGCCCTTTAGCTGCCCTCAGCTCAGCGGGAGCCCTCGCACAGCTCACTGCATGGGGCCAGCGGTGCTTAAGCAGCTCAGGGACCACAGTGCGCACACCAGATCTCATAACACAGATCACCTACACACAGGACAGCGTACAGTCCTTTCTTCCTGGCTTCCCAAGGGGTTTCCAAGTCACACCCGAAGGTCCTCCCTGTCAAGGCATTCAATGCTGAAACCTGACTATTCATGAAAAAACACACCGCTGAAACTGAGATGACAGTCACACCTGTGGCTCCTGCCACCCAGCACAGCGACATTTCCTGCAGCCAGGGCAGTACCCCGCAGTGTCAAAGCCTGGGCTTTCTCAGGGCTTACAGCAAGTTTGTGAGGTGAATTCCAACAGCAACCCCACAACATCAGAAGCTGCCTTACTCTCCACAAAAAGCATTGAGGTGCACTCCTCCGAATGGAAACATGCATTTTAAATGTCAACTGTGAATGAGAAGCAGCCCTTCTCTCAGGCAGTTAAAAGGGAATAAAAGTCACTACCTGACACATCTCCCCACCCTGAACAATGCGACCAGTGATTCTCCTACCTTCTCTCGTGATAAGCATTGTTAGATGCTGTCCTGAGATATGCTGTTTTCTCCTTCATTTTCAGTTGCTGTGGTGAACAACGCCAGCCATGGGAAGAGGCTGAAAATCCAAGCTGCTGTCATTTATCCGAGCTTAGAGCCAGCTGGGAATGAGGCAACATGGCTTCAGATCTTCCCTTTGCAGGTATCTGCTTTGATTTCCAGTCACAGAAAGAATAATCACTGCGGTGGAGACCCCTGCCTCAAGAGAAAGACCCAGCCTTGCAAAGACAGGAATTGTCACTGAAATCAATTAATACAGTAAGCTGAAGTCTTGAGATGAATTAACCAACATCATGTGCCCCACAAGCGGTCTGTGATCCCCCCTCGCAAGTTATAGTTGTTGATCTAATCAGAGGCAGTGCCTCTTCAAGTAAACTATGCCAAAACGTTTAACCTGACAAGACTTCAAATGACGGCTGCAGGAAAAACAGGTAACAGATTTCATGTATACCAGTATCTTGATCAAGACCCTCAAAACCCAAACAAATGCATATACTGGGTTGTGCATGGTGGGGTGATGAGCTAAGCCAGCAAACAACAGACACAGAGAAGTCACCACTGCCTTCTTTACCTGTCATGCAGCCCATCAGGCTCCTCCTTGCTCTCGTAAGAAATGACATTAATAGGAAAAGAGCCTGGAACTTCTTTCATATTGCTCGTCCTAATCTTTCTGCATGCCAGTCAAGGCCTGTGCCTGGTCTCCTCTGCACCAGAAACTTCAAGGCTGCATGTAAGGTTTGGGAAAGGAGACTGCAAAAATTTAAGAAGTTGTTTCTGTGGGTTTTGCTGGCAGTTTGTGGCCAAGCACCGAGAAGGAAGTGCAAGGCGTTGGGGCAAGGAGAGTGCTCCAAAATGTGCTCTTTCCCTTACTAAGCAGATAGCCAAGAACCACTGAACAGCACAGGAAGGATTTTGTCTAGCTGCCTTCCTCCACAAGCTTTCCAACCCAGCCAAGACCCTGGCTCCTGCTTCATACCTAGGCAGAGGGAGCTCTGCAGAGCAAGAGTAGCACTGAGAGTTATGCATCTCATGGACTTTGCTGTGGCTCCAGTGGCTGCCTCCACTGTTTGAGGAATATTCTCCCCCCCTTCCCTCCTTCTAACAAAGATTCTGATTAATGATCACTCATTCCTAATTGTCAAATTTCTTTTCCTTCATCCTGTGTCTAATCACCAGTGACAGAAGCCATTACGCAAATGAGAGCAGACGACTTCCCACAACTGTTCTCGTTGGTAAAAGCCTTGTAATTTAAAGCTCTGATTTGTAGAGGAAAGCTGCGTTTCCCCAAGGCGTCCGGGCATCTGTTCCACTTACACTCCAAGAGCCTCCACTTCCGCTCCCTCCCCCCACAATTAGTCCTCTGCTTGCAACAAATATTTGACTTTGCGAGGCAGTAATTAGAACTTACTTTGCATGCGTTTGTCACAGTAACAGCATCTCTTTCCCTTTCCTTCCAGGCAACAGCACCAATGCAGAAAAATGCCCAGGGAAGACTGTGACTTCAGGACTTCCCAGGACATTGGTGAGAGGTGTCATCTCCGGAACAGGAACGGAACATGAAGACCATAAACCAGAGCGCAAGGAAGCTCCTCACACACACGGGGTAGAAGGGAGGCTTAGAGAAAAGCACTTTGAAAAAAACCACACACGTGCAGAGGCAGCACCCGCTGCTGCAGTTGCTGCTCTGCTTCCTGGGCTGGGATGGTGGCAGCATGGATCAACCGTGCACCAACAACAGAGGCCTGCCAAGAGATTGTCAAAACTCCAGGCGCACCATCCCCATTCTAGGACTAGAGCAGCAGCAGCATTCACTGTTGGCTCACTCATCGGTAAGAAGTGTTGCAAAGAAAAGAAACAGCAGTCTTGGCGGAGGCCTGCCCCTCCCTTCCCCCAAGAGCTGCTTCGATGCTCAGGGTCTCTCCCCCTTCACCCCCACCTGTGTTAGATTGGCCCCTGCACTGCAGCTATGTCCCATACCTCCTCCACCATGGCTCTGATCCTGACCAGCCGGCTTCACTCTGCACCTGCTTTATCACTCCAAATTTCCTGGGTGATCACCGAGCTGAGCCTGATCACAAAGCAGGTAAGACAGTGCATCAGTCTGAAAACCCACACTCTTCTCTTTCCATGGGAAAGATCCTGCAGCCATGATCTATAGGGATTAAGAGAAAGGTCACTTCTCCCCAGAGAAATCTCACTTTTCAAGGAACAGGGAAGTGGGCAAAACAGAAGGACCTAAGGTAGTAAAAGCAAACAAGAAAACAACTGGAAGGGAAAAATCCTGGAGACTGTTTTTCAAATGACACAGACCTCATCCCTCTGTTTCCTCCACTTCTCTGCACAACCCAACATCTGTAAGCTTTGTGGTGCCAGCCATGCATGTTACCCACAGGCATGTGCACAACAGAAAGGCTACAGGATCAGCCATAACAGACCACTAAGTTCAGTGGAACAGAAGCAAATGAGTGTTCAGCGCTGATGATCCCAGCAGGCACAGGAGGGAAGGGTGAACACCCACGGTCACAGGAAACTTTACCCTCTTGTCTTTTCCACTCCCTCCACATTCACCCTGTTCCCCAAGGGCATGAGGAGACAATGCCAATTGTGGTACCAAAGGCTTAGACAGCTGCCTCTCTCTCCTCTCACCAGCCCCACCATCTCTAATATATATTCAGCTCTTCCCCATTTTACTACACATTAGAAATTTGTTCAGATTTAGCCAATATTTCACTGACAGTTAGGTACCAAGATTGCTGTAGTTAATATTACCATAAAATAATTTGTGTCTTTATCAGGTAGAGAGAACTCCACCACCCAAGGCTGCTACAGCAGAGGTACACAGAGGAAGCCTCCACCCAAAATCTCCTTGACCAAAGTATGAATCAGATAAAGGACCAAATGAAGGATAAGATATCCCAAAGGACAAGCAACTGATAGAACTCATTAGACCTAATAGTGTAGTTTACTCTGTCATCCCATCAGTGACCAGATCATGGTGACACCATTCGAGTCAGTAGGGAGGATAATTTGTTCCCTCCCTACCAACACTTGTTGACAGGGTTCAAGGATACCATCTTACTCCTAGCTTTCCTTTCAGGTTTAAGGAAGTAGCATGAGGAAAGTTTGTGAAGACACAATAATGCAGTTGGTATTGGTGCTTTGAAGGCAGTTCTGGAGACCAGCAGCTTTCATCAGTGAAGAACGCACATGGAGTTACTAGAAAGACTGAAAGGTAGCCTTATATGTGTACCTCCTTATACAGCTCTCCTGTACAGCCACTCACAAAATAAAAGCCACACAGTTCTGTTGTTCAACATTGGTTGTATTTAAGAACTACACTTCAGAAGGTACCGTGTGTGTCACGCCCCACCCCCCGCACACACACCCCTAGCAGAGAACACACACAGCTTCCCAATACCATGGCAAGGGGCATTGAAAGCACAAGGTGAATAGGGAAGGGGGGGAGTCAGTCCATCAGTGCATTGTGAATAAGCTTTCACGAAATCAAGTGCAGCAAAACCTGTTCAGACACTTTAAAAGTTAGACCTTTGGCAAATAAAGAAAAAACAAAAGGATTCTGAAGTTCTGTAAGTACCATTCTCTCTCCACATAGGATATGAACTCCCACCCTGAGCTTCAAGAGTTGACGGTGTCCCAACAAATAGTACTGGAGACTACCATGTGCTGAATAAATAGCACAGAGGTGGGATTTCATTTGAGCATTTTTAACCACAGGCATGTGCCCAGTACTCCTGGGAAGGTCTTGCTTTTGGCCAGAGTGAGCAGCTTAGCGTTCTTCCCCACCTGCCCAAAGGCTGAGCATTGATAAGCATCCAGCTGAGCAACCTTCACCTGGATGTAACCACAGCTCTGGAGAGTCTGTAACAAGTAACATGGCAGTCACACTACTCAGTAACACAGATGTATTTCTTAAACAAGGACCCCACAGCTGCCAATTACACTTCAGTTGTTCTGACCTGTAAAGCAGCCAACTAGCCCCTGGGACCTCCTGTTTGAGAGGCCTCTCAGCTTAGTGCAAGGCAAGCTCACTGCAGGTGGTGCATGAGCCATCCCAACAAAAGACAGAGCACATGTTCTCAACACTCTTATGAGAATCCCATGTCAGAACAAGTCCTGAAGAACAGAGAAAAACATTGGGAAGTCTCAACAGAACAAATTCCCCACTTCTCTGGGATGAGATTAACGGGCTATGAAACATCTCCTACATCTAAGCTCTTGGGATCCTTACAACTTGCATCAAATACACAAGACCTTGCACCACCCCCCAAACCAGGGAGAGCAGTGCAGCACACTTCAGGGAAGCAAAAGCCAGCCTCCATACGAGCTCAAGGCTTTTGCATGGAAGTGGAAAGCAAAATTATTTTTCAGGGTGATTGCTGAGGACTCTTTAAGAGGCTTGTCTGGTTCCTGTGCTCCAGTCTTGTCACTTCCCAGCCTGCCATGTCAAGTCCCAGCACACAAAAAGGATCAAGATAACCTTAACCACATTTAAACAGAAAGCCCTGACCTCTTTCACATGACTGTACAAGGAAGGGAACCACACACTGGCATGGATTTAACTGATGGACAGGAGCCACACAACATCACACAAACATGCGCACCTGTGCGCAGCCACACACACTTGAGTTCTTGCAGTTTCAGTAAAAAGGGCACTTTCCCATGTTAGTCCAAGGAGCCAGCACCCCTGGTGGGGAGACGGGAAGCTCTGTACCTATCTGACACTGCATTTTGACAGTCTGGCTCAGCACCCCTGGGGAATTTTATTTAAAAATGTGGCTTAATTGTTCCAAGACTCGGAGAATGCCCTGGCATTTATGCACCTCCCTTCATAATGCTACATCCCCTTTTAACCATACTGCAGCTTCAAAAGAGCAGGAGAGCAGCCTTCACTTCCCAGAGAAAGCTGTCAGAAAAGAGGTTTATCTAGACTCCTACAACACATTATTTGGAGAGGATAGGATTTGGCGCTCACACACTAGATGAATTCACTGTGATCTCTACCCTGTGCTAAGTCCAAAGCATAGATGTCTTAAGCTGAAGAAACAGAATCATTTATCCTGTTGCTCATCACACACAGGCTATCTCACATGTTCCATTATACAAAAAGGTGCCACAGTTGAGCATGGACAGGTCCTCTAACAACAGAGGACTGTGAAACCTATCACTTTCCACCTTATATCCACTGCAGGCACCAAAACATAAACCCAGCCAGGAAGTCCAAACCCCGTGAGGCTGAGGAAACAAGATCACTCCTGGTTCTCCTCCAAGCTTTTCTTCAAATGCCTGAAATTCTTGAAGCAACACATCCAGTGCCAGAAGCCATGCTCCTTGTTGTGGCAAACAGGGTAGAGGGAGAAAAAAACAAGTTAGTGAGCATGAATCCAGCTTCCAATAAGTGCAGACTCTTTCTTGGGAGGTTCGGTTAGATGAGAGTGGAAGATGAATGGGGTACTAACGGTTTTGCAGTTCCAGTAGCCCCCTTTATTGTAGTGGGGCAAGGATAGGCCAGGAAACCCATCAGTCTGTTAAGTGCCGCGTGCAATACTAGCGCTCAGTATCTTCCATTGCTTGTGAACAAAGCAGCTCCAACATCAGTCACTCCGGGCAGGCAGGCATTAGTCATACCGTCCCTTAATCATCATATTCAACAAGGGACCCACCTGTTCAAAACAAAACCAGACTGTTAGCTGGGACAGTTACTCAGAAACGGCAACTGCAGAGCCTGTTCCCTCTGCATCACAACACCTTATGAGCTGAGCAGCCCAGGGCAGAGGATCTCAGCACACAAACTGAGTCTAAGGTACACTGAATCAGTTTCAAAGTATTTTCCAGATAAATACTGGGGCACCCTTGAGCACATCCTCAGATACCCTACCAAAATTGCAGCATTCTCTACCAACACCCAACTGTAGCTGTCAGCAAAACACTGCATCCATGGTATTTGAAACCTTTTCACTTCCCACCCTAGATTTGTGATTTCTCAGTAGATACTATTAAAAGGAGTCAACAGTCATCAGGGGTTGCTTTTTGCAGGGCACAGAAGGAACATTCTTACTCATTGAATCCTCTCTGGTCCTTGGGGTCACTTGGAAGGAAGACTAGGGCTGATAATTTTGCTAAGGTTTTGCTTTCAGTCAAGACCACTCCCATTTCTCAGCACTGCCTGATCACTGAGGGAAGTTCAACACGCTACAGAAGCAAGATAATCTCAGGGGAGAGGCTCATCTTACATTAGGGCACTAAAAAGAAGTTTGTGCACAGTGGTAAGGGTTACAGACCATGAAAACATTTCTATTCACAGCCAGTATTTTCACTTTCAGATCAGCAGGAGATCTTCAAAAGCATACTCTTAGTAATTCCACCTGGCTTTTTGAAATACCAGTTGATTAAAACCACAAAGAATTCAGAGACAGAGACATGTGTTAAGCGGGAAACACATGACTTAGAAGAGATTTATCTTAAGAGATCTGGATTCAGCAGGTAAAACAGTGTCTTTTTTTTGGCAAACACTGGGTATCGTTGCTGCACAGAAGGCTAAGGAGAGTTTGGGAGCAACACTTCCCTGGCAGTGCCCAAAGCCAAAGCCAAACACCTTCCCCCACATACAAGAACAATTAATCCCTTGTTTGTAGTGGTCCTCTCCAGAATTAAAATGTAAAGAGCTTGCCTTTTTGTAGCCAAAGGACCTTCTGAAGACAGCAGGAAGAACCATTCACAGCAACAGAGCAACCCTGCTTTCTCCTACCCTCACTGTGATACCTGCAGAGCCAAATAGTTGGCATCTCGAGTTTTGCATTAAGCCATAACAAATTCAACAACAGTGACTATATGGTTCCGTTTTGTACCTCTTGTGGATTTCCTAAGGCTTCTCCCAACATCTTCTCAATGTTCCTCATTATCGCCACTTTCTGATGAGCCTTTAATGGATACTCGATTCTCTTTGGGGTTGGGGCACCCTGAAACATCAGAAATAGCTCATGTCATGCTTCCTAAATTGGCAGATAATTCTACCTTCTACCAGCCACCCAGTCTCTCACACACGACTCAAGGGAGAAAGCAACTTTCAGCTTTAAAGCAAAGGATTTGGTGCAACGAAGTTCTCATATTGACAACACATGCCAATACATCTCTACTGAAAAAATCCTCTGGGATAGAGCTATCCAAGCTGTGCAGGAAAGTGCTTGTACTCACCTTGTACCAGAAGTTCACAGTGATGGTAATCCCCCCATTCAGGAGAGACTCAATGTGGTGCCACCTGCATGGAAACCACAAAGAAGACGACACTATTGCTGTAGTTTATAGTGAAATACCTTAGATGGATGAGTTCAGACAGCACTAGACAAGCCTTGCCCTACACCACCATCATCAAGACCTCAGAACTACCGGAAAGGTCTTTGTATTTAAATACAGATCCTCTTCTCACACACATTAATGGAGTACTTGCACCATTAACATGGTGTCAGGGAGAGTTACCATTCCCATCCAACAGACAGGAAGTAGAAGCAGATTAGCCCAGGGTATCACAGAAAATACCATACTCGCTGATGAAGCTGAAACGGAATTATCTTAAGAGCCAACCCAACACTTCAAGCAGAAGACCTTTTAAACCTCTGTTGGCTGGTCACTGTGCAGTCCCACCATTCCTCTTACCAGTACATAGGTATGTATAGCACATCCCCTGGCCCCACCACCGCCTCATAGCCAACCACGCTCCGGAAGTTTGGAAACTTCTCATAGTCAGGATTGTCAAAGTCCACCTAACAGAGGAAAACATTAATAAACTCAGAAGAACTTCCTGCAATGACAGTCCTCATTATTGGCTCTCAGTATCAAATCATCCTTCCCTATATGGCTTTCATATTCGCATTTGTGTCTTAACTCCATTGCAATGTCCTGCAGTACCCTCAAAGTACCATCTACTTGGGTAGGAGTCCTGCAATTTGTTTCTGAGCAAATCTGTTTGACAAGTCATCAATGAAACAGAAAAGGTACCAACTGCAGCCCAGTTGTGCTATCAGTAAGAGCGTGTTTATAGCCCTAGTTCTTGCAAGTCAGGACCAGACACAAACAGAAACACTACCAGGCCTTCCATCTATTCTCAACATATTCACCAGTTAACAGATCTGAACACAGGTTTTGCAAAAGCAGCTTTAATTCCAGTACAGCTTCCTCCCACCTAGCACCTTCACAAATGTCCTGTTTTGACATGGAACAGAGAACAGATCTGCTACTCTCACCTGGCTCTGTCTGTCACACGGATGGTGCACAGGATAAGGGTAGAGGCATTCAAACTGATCAGGAGGGAACAGGATACATCTCTTGTAACCCTTAATCTGAGCAAAGAAGTTCTGCTGCTCATCATAATGAGCTGGTGTCACATTCCCTACAGAGAGAGAAAAGATGATAATCAAGACACACTCACATACAGGTAGGAAAGATGGAAGCAAGTTACATTCTTTGATGAAGACAGTAAATACACTTCCACATATTCAGAAAACTAAACATGGAAAATGACCACAAAAACGTTACAAACTGATCACTGTATCAGTCAGCCTTTATTGAGCAGTTGCTACTCCACTTAATTTCCATTCTAAATCCATATTCAGCAACTCACGCTTTACAGGATTAGAATTTCCAGCTTGTTCCCATGAACAGCAGATGGCAAATGTTGATGGGAAGCTTCTTCATAAAACACATTGTTTAGATGACAAGTTTTAGAACGGACTTTAGGAAATTATCAGTCTAGAGAAAAGGAGTCTAACAGCCTGATCTTGAAAAAAGTCCTAGTAGTTTTGCAAGAAAACAAGTAAATATTTTTTTGTCATTGGGGCTCCCAACAGCACCTTCTCAGTCTGATTAACAGTTCTGAAGCTTGACTGTTACCACTAGATCTTAAATTTAATCAAACCTTTAAATACAATGGGGCATTCTGTACCCCTTACAAGTATGTTTTTTAAGCTGCTTGCAATTCAGATATTACTCTTTTAGCTCGCTCTTTGTATGTATTTTCACTAAGTAGAATTAAGATGACAATTAACCCCGCAACTTCATTAAATGTATCATAAAATCAAATGCTCCTGTAAAGACACTCCTTTTCCTAGTACACACTGGTTCAAGACAATCCCTTGGTTCTTGCACATAACCTGTTGATAACAGGATTTTAGTGATCACATTATGTATGACCTGTAGGGAACTGTTGGTGCACTGCTTTTATGTGAAGTTCTCTTCTCTCAGCTAGTAAAACAAGTGGCAAAGACAAACAGCTGTAAGTTGAGTATGACCTGTTGCAAAGGGGAAAAACATCTGCTGTCAGAACTGAATAGCCATGAATTAACAAATAATTATAATTGGATGTGATGACCACACTGATTATAGGCCATCCTACTTCAAGAAACATACACAGTTTTGTGCCCAGTTATTGATATTACTTTCTACTGGAACGCTCTCCTTGTCAACAGGGTAGTGGTACCTCTGTCTTCTAAAGCATTTGCCTATGAATAAGTCTCCACATGGATTTGGAATTACCCTCTATCCAGATATTTCTGGGATTTATCCATCTTCCAAGTTCCTCAGTTCCCTCTAACTTTCAAGAAGAAATTCAGCTCTTAAGAGAATTTCTCCCCGACAGTGTACCAGCTCAAATAAGAACAAATGCCTGACAGAATAATCAACGTTTCCTCCTGGGTAGACACTGGACACGCTAAGAAAAGCCCAGAAGACTAACTTTGCTCAACTTGTAAATCCTTTTGCAATTCAAACCTGCAGGCTCTGAGCATTTTACATCTACAGCATCTGAAGCATTCAAATAATAAGCAGCTCTCAGAATAGGATTAGCAATTACCGAAAACACAGCCCTACCACCATCACACAGAGTCTTTCCACGAGCAGATTACATCCAGGCATTCACAGTGCATCCCTGGGGAAATACAGGCTATTCCTTTGGTTGTTTCCTCTCTGTAACCCAAGTTAAGCGGTGACAACAATTTCCACACAAACTAAAGATTTAAACTGCCTGCTCTGAAGAAACACTTGGTGGAAAATCCATTTGAAAGACCTTCTGAAATTGAAATACAGAACTGCTGACCAGATCTTCTCCCAGAGGTAGCTGCTTACCTTCCATGCCAATAAGAAGCAAGTTAGAAGTCAGCTGACCCCAGCCACGTTTCCCTTGTTGCTTGTTAATCCAGTTCCAGTTGAAACCAAGGAAATCCACCACAATCTTCCTTCCAACTGTGTCATTCAGTGTTTGCTGCAGATACAGCCTGTATTTTCCCAGAGATAAAGAGAAATCAAGCTTTGCCATGAAGATAAAGACATACTTCTGCATCTCTTCAGAAAGATTTCAAAACAAAGAGACATAACTCCTACAGATTCTGTTCTACCACCACACATCATAAACACCTGTAGAAAGAAAGCATTTCAAAAAGTCCTGAAACTTTGCTGAAAGGTTTTCTGGTACAGAAGGGAACAGAACTCAATTCTGTTTGAATAATCGTAAGGGAAAAGGAGAATTTTACAGCAAAAACATCCCCCTTGTAATGCAGGAGGAGGAAACTGTACACTGGCTGGCCACTGTCAAATATCAAACACATTCATGAATAATCCCCAGATAAATGACACCACTCCAACTCATCTGCAGTAAGAATTACCTCTTCTACTAGAAGTGCATGAGGGAAAAAAAGGGCTCAGGAAATCCTGCACGTTTCAGCATCAAATTACTTTAAAGCCATGCCTACCTTTAGACATAGAGGACCAGAGGAATCAAACATCTGTATTAACAATCACAGTATTACAGACTACTGTCTGCAATGCTGGAAGAAAAATGCATTTTTAAGCTCAAGGACTACCTTCTCTCTTGGAAAAAGCACACTCAAAGCTGAGAAAGAATAGAAAGGTACAGACGACAAGTGGACAGGGACACAGAGTTGCTTCGAATTAAGACACAATTAAGCATCCATAAGTTAGAGGGCTGGTGACTGACAAAATTAACACAGGGTTTACATTGCTAATAGTTATTATATTCCATATAAACGTGAAGCTCCTCTCAGTAACTTACAGCTCCATTAGTGGTGCAGGCCATCAACACCAGCAAATACACTGCACATATGCAACCTCTTCTCATTTTTCTGAAAGAGTGTTAGCACCAGCTGCCTTGGTATTCTGTAAAAAAGGCTGAGTGCTATAGCCCATACCTTTTCATCAGATACCTAAGCTCCTCTATCAATACTATAGTCTGCCAAAAGAAAGTGAAGCTTAATGCTTTCTCTATGCAAACCTTGCCTCAGACAGAGAAAAAAATTAAACAAAACTCTGCAGACAATGTAAACAGTTCGATTAACTAATGGCATGACTATTTTAATCAGGTAACAAGGCTGCTGTCAACTAGCAGCCCTGCAGGAAAAGCAGGGCTATAAAGAAAAAAAGAAAAGCTTGAGAGGTTTTAAACATCAACACTCACTGAAGAGAATCTTGTTCCCTACTTAGACCTGCAGAAATGGAGAAACCTTCAAGTATTACTTACCTCTCAGCACTCCCTTTTTGTTGTATTTCACTGAGTCTGTCCACAAACTCAGCAAACTTCATCTCTTCCCTGCTCGACTTGGGTTTGAAGTTCTTAAAATTGGCCATTTTCTTCTCATCATAGTACAAAAACTTGTGTGTGCTGGCACTATACACTGAGAAGTCCCCATTGCCAATGTTTTCCTGAAGGTAGTCCAGGTCCCATTTCAGAGCTGGATAAACCAGATTCGTATCTGTCAGCACCACTGGCTCCTGGAGAGGAACAAGAAATCCATTGATTCAAGACCCTCTTGAACTTGAGAATGATCACATTCATTACTGCAATCACTTAAGCTCGCTTTGGAAACAGGGAATTGGAAAAGGCTTTAAGAGTAATCAGGTACCTTGGTCTGAGGAAAAAAAACCAAGAAAAATGTGATAGGAAGTTTTGAGAAAGTGTCCTCAGCAAGTTCCTGGTAGTAACAGGACAGATTCCACTATCTACTTAGCTAATCTCTATAACATGTGAGGTTAGACAAACACTAGCTGGAAACAGTTTTAGGCCTACTTGGTCCTGCCATGTAGCAAGGAAACACAGTAGATTCTGCCTGGTCCCTTCTAGCCTAGCTACGAAGGGCTAAATACTGGCAGAAAGGTATTTCTGAATCCAGAAACAGAGACAGTACTCATGTCTTTTCTCAGAGGATCGCAGATAACCTTCAGCCATCAAAAAAATAATACTACCTTATCTCTTCTATACCAAAAAAGCAACAACTACAAAAAGAAGACAAAGGGCATCACCTATCTCCTCACCTATAAATAGATGCAACCTAAACAAGAACTCTTGATAGCTGCTGTGTTTACAAGCTATGCATGCACAACTTTCCTTCTTGCAGGATTTCTTTAAAAAAAAAACCAACAAGCTAGCAATCTTACCAAAACGAAATCGGGCTTATCCAGAACAAATACAAGAGCCGCTCTGCAAGGCAGCATTCACACCTGGAGTCATTCTCACTTAGAAAATAACAAGCATATGCCCATGGTTTTACACAACATTTCCACGACTTTCGCCCGGACAACAAAGCACTTTGTTGAAGTCTGCAGGAAACGTTTCCTCTCTCAGCGCTGTGGCACCGAAAAGAAGCGCCCACCACAGCTCAGAGGAACGCGACAACGGCCACAGCCGAGCCCGCGCCGGGGCGGGGGGGCGCGGCAGGCACTCCACGGCGGGCAGCGCGGTAGCCTCAGAGGCAGGGCCGGGACGCGCCCCCGGGACGGCACCAGGGCCCGGAGCGCCCCGCTGCCTGCGAGCCGCTCTGCGGGCCCTGCTCCGCTCCGCCCCGCCGGGCCTGGCGGGCAAGGCGGGCAGCCTCCGCGCCGCAAACCGGCCCCGCCGCAGCCCCAGCGCCGGGCCGGGTCGCCGCTGCCCACCGCACCTCGTTCTCGATGAGCTCCTCGGCGCGGGGGTCGCTGTGGCTGAGCCGCGGGATAGGCCGCGTCTCGAAGGAGTAACGCCGGAACTGGGACTCGCTCCAGCCGCTCCCTGCCGCTACCGCCGGGCCCTCCTGGCAGCCCGCGGCCGCCGCCGAGGAGGAGGCCGCCGCTGCCATCGCCGCCTCTACCGGAGAACCCGGAACTAAAAAGCCGGAAGCGGAAGCTGCCCGCCCATGGTCACGCCGGAAGTGAAGGGAGACGGCGGGAGGCAGACGAAAGGGCAGGAGGGAGCGGCGGCGGCGGAGAGCAGCGCCCCTGCGCGGCGGGAGGTTGGGCGTGGCCTCCGCTCCCCTCCGCCTTCTCGCCGGTCCCAAGGGCTGCGGGCTGCAGTGGGAGCCGGGGGCGGGAAATGGCCCCTGCGGGCCGGCTGTGGAGTCAGGGCGGGGCCTCCGGGCCCCTCGGCGCTCGCCCGCCCCGCCGGTTCTGCGGCGCCCTTCTGAGTGCGGGGCTCGGGGCCAGCCGCCCGCCTGCCCCGCAGCACACGCGCAGATGCTCGTGCCTCAAAGCCAGACGTTTGACTACCTGAAGGAGAACGAGCTCAAGTACCGCAGAGTTTACATAATGAACTAAACAAGTAAACTGCAAAGTCCTTTAGCGCTCGTATCGATTTTCTCTACAGTAACGCATTGCTTAGGCTTGAAGAACAGCACCGCTAAACTAACAAGCCGTTGCAGCCGCCTGCGTTTCCCCGGCTCCGCGGGGACCGGGCGGTCACACGTGGGTACCAGCGTCGGTAACACCGGTACGCGCCGAGGGCGGCCGCGCAGCCCTGGAGCACCGCCCCGGCCCCGCCCCGGCGGCGGGCTGGCTGCGGCCCGGCGGACGGAGGGGCGCCTCGGGCGGGGTTCTGTGTGTCGGCGGCCGCGCCTGCGCGGCGGGGCGATGGCGGCGGTCGGGCTGCGCGGTGTCCTCTGGCGGCGGGCGGCCGCCGGGCTGCGGCCGGGCTGGGCCGGGGCGGCGGCGCCCATGGGGGCGCGGGCGGGTGAGGGAGCGGGGGGACGGAGCGGGGGGCTCGGACGATGGTGGCTCCGGGGGCCTTGAGGTGGCGGGGCCAGGTGTCCTTGAGGCGGCGGGACGCCGGCGGGGCCGGGGCGGCTGGGGGCTGCTGGGGCCGGCGGGGCCGAGGCGGCTGGTGGCGACGGGCCGGCGGCGGCTGGGGGGCGGCGTGCCGGTTGGAGGGCGGCGGGCCGGTGGCTCCGGGGCCCTTGGGGTGGCGCGACCTCCCCGGCCTGGCCGTGGCTGCCGGCGAGCCCACAGCCAGGCTGCCCCGTGGCTCTCCCCCCAGCCTCGGAGGCGCCCAAGGACCTGATGCCTGGGCCGTACCCACGAACACCGGAGGAGCGGGCAGCCGCTGCAAGGAAGTACAACATGCGGGTGGAGGACTACGAGCCCTACCCCGACGATGGCTTTGGGTGAGCGGCCGGGGTGTCGGTGCCCGCGGGCAGGGCAGGCCGAGGCCCGCAGCTCCGCGTTGCGGGCTGGCGCTGGCAG
Source organism: Falco rusticolus (assembly GCF_015220075.1). Taxonomy (NCBI): domain Eukaryota; kingdom Metazoa; phylum Chordata; class Aves; order Falconiformes; family Falconidae; genus Falco; species Falco rusticolus. The sequence goes on along the minus strand of NC_051195.1, from coordinate 53,015,201 downwards.
GCTCGGTCCGATGCCCAGAGGTGCTGTGCCGTGAGCTTGGAGCTTTGAAGGCACACATCGGAGTTTTATAACAGGAACAAATGGAATGAGCTGGAGGCCTGTGTGAATAAAATACTGTACGAGAGACTTTATAGGCTGTTGGAATGCAAGGCTGAGAGGGATGAACTGAAGTAATCTCTGGAATAAAGATTTCAGGAGATGTTTAAATGTTGGAAAATACTTTGACATGTGCAAAGTGCAAGAGAGCTAGGGTTCTGTACTTCAGTTAAGCCTGTGTTTTCTTCCAGCTAGTGTAGCCCAAAAAGCCCCCTTTGAGGAATGCTGTTTGTTACAGTAGCTGGTATCACAGTGATGATCGTTGTGCTAGTTGCATGTATGTATTATAAAAATGTTGTATATATAGGAGCTATAAAACCAAGGTAATGTTTAAGTCTTTGATTTCCATAGCCCTGTCCTATAGTGTCTCCTATAAAACATATCTACATTAATATAGATTTCTTGTATGCTTGGGGTTTTTTATCTGTTTCTTACAGGTATGGTGACTATCCCAAGCTCCCTAATAAGTCTTTTCATGAGCGAGACCCCTGGTACCAGTGGGACCAGCCAGACGTGAGGCATAACTGGGGAGAGCCGGTAGGAATGCTAGTAGCACTTTTCAAGCTGCCGATCAATGCTACTGTTACTAAACAATAACATGCACATCTTGTTAGTGATTTCTGTTTAATTCTTTGTGTAGCTGCATCGCCAAGTGCAGGTGTGTGTTGCCTATGTGAGCAGGGACAGTCAGTCGGAAGGAAAGTTAGGCTGTGGCCATCAGTGTAAATATTTTGAAAGTGCTGAGGACTGTTAACGCCTTTTTACATATGAGGAGGGAGACTTTACAAACTTAAGTTTCTCTGTAGGAATAGGAAAGTCTCCTCCATTTTCTTTACCTGATCTGAACTCAGTAAGAGAGCTTAGTTCAGAATGATTTAGCAAAGAAGCTGTTTTTTAGTAAAGTCCTTTCAGTACAATGGAAGTAGCCTATTGCTGCTTTATTACTCCAGGGTTGTTTTGGGATAGAATACAAATAGGGAGGTTTTCTCTGAAGAAAGTTTGCAAGATATCGGTAAGAGAAATGGGTGAATAGAGCATATATGTTAACTTTCAAAATCTAAGTTCCTCATACTCCGTGTCAGGAGTAACTTTTCAGTTAGTGTGGAGTCCGTCTGTGAATGACTGCAGTCTAGCTGTGACTACTGAACTTAGTAATTGACCTGAGCTCTCATGACTAAAAGCAGAGATTATGTAAGCATGTGTATGTGATATATAGTATAAACATGCCAGAGCATCATAGCGTGCGTACCACAGCAAAGGGCATGTAACAACTGTAAAAGCACAAGAAAAAACCCACGGTGATTTGGTGTTGTTGTGGTGCTTGGTACAGTAAGGCTTGTACAGGTGCCCTTGCAGGGGGTTGGCAGTGAGGGGCCAGGTGGAGTATGCTGGTGCATTCCAGGGGTCAGCTGATGCCTCTGTTCAGGCAGCTGGGTTCTGCTCAGTCTGGTGCTCTGGGTTTGACAGCAAATGGCTCTGTGCAGAGGGGAAAGCTGGGGAGCTAGAGGCAGTGCTTGAGCTGTAAATGAGTTCTCTGCTTTCATTAATGGGAAGGGAGGCTATAGGTAGAACGTGCTTGGGACTTTGCTATGTATACTTAAAGGCAGAAGGTTGAACACCTTTGTGTGTCAATCAGGCTTGCTACCAGCCTGGCTGTTGTCACAGAGCAACAGTAGCAGGTGCTCTTAGTGTTCTGAGGAACCAGCTTCTAAGTGGCAAGGTAACTGCTGCTCTGAAATAACACTGCTACTTCTCTTTGGATATGTGACTGAACTTCCATAAATGAGGGTGCCAGTTTATACCATGCCTTTTCAACAGTGCTTGGAACAAATCTAAGGTGGGGTGATTATGTATATAAATAAAAGCTGCTGCTATCCTAAAATTAAGCATATTGTCTGGTGTAAGCATAGGATGGAATTTGAAGTCCTGAGTTACACCAATGTGTAAGTGACAACTTGCTGTGACTGTAGGTAAATTACTTGCCTCCTCTGAGGCTTGATCTCCACTTGTGGGGTGGAGATGAAACAGCTTCTGGGAGTTTCATGCATGCTGTAAAGCACTTCTTCCTTGATAAAAGCAGATTGAGCACAGTTGGTAAACGTGCAGCGTTTTTTCTTTGTTCTTTAGATGCACTGGGACTTTGACATGTACATTCGGAACCGTGTTGATACATCCCCCACTCCAGTTGCCTGGCACACCATGCGCAAACACTTCCTTGTCTTTTTGAGTACCATGCTGATCATGTTTGGTCTTGGAGAGATCTACCCATCTTACAGGCCTGTGGTGAGTGACACCCTTGTGTAAAGGGAGGAGAAGTAGCTGTGTTTCTTGCTGCTGAAGCTGCATGATCAGCATGAATGCAAACCCCTGCTGCTGGCAGGGGATGGACCAATGCAGCCTCATCTAGCCTGAGTTGTTCTCTTAACTGGTTTGGCTCAGCTGACAGGTTCTGTTTCATAGTGAGGAGTTCCTGTTCACAGGCAACTAATTTTAAGCTGTGCTGCTTACAGTATCCCTTCTTTGATCTAGTAATTCTCCTTCACTGTGTGCATCTGCTCAAGAGAGATGCTTTATCTTGTCTCTTGCCCTGTGTTTTTAGTTATACCTCATGGTCTATATCATTTGAAATGTACTCCTGAAAAATGCATCTGAATACACAGACAGTTTTTGCAATACATTATCCCTGTGCTGTGAGACGAACGAGATGAACTGTTGGTTGAGATTAAATGCCAGACCACCCTGATGTTTTTTTTGAAGGACATGAGTTTATACAAGGAACTCTATCTCTGAGTTTACTTTCCTTGTACTGTAATATTCCTGCCGAAGCACTTAAGAAATACAAATTTAAGTCTTAAATGACAAGCCTTGACTTGGGTGGGATGGGATGAGACATTCTCCCCTTGCCCCTTTATTTGCTTGGATAAATATGGTGAATTTGTCATTCTTTCTTGCTCCTTGTAGGGACCGAAGCAATATCCCTTCAATGACCTGTATCTGGAGAAAGGAGGAGACCCCAATAAAGAGCCACCAGTGGTGACACACTATGAAATCTGAACGTTGTTGAAGCGCTATGTTTCTCCTGTGTCAATTCTGCTGGGGATGGCATCTTAACTGTTCACTGTGGCATATGTTAATGCTTGTTCTTCAACATTCAACCACTAACTTCAGTGAAATATATCGATGATATCTACTGTGCTAGTTGTCTGCTGTTGGTTTGAGAAGACTGAACAATGGCCAATGAAATCGAATGACCTTCGGCTATTTTTCTAAACGGGCTAGTATCAGTGGGGCAGAGTTCTGAGTGTAGTCCTAAAACTGCTTCTAGTTTATGCATGTTGTGCACAAACATTCCTTAGCTAAGCCTGTTTGTGTAGGAGGTATTGCCTGTTACCAAGTGGCTTGTTGCAGGTCCTGCTTGGAGGTGAACTGGAGTGCCATTATTTAATCTGAAATGATGGGCAGAACCAGGCTGGCAAGTACGGTGCTCGGGAGTCATGTACCACATGAATAACTGTCGGTCCTGTTCTACTGTGCATGGGCTCTGGTCCAAGAGCACAGATGCCCAAGTTGCTCCTGTATGGCCTGAGCTTGTCGTCCAGGGCTGGAGTTATGTCTGACCCATGAAGTCTGCCTGTCTTGCTGCAAACCACTGGTTTAGGGCCTCCTGTGCCTTCATCAGCAGTTTGCTTGGGAAAGTTGGACATAAAATTAAGCTACTAGACTTGTCCAGCTCCACTCTTCCTTTAACATAAGTTTTTTCCCCTTGTTACTGGAGGAGACGGTGCCTTCAGTACTGATCTACAGTGAAAGTTCTTTAAGCTCCCCTGTGCTATGTCTTAGGCCTTGCTGTTTGGCTGCAGGAGTGGGTGATCACAGGAGGCTAAGGGCTTGGCTCTTCTGGGTGCTTCCAATAAACTGGATGTTGTACTCTGTTCTCAACACTCCGTCACGACTCAGAGTTTTGTGCTTTATGAGAAGCATATATTTGAAGACTGATTAATGAATTTTCAATCTATGAAGATTTTTAACCCCAGATTCTAAAGGGCAGTTAGCTTCAGCTCTGTGCAGGGTTCTCTGCAAGGGTGTATGTTCAAGGGAATTATGTCACTACATGCTAGAAGTATGTGTGTAACTAAAACTAACCTCTCTGGAGGTGCTGAACAGTCACCATTCCTCCTGGCTTTTGTAAGCTGTCACCTTCTAGTTACGGAAATGCTTTCTTGTAAGTTACGGATGATGATTTTTACCCCAGAAGGGTCATTCAAGTATTTTTTGAGCTGCAGGGGCCTTGAAACTGAGTTCTGTTACAAAGCATTATGCAGGAGAAAACTCTCCTTAGTTACGACTTTGAGTAAGAATTCCCATTCCACAGCAGTTACATGACAGCACCATATGCGATGTTGTGAGAGTCTTCCAGTACAATGAAAACGATCGAAGCAGTAATAGATGCGTTATCTTGCCATGTAAGACAACAGTGCAGCAGTTGCGCAGAGGGGGGTTGAGGCCCACCCCGCGTGGCTGCCGCCTCCTTTGGGGAGTTCAGCACAAAATCCCTCCCTAACCGTAACTTCATGTTTTTCTTCATGTGGAAGGCATAAAGGGCTGGGCTGGCAATATGGCACAGAAATCCTTAAAAATGGGGTTCGTAGCGCAGGCAAATTTTTTCAAAACAGGAAAGAGTTGAAGAAAGGAGGTCTGGGTCCTTCTGCGTTATTTTTTTTCCCTGGCAACTAAAATGCCTTTAGGAAAGCGTACCCCTAAGCTGTGCACCTTTCCCTGCTGCATTCCCTCTCAGGAAAGCCTAAACCGGCAGCCAAGGCAGGCTGCGAGAGGGGCGCCGGCCCGGCCCTGCCTGCGGGGCTCCCACCGCGCGGGCCTGTCGGACCAGCCACGGGGCGAATTCAGGTACTTGAAGGCCAGAAAAGGCGGCCGGCGGCTGAGGGAGGGACGCCCCGAACCCCGTCGGGAGCCACCGAGCGCGGCCCCGCACGCCCCCGGAGCGCCGCGGTGGCGCTGGAGCCCCCCGGAACGGACCACCTGGCGCCTGCGCGGAGGGGCCGAGGCGGGGCTGGGGGCGGTGCTCCGCCGGCGGCGGCTTTTCGGCTCCCGGCGGCCACCGTCGTGAGGGCTGCGCTGCGGGAACCGTCCGGGCGCGGGTCGCGGAGCGGCTGGGACGGCAAGCGAGCCGGTAAGGGCCGCCCGCACCCCCTCGCCCGCTGCGCTCGGTCTGATGCGAGCGGCTGCTCCCGCCCCGGCCCCGCCACTCCTCCGGCCCCGCCACAGAGGGCAGGGGGCCGGCCGGGGCCAGCCCGGCCCTGCCGCGACCCGGGGCCGGGCCCTTTCACCCCCATATCCCCCCTGGCCCGGTCTCCTTTGTTATCCTGCCCGTCCCGTGGCCCGTCCCCCGGTGCCACGGCTCCGTCCCTGCCCCCGGAGCCGCTTCCCTCTGCCGCGGGCCGGCCTCTGGGCAGCGGGGCACCTGGAGGGAGCGACGCAGTCTGAGCTGGGCCGCGGCGAGGCCTCCAGCGTAGCTGAGAGCCTGCCCGCGGCCGGTGGTCTCTAGGCTCGCCCTCCCGCTGCGTGGCGCCGGCTGGCCAGGCACGCCTGTGTGCGCTCCCGCCGGTGCCGGCCGTGGCACCGGGCGGTGCTTCCGAAAGCGCTCGGAGACCTCGGGGAGTTCTGTGCTCCGTGGGAGCTGTCATGGAGGAGCGCGCAGAGCCCTGCCCTGCGACCGCCCCGCCTTGCAAGCACTGACGATTAGCTGGGATTAGCGTCTCTGCCTCCTGTAATTGGGGTTTATAATAAGCACTTACGAGAGCAGCCTGGCTGCAGCGCGCTGGGGAGCTGCGAGAGGAGCGTCGGAGCAGCACGAGGGGCAGGACAGCGATTTTTAGATCGATGTCGTGAGGTGGAGGCTGGTGGGATGGCTTGTGTCTTAACTGCGGTGTCGTGGCTGAGAGGACTTTTTCAGCTCTCAAGAGTGGCTGCTGGGTGACCTTGGACAAGTGTTGTCTCTTCTGCCCGAGTTTCACCTTTAGCTAGGGTGAGGGTCAGGCTGTGAGCTCTGTATGTGCCATGTTGTGCTGGAAGCCCAGTATCGGCAGGAGCTGGTTGAAGAGGAACGGTTGGGTTCCCAGTGGCAGGAGGGGAATTGGGAAAGTCAGTAGGAGGGGATTTCTAATTGGCAGTGTTCGAGTGGTGCAAAAAGGCCTCCCTAGAGTGATACCAGGGATGATTATTGCAGCAGCTGTGAGGGTTAGTCAACTGATACAACAACCACCATGATCTTTTACAGAGTACTCTAAAGCCACAAGTATTTCACATTAATGTAGGTGAGGAATTTTTGCCTCTGTCAGCCCTATTTGCATGGTCCACCATGATTTGAGAACGTGTGCTTTTACTTGTCACTGCTCAGTTGTGTGCTTCCCACTTCCCACTGGTGCGGGGTGCTCTGACCTGCTAGGTTTGGCTGTGCAGGCACTGGTACCTCCTAAGGTACCGTGGCTGGGGAGGCTGCGGGGAAACGCCACTGCTGTCCTGCGACGCCCTTTGGGGCTGGGATTCGTTAATACGTTAGAGCTGTAATCGGGTGTCTGTAGAAGGAGGAGGAATTGTCGTGATTAATCAGAGGTCCTGAGAAAAGCGTGAGCCTTCTCAGAAGTCTTAGGTGCTATTTTGGGAGATGACAGCAGGTGGCAACGTCTCCCTAAAAATTCTGTGGAAGAAGAGTTCAATACTTGTGAATTTTTCTCAGGCAGCCACAAGAGGTTGCTAAGGAAGGGCTTTTTCCTGCTTTGAGGATCATGAGTCCTGTCCTGGGTACAGACATGCACAGCGTATATAAGGATCACTTCTCTAAGAGTATGATGCAAATCAGCCTTTTTTTTTTTTTTCCCTTCCAAACTCGGAGCCTACCTGACTTAAGAAGAAGGTGCTGCTGCATCCCTGCAGAACCTCATCTGCAATGGAGCTGGACTGATAGGAGGAGGTGCTTAAGAGATGGAGTGATACTGTGACCTTTTGGCTTCTTGTGTATCTCCTGTGGGCCTCCTCAGTCTGTTGGCACTACTACTGTTTTACCTTGAGGACCAGGGACGCTGTGTACTTGTTACCTATAATCCAGCACTTCTGCAGTTCTTTTGATGTTGAGCCACTCTAAATAGCGCCTTGCTTGTTGTGACTCATCTAGACATAGGAAAGCAATCAAGACACTTGTTGTGGTAACTAAGTACTACACAGTTGCTCACTTGCTCACTCACTTCCCCCTCAGCCAGAGGTATGAGGAGAAGAATTGGAAAGGAATGTAAAACTCAAGGGTTGAGATAAGAACAATTTAATAATTGAAATAAAATAAAAAAAGGTAATAAAAATAACAGTTATAATGAAATGGAGGCAGAAGGGGAGAGGAATGAAATCCATAGGGAAGGGAGAAAAGAAAACAAGTGATGCACAGTGCAGTTGCTCACCACCCGCTGACCAGTGCCCAGCCAGTCCCTGAGCAATGATTGGCAGGCCCCAGCAAATTTCCCCCCCCCCAGTTTATGCACAGAGCATGACATCCCATGGTATAGAATACCCCTCTGGCTAGTTTGGGTCACCTGTCCTGGGTGTGTCCCCTCCCAATTTCTTGTGCCCCTCCAGCCCTCTCACTGGCAGGGCCTGAGAAACTGAAAAGTCCTTGACTTAGTATCAACATAAACCAGCAACAACTGAAAACATCAGTGCGTTATCAACACTGTTCTCACACCAAATCCGAAACACAGTGCTGCACCAGCCACTAGAAAAAAAAAATAACTATCCCAACTGAAACCAGGACAGCACTTTACCTTCATGTTCTGTCCTGACTTAAGTTTGTGAAAAGAGAACAGTAATGTTGACTTTCTTGCAAAATGCCTTATTTACAAGAAAAGCTGGACAATTGATTAGTACTTTTCTGCACATTTTTTGTGAGGTTAAATGCAAATTGTGCTAGCCGTGCAGTCAGCCCAACACAGAGGGTGAGGAGTGGGAGCTTGTACCATTCACCTGGCTCAGTTTGTGATGGTTATGTACTTCATTGTTTCTTTACTGGTTAATTTACTAGAGGGAAGAGGACTCAGCTGTTGTCTAATAATGTTTGCAGGGGAGTTGCCCTCTCAAAAGCCAAGAAGCAGTGAGGCCTGTATGTACAGCCAGCTTCTACAGCTGATGGATTGTAACTGGAGGCAGAAGAGGCAGGAAAGGGACTGGTAAGGAACATCCCAGCTGTCCTGCTTCCCCACATCAGTGAAGCCAGGTAGTACCTTGTGCAGTAGACTGTTGCTAGCAGGCTTGCCTGACTTTCCTCCTGGGGATATTTTCATTCTCCTCTGCCAATGAAGGGAGGAGACCTGGACAGTGTTCTTGCACTAGTATGCGAGACAGATGAGTAGGTGCTGAAGCTTCTTGGCAGAGAGAATGTGGCGTAGCTCTAATGAGTACCCTGCAAAATATGTGCTGGAAGATTGGCAAGTAAGCTTTTTAGAGGTCTGTTATAGTGATGATGATGAGATGACCTCTTTACCTCTGTTCCTAGGCTGAGTGAGGAAATAGTTGCACTTGTTTTATTGTACAAAAGTTCCGTTCAGATTCCTTTGGACCTCAGGTAAGTTGGCAGTTTGAACTTTGGGAGATACTGCTGCAGGCTAATGCTGAAAAGCATTAAATAAATTCTAATCAAACAGCATATGCTGATGGTGCATGCAGGAGAGGGAGGATGTCCTTGTCTTCTGACTGGTGGTGGTGAAGAAACCCTAAAAAGGATGTGGAGCTATTAGCTAGGAGGTAATGCTGACCAGATTTCCCCTTGTGTGGGCCTCAGGAGGCCATAATTTCATGTAAGCCACAAGATGACAGAAGGCTTTTTCAAAATTGCGTTGGTTTGTTGGGGTTTTTTTGTTGGGTTTTTTGATGGTTTGGCCAGACAGCAGGCTGGCCACAGCAAGCTACCTTTATGAACTTAGTTACAAATAAACATCCGTACTGTGGCCTGAGTACAGCCAAACTGCGAAGCACTGACACTTGTAGCCCTGCATCTGAACAGAAGGCCATGTGATGCAGACTGTGGTTTAATCGTCAGCCTGGCTAATGCAGACAGTGTCAAGTAACCAGGAGAGGTTAATCACAGTTTGCTGGCAAGATGCAGAGTGTTTTGCTGTGCTGCCTGCTGACAATTTTGCTTTATTCAGCACGGTATCATCTGAGTGCCTCCTAAGGAGCGCTGTTTAGCTGAAGTTAAAAGACTGCACTGTGGCCAAGCTCAAAAGGTTTAGGAACTGCTGATAAGAATGACCCCACTAGCCTGTGAATGCTATGTCCACACATCATTTATGTTGCTGACATACCTAGAAGGCCTGGGCATGGTCTGAGATGGAGAGGAACTGTGTGCTTTCTCCTCAGCAAGAATGGGATCCTACGTGGAACAATAATTTGTATTTATATTCAGTTTTGTAGCATCCTGGTTGCCTGCTGTTGATGTTTGACTTTCAATTATACTGCTATGTTATTACCCAACTAATCTCTCTCAAGGGGAAATTGTATTCCCATTTTACAGGTGTCAGTGGATCTATCCAGAGTAAATAAAAATAATCGGGTTTAGAGCTGAGATTGAAACCCAGCAGTTACTTCTGTATCACTTCTTCTCACCTACCATTTACAAACTCAACCAGAAAGTCAAATGATTTTTTTTTTTCCTTTTGCTTCTCAGGGGAGTGAGAACAAAGTACGGTAACTGAATTGGCACATGATAGCATTGCACTTTGTTTTTTCTTGCCACGTCACTTTTCTGCCTGGAATTTAGCCTGCCCTGAGATTCCTTCTGCTCTCTTTTTGTCTATGTAGATACTGACATTGGTTTGTTCAGAGAGAGCAACTAGTGTTTTGCAAATAATTTGTTTAAATTAATTTCTGCAGCTGATTTAAACCAGCCTGAAAACTTGAGTATGTCATTTAATTTAGATCCTCTTCCTTTTTCTAAAACTCTCCTGTAATTGGGGTATACGAAAAAGAGAGCTGTATGTGGAAGGAGATCTAGGATCAGACTGTTGGAATTGTGTTTTGTTTTGTTCTTTTAATGAATTCTAAAATACCCTAATTAATTTCAGTAAAACTGTATTCACTACCTCAGGAAGTAGCAAGTAACTTCTCTGTATTAAGAGCAATTTTTTCTTGTGATATCTTGGTAAGGGGGATATTTTGTTACTGGTGTGATTATTTTCGTGTTGATTTTATCTGGCTGTTCTAACCACTGTGTCAAATTTCTTCTAGAGTCTAGAAAATGAAGCTAAAGGAAATTGAGCGAACAGCTGCCCAGGCATGGAGTCCAGCAAACAACCACCCCATTTATCTAGCAACAGGTACAGTTCTTTACAATTTGTGAATATTAAAGTATGAGCCACAGAGAGGTTTTATGTACAGTTACGTTGGTTTTAACTTTCAACAATCCCCACCTTAATACTAAGGCTGGGAATATCTCAACTTATAAGTGATATACCAAAAACATTACAGCCTTTTTTCTTTTTTTTTTTTTTTTTTTAATAAGTGACTGGTAGAGGATTACTTTTATACCCAACTTTGACACCTTTAAGGCCAATGATTTTTTAAACAGTGAATATGTGGCTTTTTGGATCTAATTAGGTCTGTATGAACTCCCAACACCTGTTTGCTATGAAAAAGAAAACAAAATAAGGTTACGTACTTGGTATGGCAGGGGGCGGGGGCAGGGGGGAGTTCATTCTAGTCATGTTCATTTAAGCTCACTTTTACTTTTGTTGGTCTTCAGCCATTATCACATGGTTTGACAATCAAATAATAGAAACCTCTTCTCCCTAAAGTTGCCTGTTACAGTTCACATTCAATTTTCAATACTTCTGCAAAACCTTACATTTGCATTTTATTGATACTATTCGCTATGGTTACAGTGATTTTATTTCCTGAAGCACAAAGCTGGCCTGTTCACTGAGTTAGCAGTAGATAAGTTTAGTGTGGAAATGACTGTGGAACTGTGTGGAACTGATGGGTTGGGTTGTAGTGGGTTTGTGTGGCAAGGTTTTGGTAGCAGGGGGGCTACAGGGGTGGCTTCTGTGGGAAGATACCAGAAGCTGCCCCTGTGTCAGATGGAGCCAGTGGCAGCTGGCTTCAAGACAGACCTGCTACTGGCCAAGGGTGAGCTGATCAGCCACAGTGGTAGTGCTTCTAGGATAGCATATAAAGAAGGGGAAACACACACACACACACCCCCTGCACTAGCAGGGAGAGAGGAGTGAGAACGTGTGAGAGCAACAACCCTGCAGACACCCAGATCTGTTCAGAAGGAGGGACAGGAGGTGCTCCAGGTGTCGGAGCAGAGATTCCCCTGCAGCTCATGGGGAAGACCATGGTGAGGCAGGCTGTCCCCTCAGCCCGTGGAGGTTAACGGTGGAGCAGAGATACATATGCCTGCAGCTGCTGGAGGACCCCACGCCGGAGCAGGGGGATGCCTGAAGGAGGCTGTGACCCTTCACAGCCCACAGTGTGGGGCAGCCCACCCTGGAGCAGGCTCCTGGCAGGACCTGTGCCGCTGTGGGAAGAGGAGCCCAGGCTGGGGCCGGTTTGCTGGCAGGGCTTGTGCCCCCGTGGGGGACCCACATTGGAGCTGTCTGTGCCTGAGGGGCTGCACCCTGTGGGGGGACCCATGCTGGGGCAGTGTGTGAAGAACCTGCAGCCCATGGGAAGGACTCACGCTGGAGGAGTTCATGGAGGGACTGTCTCCCATGGGAGGGACCCCACACTGGAGCAGGGGCAGTGTGAGGAGCCCTTCCCCAGAGGAAGGAGTGGCAGAGACGGCTTGTGATGGTCTGACCGAAGCCCCCATTCCCTGTTCCCCTGCACCACTCGGGGGGGAGGAGATAGAGAATTTGGGGGTGAAGTTAAGCCCAGGAAGAAGGGAGGGGTGTGGGGAAGATGTTTTAAGACTTTTCATTTTCTCATTATTCTACTCTGATTTTGATTGGTAATAAATTAAACTATTTTTCCCGAGTCTGGTCTGTTTTGCCCATGATGGTAGTGGCTGAGTGATGTTCCTGTCATCCCTGTCCTTATCTCAACCCACAAGCTTTTTGTTATTTTTTTCTCTCCCCTGTCCAGCTGGGGAGAGGGAGTGATAGAGCAGCTTTGGGCACCTGGCATCTAGGCAGGGTCAAACCACCACAGTTGTCTGCCCAACATGAGAACTAGTTAGCTTTGTCTCCTGCCTGGGTTGTGCAGCACTACCATATTGTTTTGATTCTTTTTTTCAGGGTTGACTGTCAAAAAAAAGTGACAAAATGTCAACTGTTGCCTTAAAAACAACATTACCCTTTTTGGGGCAGATAGTCTATTTTGAGTTCCTCTAAAAAGACCAGAGTTTTGGTTGAACCAAAGGTCTTGGCTTCAGTCTGCTTTAGATCAGAAACTGCACAATTTTGTAACTTGGAACTGCTTTTTAATAGCCTCCTGGGCACTTTCCATGCCATAGGCAATTATAAAGCATTCCTGTTGTAACTGGGTGACTATTTGCCTGGCAGTGTCCCATTAGGCAACGTTAAATCAATTTTTAGCTTTTATTCGGTAGGCTAGGGAGAGGGAAGGAAGCCACTACCGTGTGACTGCTAGCTCTCTGTGGGTCGTTGGGGCGTGTTTAGTTGTCTAAGGTTGAAGAACTTTAGCTGTAGGCTAGGTTTAGAAGGTCTTATTAAGACACCTGATCATGGTTGAGGAGCAGTATACAGGAGTATTTGGGATCATAATTGTAGCTGGATTTCATGATGTGACTGCATTTGTAATTTAGATAAGGACTTAATATCAGAAGCTGTGCTTGCTTGGAAGAGGGTATATGAATTATATATATATATCAGACATGTCCTCCTTCGAACAGGCACGGTACCAAGGTTGTGTTGACTCTGAAGAATAGGTTTCCAGTGCCTTGCTCTTTTTGTGTCTTATGTTCCTGGAAAAAGTGCCCACTTGTGTTGCCCTTGTGCTTCTGCTAGGAACATCTGCCCAGCAACTGGATGCATCCTTCAGTACAAATGCCACCTTGGAAATATTTGAGGTTGACTTCAGGGATCCCTCCCTGGACTTGAAGCAGAAAGGAACACTTCCTGCCTCAAACAGGTACTAGGGACTCATACTAATGTATCAATCAGTGGAACAGTAAAGGGCTTTTCCGATACAAGAAAGGAGAGGAGGAAATCATGGGTTTGGGGTATAAAGAGATCTTTTGCATCAGTTAACCTCAGTTTTCAAGAACAGAATGTTTTTGTTTACACAGATCATGTTGGGTGTAAAAGTAGAGCAGTTGGACCATTGGAGATATCTGAAAGGACTTCTGTGGTAGTCAGTCAGTAGAGTCGTTCTGTGTCATATGAAGTTGCTGGGGCTAATGATTTGCAATAGACTAGAGGCACAGTGAAAATCACCTTCCAGCTTTTTATACAAAGTGATTGCTTAGGCTCACCAGAGTGGGTGACATTTACACCCAGTGTAAAACACAGCCTTCATCTCTAACTAGCAAATTTTAAAGGGGGTAACATTTTTCAGGTAACAGCTCTAGAAAGGAAGGCACATCGTCCTCTAATCTGATTTTCTGTATAGTGTAGGTTAGAGGATTTCACCCACCAAATCCCATATTATGACCTAAATGTTTTAAACAAAACAGAGGGATAAGCTCTTCCTTTGTGAGTTCCCTTTAAGCATCTTTGGCAGGAAGCATCTGTCTTTTTTTGCATGCAAGAGCCACAGTCCTCCTAGAAGGGAAACAGTTATTTAAGATGCCCACTGATGGATATATTTGATAGGTCAGAACATGGGTGTGGTTTTTGGTAATGCAGAGGGTTTCTGACTTCCACCAGATATTGTGGCCTATGCCAGCCTTATTTTCTTCTTTTTTAGGTTTCATAAGCTGATCTGGGGTAACTTTGGAAATGGGTCTCCAGAATCCTCTGGAGTGATCATTGGTGGAGGGGATAATGGTGTACTGACGATGTACAGCGTGCACCGCATCTTGGCTTCAAAGAGCGAGCCTGTGATTGGGCAAACAGAGAAGCATTCAGGTCCTGTTCGAGCTCTTGACTTCAACCCTTTCCAGGTATGCAACGCTAAGATACTTAGAACAAAAGAAAGTTAACCTTCATGTTAAAAAATACACTTTTTTTCCCTTATGTATAGAGATTTCTAAACCAAAGGAACAGTTTTTAACTCGCAGGAGGCATGGTAGTTGTGATAGCTGGTTTGGAACTCAGATTTGGGCTCTCTTCACAGCTTTGCCACTGAATTCCCCCATGACCTTGATCAAGCTTTTTACCTCTTTGTAAAACTGTGTCTTGTAATAGTGTTACATGTTAGATCATTACCAATTTGAAATCAGAACTTTTTTTTTTAATTTGTCCAGTTGGTGTTTAATTCAGTGGGGCTCTGGTCACATTTGAAAGGACTGCAACATAAGCAAGTAGTGAACAGGACACAGGTTCCTGTGGTAGCACAAAGGCAAATAGAAAACAATCCACAGACCCTTTTGGGAAGCCTGCGTCTTCTCAGAAAAAATGCCCTTGGTGCCAGAATGCAGGGCAAAGGCTTAAATGGCCAGAGACAGTGGCTTCTAGGCATGTGGCAGAGTTCCATGATGAGTAACAGCAGCCACTGCACATGTAGCTTGCTAGACAAATTTTAAACAGGTCTGTACCATGGTACAGCTGAAGGTATGGAGGCCGTAGATGTGCTTGGTTTATAATCCGATTAGTATCTTTCTGCTTACCAGTGGCTGTGAAAGGCAACTGTCATCCGACTTTGGAAGACTCTGGGTTTTTTTGCTTGCGTTTATTTTTAGGCAATCCATCCTCTTTCCCTGCAAGCAGGAAACTCAGCTGAGCTTTTCTTTTTTTCTGCAGAGTAACCTCTTGGCTTCTGGAGCCAATGATTCTGAAATTTTCATCTGGGACTTGAATAACTTTAGTGTGCCTATGACTCCAGGGGCTAAATCACAGGTAAATGAGTTTTCCTCTGGGCAGTACCCCTGCAGTTTTATATGTGAGCGTGTAGAGTCATCCTGGTTTAGTCAGTCTGTGAAGGGAGAATGACCTTGATGTCTGTCAGGGGAAAGATGAATCAGAAGTGACTGATCGCCTTCATTCTGGGGAGATGGAAAGAGTGTTGTAAAGGGAGGGGAGGTAGACTGACAAGCTCTGGAAGGATGCACTTTGCATGGATGGATAAGCTTTTTGTGGATTTGAATCAAGTAACTGACCAGTTTATCTTGTGATCCAGCTGGGGCATGTGTGATGGATTAAGAAGGTTTAGTGGACCTTCTCTGAGGAATGAATATATTTCAGGCTTCAGCTGAAGCTTTTCATATCTCATGAAAGTAATATCCCTAGCAGAACCAGTGAGCCATTTAATACATCTTGGCTATTACTCCCAGATAATGTTTCCTGAGTTTGAAGAGGAAGAAGCTTCTGGTCATCCGGTGCTGACTATGTTATTCAGGGTGATCAAGTCCTGAAAGAGGAAAAATTATAGTAAACTTGCTTAAAAGCAGGCCAGGCCAAGTTTTTCCTTCAGTAAGCCTCCCATTTATTTCCTTGCCTGTCTTCTGCATTGTGGTAGATACAGTAATGACAATTGCCTTGAATGCTTCATCATTTTCCATCTCACTGTACTTCTGAAATGTTGCACCAGGTCATCTTTCCATTGAAGTTCATCACAAGAGTGGTGGTCAGCGTCTGTGTTCTCTCAGCTGCAGTTCTCTCTGGACTGATTTATAACACATTTGGCCAATGCAGAGTCCAGTACCTGCTCCCAAAATGCAAAGGTGCTTTTTCAGGTGACATTTCCCCCTTAGAATTTGACTGTCCACTGTACTCTCTGAGTAAAGGGCTTTCCATGCTTCCTAATTTTTTCGGTCAGTTCTGCTGCTATTTCCAGTTAGTTGACCAGTAACTGAAGAGAGGAATCTATATATCATCAAACCCCTTTGTTAACCTAGTGGCAGAATCCTGTGGTTAGTGTTCCCTCAGCATGGGGATAATGGATGTGTGGCCTATCCTGTCTCGGCAGCCTCATGAAGACATCAGTGTGGTGTCCTGGAATCGGCAGGTGCAGCATATCCTGTCCTCCGCTCACCCCAGCGGCAAGGCTGTGGTTTGGGACCTCAGGAAGAATGAGCCTATCATCAAAGTCAGTGACCACAGCAACAGAGTGAGTGACAGAAGGGCTGTTTCTAACTGGCTTACAACATGCCACATGTGACTGCAAAGCAGGGGCACAGGCTCTTGGGATCAAGTGGTTTTATTGTGGGAGCTGTTGGGACTGGTTCTCTTGGAGCTGTAGCATCAAAGCACCTCTCATTTTTTTCTTCCCCTAATGAAATGGGGAAATGAGACCCCTAGCTGTTCCAAAAAAAAAAAAAAAGGGGGGGGCAATCTTGCATTCAATTTTTATGTTTGCAGTTCATTTATGAGAAGCCTCCTGTGTTTTAATCCCAGCTGTCTTCCTAGGTAGCTTTGAACTAGTCCTTAACTTCTGTATGGTTAGTGGTTTTTTTGATGTGTAGAGAAGGTAGAAGCAGTTGCTTCCCACAGCAAGACATTGCTAGACTTGCTTTATGTCAAGCATTCTAGGCAAATTAAGTGCAGAATCATAGAATCGTAGTATGGCATGGGTTGGAAGGGACCTCAAAGATAACTAGTTTTAAACCCCCTGCCAATTGGGTGGGCATCTTCCATTAGACCAGGTTGCTCAAAGCCCCATCCAACCTGGCCTTTGAACACTTCCAGGGATGGGGCATCCACAGCTTTGCTGGGCAGCCTGTTCCAGTGTCTCACCACCCTCACAATAAAGAATTTCTTCCTAATATCTAATGTAAATCTGCCCTCTTTCAGTTTAAAGCCATTGCCCCTTGTCCTATCACTACCTGCCCTTGTAAAAGTCTCTCTCCAGCTTTCTTGTACGTCCCCTTTAGGTACTGGATGACTACTAGGAGGTCTCCCCAGAGCCTTCTCTTTTCCCGGCTGCACAACCCCAGCTCTCTCAGCCTGTCTTCATAGGAGAGGTGCACCGGCCCTCTGTTCATCTCTGTGGCCTCCTCTGGACTCGCTCCAGCAAGTCTCTGTGCTCCTTATGTTGGGGCCCCAAAGCTGAACACAGTGCTCCAGGTGGGGTCTCATGAGAGCAGAGCAGAGGGGGAGAATCACCTCCCTTGACCTGGTCACTCTTCTTTTGATGCAGCTCAGGGTACGGTTGGCTTTCTGGGCTGCATATGCACACTGCCAGGTCATGTTAAGCTTCTTGTCATCCAGCACCCCCAAGTCCTTCTCCTCAGGGCTGCTCTCAATCCATTCTCCACCCAGCCCATGGGATTGCCCTAACCCATGAGCAGGGCCTTGCACTTGGCCTTGTTGAACTTCATGAGGTTTGCATGGGCCCACCTCTCAAACCTGTCAAGGTCCCTCTGGATGGCATCGCTTCACTCCAGTATGCCAACTGCACCAGACAGCTTGGTGGTGTATGATGTGGCTCTGGGCCGTTTGTGCTATTGCCAGCTCGCTTTGCTGAGTTTTCAGCTTATGCTATTTTTGTCCCTAGATGCATTGCTCAGGAATGGCCTGGCATCCAGAAGTTGCAACCCAGCTAGTCCTTTCCTCTGAGGATGACCGCTTGCCAGTGATCCAAATATGGGACTTGCGTTTTGCTACCTCTCCGCTGAGCCAGCTGGAAGGGCACACAAGGTGAGGGCCTGCTTGTTGTATTGCCTTTTCAAGGATCTCCATCTTTGAAAGGCAGACATCAGCTTAGGAGAACTATGATTTTTTGCTAGGCCTGCTTTGTTTCGCAGGTGAATTGGGTTGAGGGTAAGCATGAGAACTAGAATTTCCAAGCTTAAGTGATGGTGCGTGCTGCTTTCTTGTCGACGGGGGGGAGAGTGGGTGGGCTATGAAATATGACTGATTTCTTTCTAATCTATTTTAGGGGAGTTCTCTCTGTCTCTTGGTGCCAGGCTGACCCTGAACTGCTGTTGAGTAGCGCCAAAGACAACCGGATCTTGTGCTGGAACCCAAACATGGGGGAGGTACATAACCACAGCTATAAGTACATGGGGTCTGCTTTATAGAGTTGTGTGCTTTGTGTGTGTCCCTTCTCTGTATCCCTGTGGAGGGCCAACGTCATTTCCTCCAGTATGTCTTCTGCACTCTTCCTGTCTGGAGTGTATGAAGAGTGATGTCCATGTCCAGACTAAAACCAACAGAGACAGGCAGTGTCCAGAGATCATGGAGGGAAGAAAGCTTTAAATAAAACTGAGTTTCAGCTAATTGATTGCTCTTGCTATGTTCACACGTTAGTGTTCTCTGTGTCCATTTGTTTCTTCTTCCTTTTCCTAGGGTAGTTAGTTTTTGGGGGGAAACTTGAAGGAGAATGAGGAGCATTTGTTACAGTCATTGAGAGGGGAACAATTAATGTGCGTAAACTTTATTCGTAGTACAGTGGTTTCACATGTATACACTTATCTAGTCATGTATCTCAAAATTACCAACTCTGAAGTATTTAGGTATCACCTGAATTAAAATAGGACTTTGTAAAAAATTTTTCTGCACATCTACTCAGTGCTGAATTTCTGGATCAAAATGAAATTTGAACTTTGAAGAAAATTCATACAGTTGATCTTGATGATAACATGGGGAAAGTAACAATACTGAACAAAGTCCCACTGGCAGCCCCAGGTTGGATTTATTTCATAGGACAGTTTCACTTAGCTGAACACCTTTGCCTTGGAGGCATGGAAAAAAAAATCAATCCATTTCATAAAAAGTATGAAATTATGCTGTTGTGTTTTCATGGGATTTGATGCTTACTCTGTTCAGATGTCTAGTGATTCGAAGGGAATTAGACTCTGAAATGTTTGTGATGCCTGATTTTTACAACAGTTTTTTTGCTGTGTTTTAGCAGAAAATTTTTAAAAAACAATTTTAGTGCAGCTGCCTCATCCTTATGCATGCTGCTGTAGATTTGCAGATTCCAAATTCAAGTTAGACATTTATGTGTAAACTATTGTTAGAGGACTCTTCTTGACTTAGTACCAATGAACAGAAAAGTTTCAGGTGGTACAAAAATTGGGAAGGTTTTCAGTAGCAGGGACAATACAGTTATATAGAATGGCTGATCTGGTAAGTTTGGGGGAAGAGTTGGTTTCTTTATTTGGGGATATTGGGGTTTTTTGGGGTTTGTGTTTGTTTTTTTTTTTAATTTAGCAGTCTAGATTTTAATATAAGCAAATGCAATGTTTTACACTTGGGAGCAGAAAATGCAGATCATGTTCTCACAGAGAAGGAAGCTGTCATTCTCCCTGCTTTGTGTCTGTGAGGCATAAAGGAAAGCTCTTCATGTTGCCAACTGGAGGGTCAAAGTCAAGGTTGTGTTAGCGAGTTGCCCAACATCAGGCAGGAAGTCTGTGACTGGACCATGAATTGAACTTTGAATTTTTGAGTGCTGGACCAGAAACCTGTTGGCTGCAATATCCTTCATAGTTCAACTGAAGCTATCATAGCCCTCTTTTGTTGTTCTACTTTTTTCTATAGGCTTCTATTTTCCTGTGTCAGGCTTGTTACTCTGTTCTGTTTACATGTTCTGTTTACGTGTTCTTGCCCATGACGCTTTCTTGCCTTTTGGCTTCTGTATTTCTAGTGTTGTTTTCTGATGTATCTGCCTTTGTCAACAGCAGGTGCGACAATGCTGTAGTACTTTGATACAGTAGTACTTGGAAAGCATGGCATGGCAAAGCTGGCTTCTTGCTTTTGAATTTTGTTCTACAATCAGAATCCTGTTGTATGGCAGCTTTCTGCTGTTTGGGCTCAGTGCGCTATAACTTGGTTACAAATGTGTCCTGCAAGAAGCAATAATAACACATTTGTATACAATGGTGATATGTAAATAAAGTGTGACACACTTGCTGTGGGAAAGTAATTTGGGGAAAGCAGGGGACTATGCGTGTTGTGCTTCTGCCTTCTCTCGTTCTGTGGTAGGTGGTTTACGAGTTGCCCATTCGAAGTCAGTGGTGCTTTGATGTCCAGTGGTGTCCTAGGAATCCTTCAGTCTTCTCTGCTGCCACTTTTGATGGGTGGATCAACATTTATTCTGTTATGGGTGGGAACTTAGAAGCTCAGCAGAAGACGCAGGCTGACAAGGTAAAGTCCTGTGAATTTGTTATGGATTGGCAGATTGGCAGTTACCTGACTTCTGAGAGTTGTTAGAAGTATGCATGTATAACAATATGATTTTTAAGTGATGCAGTCTGTCCCACCCACCGGGACGTAGCTGTATGGTACAGGAACCAGAAGCTACCTGTGTGGGGACTTAATAATATCCACCAAGTCCCAAAAGGACTACATTGCCTCTTGACAAAGATGTTTCAGTATTTCTTGCAAAATTCATGGAAGTGTGTAAAGAGAACCAAGATCAAGTGTAGTTTTGATGTTATATATGTTTTATGGTTATTACTACTAGACTAAAAATAAAGCAGCACACCTATTAGAGTAACAAACAAGTTTGTCTTGTCATTAGGCTAAAATTAAATACGTTGGTACTAATTAATGCAGTATGTTAATCTTTAGTTGAGAAGAGAATTTTTAATAGTAGCTTATAAGCCACTATTGGCAATTTTCCTCAAGTCAATTGACTATAGCTTGGAGCATGTTAATACATGGATACTGAAACTCATTGCTTAGCAAATAAATAGATGGACGAACTCTGAACAGATTAAATGTCAGTACTGTCTAAAATTTTAGTTTTAATCTGTTGTCTAGTCTTTTTAATTCCCTCCCTCTCTTCCAGCCAACAAATGCCTTACAATACAGATTTTAACAGAATAGAAGTATGAGCTGGCTTTTGTTATTTATATAGTCGTTTACAGCTGACTGAGTTCAGTTTCCTAGGATTTGCAAGAGACAGAAAATACTGTATCAAGCTACAGCTGTGGGAGATCAAGGGTTTATTTAACCCATGGAGAATTTTCTTTCTGTGCATTCTTCATCTGCATGTGCCACACTTCCACTGTTCAAAATTGGAGAACAGTAGGGCAGAATAAGTTCTACATAAACAGAATAACAAGTAAGAGCACAAATAGGAGGAGATAATGACAATTATGGTGGTGGTGAGTTCATGACCAGGATGTCTCTTTCCTCTGGA
The DNA here is from genome assembly GCF_015220075.1 of Falco rusticolus. Classification (NCBI taxonomy): domain Eukaryota; kingdom Metazoa; phylum Chordata; class Aves; order Falconiformes; family Falconidae; genus Falco; species Falco rusticolus. The sequence goes on along the minus strand of NC_051195.1, from coordinate 52,993,898 downwards.
TTCCATGGTATCAGGACAGAAACTCTGTCCCTGATGGTTGATGTTACTGGTACCCTAGTAGTATGTATTTACTTTTTGAAGGTTTAGCGTGATCGATCTGTTAGGTATAAGCTGGTCCTCCAGGAAGTGGTCTTTCTTTGAAATTGGTTTCTCCATAAGAAGGTCTTGAAAGACAAAACATGTAGGTATTGCTTGTGATTCTTTGTTTGGCAACCTTACCTTGATCAGCCTTATGTTGGTTCCTTTCAGGTATGCTGGTCAGCTGTAAATTGGAGCTATGCCCTATGGCCTAGTCAAACTTGAACAAGGTTATCTTTAGCAAACAAAAAGGGTCCATGCCAACAATGTTAAAAATTAAGAATGCTTGTGAATAGCACTGTATGTATGCTCACTGACTTCCTAAATGTCAGAAATCCAGATCAGGGGCCACTTTTGACATTCTCTTGTCTAGGCAAGAAGGTCTGGAGAGAGTATTTCACCAGCCTCATCTAAACTATAAAAGCATGGAACAGTCCTAAAAAACTAACACATATGAAAGACTCCAGCAACAGAAGGGGAGTCAGCATTCTTTTGTGAGCAAAATAAGAAATAAGTTGGACAACTTTTGACCGTATGTTGTCACTGTCTTGCATAAGGCAAGTAATTTTGTAACTCCTGTATTTATGAGCTGGGTGCTAGGCCAAGAAGCATTTCATAGGTAATTTGCACATTGCAAAGGAAAAATTACTTGAAAGCCTGTCAAGGTGAAGCTTTCTTGAGAAATAGTTTTTGGGACTGTTTGGAAATAACATTTCTTTCACATAGGGACTTGGTGATATTCCAGGAAGAGGTGCTGTAATAGCCTCTTTCTTCATCAGCAAGGAAAGTAACTAATTACTAAGTAATTTTTTTTTTTTGTGCTTACTCTGTGTGGAGAGGGATTGAGTTATATCTTATTCATTTCTTCTCTGATTCTAGATCTCTTCCTCCTTCAACAACCTGGATCCCTTTGGCACAGGACAGATCCTTCCTCCTCTGCAAGTGCCAGAGCAAGTAGCTCAGACCACCTTGATTCCACCATTAAAAAAGCCACCCAAGTGGATTCGCAGACCTGTGGGGGTTTCATTTGCAGTAAGTGAATGGGGCATCCTTAGCTTAAACTGCAATAGATGTGTCATTTGTTGACATGATCCTTTTCTTACACTAGAGAAATCTTTTATCTTCCAATTCCTGGGTGTTTTAATGTCTGTTCAAGTTGCAGTGTGGTGTCCCGTGGAACAAAGGTCTTTTGCTCAGCATTCAGTTTTATTTCCAACAAGAAAGAGTCCTGTAGCAGAGAATGAGAGCTTTTAAGTAGGAGTTAACAAAGCTAAGGAAGACTTATAAAAGCTGTCCTTGCAGGACATGCATTCTCATTCTTCTCTGTTTTCTTCCTAACCAGTTACTTAATTTTCTTCACCTCTTTGCTCCTAAATCAAAAGGCTTGAATGGTTCTTTTAGCCTGTGGCTTGACTTGTTCTCTGTCTCTCTAGTGCTTGCCATTCACATGATAGTTTTTGTCATTGCAGCCTGCCTCTCTGTGTCAGAAAAGAACAAACAGTTCCAAATGGTACTTTTTTCCTCTGTGCCTCTCTGGCGTTTGTAATTGTCTAGGCTGATAGCACATACAGGAGTGTCATGGTTATTGACTTTTAGCTGAAGGGCTTGTGATGTGAACTCCCTCAATGTTCCTACTATCCGTACACATTAAACTGTTTGGATTCCTTGTGATCATAGCCTTGCTAAATGAAGAGCTATGCGAGTTGCTTTTACCTTTGTTTGTAAGAATGCTGACTGTGTCTCCCTCTGTCTTTCTCAGTTTGGAGGAAAATTGATTACCTTTGGTCTTACCAAAGCTCCGGGACAGCAAATGCAGCAGACTTACCCACATCAAGTATTCATCAGTCAAGTCACTACTGAAACTGAATTCCTGCTCCGATCCAGAGAACTGCAGATGGCTTTGCAGTCAGGCAACCTCCTTGATTACTGCCAGGGCAAGATCCAGACAGCCAAGTTGCCATTTGATGAGAACCTTTGGAATTTCTTGAAGGTAGGATGGCTCTAGTGAGACACAGAGGTCAGTACTTATACGGTGCTGGGTGAAATGTGCTCATTATGGTCCTCTCTAGCCCTTTATGTTCGTGTTCTTTAAGATGGAACTAAAATGGAACTGAATAGTCTAGTTAGTTAGTTGTCTAAAGAAAAAATTTTGCAGTTGAGGTTTTGGAGGTTGTCTTATTTTTCAGTAGGAATGGTCTTTTCAGTGGGCTCATTTGGGCTTCCTGTCAAGGTGCTAAACAGGATTTTCTCATCTCAGCCCACTGCCAAGCTGTATCTGCATGCTGTCTGTTACTATTTCTCAAGGCAAAGTCCAAATGAGCAATGAGATTCCCCAGAATAAGGGAGAGAACTGTGGGGGTATGAGGACTGACTGTAGCCCTACATAGGACGATGGTTTCATTGACAATTCAGTAATATGAAAAAGTTTGGTAATGAGGAGTGGCTGCCCTTCTGGACAGGGAGGGCTTAGTCTTGGTAGTGGCTTCCACACACTCATAGGTAGACTGTGTGTGTGGCAAAATACTGGGATCTTTTCCATAGTATTACATTTGCATGGGGAATCTTATCTCTTGAATAGGATGGCTGAGTGATGTCTAGGTGGTGACAGTAGTCTCCATTGCAAGAGTCATTCCAACAATGTTTTCAGCTGAATCAGATGAGTTACATTGAACTATCATTCTAGTGATTTATTTTTTTTATAATCCAGCTGGCCTATGGTCCTGTGAGACCACTCTGGTACATTCAAGATCTATTACTATTGTCTTAAACTACAGACCAAGCTTCTGTGCAAAAGACTGTTCTGCATGACCATTTCTGCATCTTCAAGAGCAGTTTCTACTGACTGTTTACAAGTATCTTATCTGTGTACAGTTTGATCAGTTCTGTAATAGGAACAGCATAGGACTTAACTGAGACAAACAGATTCTCCTTGCAGAATGTCAATCTTGCATTAAAGCTTATAAATAGCACCTGTCAATTAGGCTGCATGCAGCCTGTGGGAATCTCTGGCCTGTCTGAAATCCCCACTCAGGGATCTTCTGTGACAGTTAACTAATTTTGTGAAGCCAGCTAGGACTTCAGGCAACCACCTTGTCTCACTTTCATCTAGACTGAAATCAGTCCATTGTCTCTCTGCAGAGATTAGCTTGGCAATTGCTAGACTGTCCAGGGAATTAATGACCAAATACACTCGGTGTTCATACAGTCATAGCCCTGATACACAGTCGTACCTCAATTGAGACTATGTGACAAAGTTGAATTTCACCTTTTTATCATGATTATAACTTCGCATAGATTTTCCCCAAAGTAGTCATTAGGTGGGCTTGTCATAGTTGAGTTTCTTCTCTATAAACTGAGCTCTAAACTTTGCTGCTGCCAGAAACAGCCAACTGTTGGCAGTGTGTAGATGTTCTAGGATTTTACGTATTTTCTTGTCTTTTTAATATCCTTTGGGACTCAGGTGAATCTGGAACAGGAGTCCAGGACTAAACTCCTCAAGCTGCTGGGCTACAGTAAAGAGGACCTGCAAAAGAAGGTAAGGGGTCTTTCCAATAGCGGGAAACATTTATAGGACTAAAGCTGCTGCAGGAGAGTTCTAGGGTCCCTACTGAGATGAGTGAGTGATCTCATAGCACACAAAAGACCAAACTGTTTGAAATTTTAGCCGGGAGGTACCTCAAGTATCCCCCATTACAAAGCAAATGTGAGCCCTTGTAAGGGTATAACTATCTGTGCTGGATCAAACCAAAGGGGTCTTGACATCCGTTACCTTGCTTCCAGTTGTTGACGCTCTGGGAAGTGTATAACAACAGTGCAGTTGTGAGAGCTGCTTCTAGCATCCAGCTCTCTGCATCTCAGGGGATTCCTCAGCCAGGAAGAAGGTGACAGATGAAGACAGTCTGGCATAGCACTGATGGAGCTGCAGGGGAGGAAACTCTTGCAGCAGCATGGACAATGCTCTGAAAAGGATAACTAATCTCTGATAGGCAGCCAGCCAGGAATAGGGAGAGGTGGAATTTTTTGAACAGGTGAAAGAGCTGGGGGAATTGTGTCTGGGGCTTGCCAGTCACGTGGTAGCTTTGCTGCCCAGGTGTTATAAGGGTCTCACTGTACATGTGTGTTACTTTTCTAGATTACCTCTTGTTTGAGTAATGGGATCCCAGATAAACAGCCCCTTCCTGAGGCAAATGAGACAAATGCTGCACAGCCAGATCAGGTATGTTTTATACATCTTGCCAGCCTGGGAGAGCAGTGGAGGGCAGAATGAACAGGAAGGTTTAATTCCAACTGCAAGTTGTTGGGCTAAATGCAGCCATTGCAGAGGGCAGTTCACAGGCCTGTCAGACCCTCTCAGGGTCAGACTAAACAATCATAGCAGTCTCTTCTGGCTTTAAAACAAATCAGCAAATGATGAAGATGGACTCCTGGCTGTTAACACTGCGAGAAGGCTTGCTTCACCAGTGCTGATTTCTTCAGTGATAGAATTAGCCTCACCCCAGCTTAACTTCATGCTACAGTTCTGGATTTCCTCTGTGAAGCTTCTGTTGTGGTATTTATTTTGCATTTCTTTCCTTTTCACCTCTATCCTTTGAAATGTATTCTCACATAATTTTGGGATGGGTACATCTTCACATGCCTTCCAAGGCCTGGTTCACCATGCACTGTAAATTTTGCTCCTCTAAGGTATCTAAAACTGCTGTCCTCAAATTAGTAATCTTCTTCACAAACCTGAGATACTGGCTGAGATATTCTAGGAGCAGCAGTTGTGTCCTACGTTTCAGTAGAGCACAAAGCATGGCTGTGATCCTACCTGTTAGTTACAGATACCACCTGCTGGGCTTGTCCCTATTCCATCCAAAATTGTTCAGCTTGCTCAAGGGCTGGCAGTTGAGTTGATGAATGCTGACCAGTAATACTGTTGGCTTTGCCTGTCTATATCATCCATCTCCTAAGCGTTGTCGATGGCAGCACTGCTCTTGTTGCTGCCCTGGTGAAACTGTGCAGATTTATAGAGCAGTGACAGGAGGCATGATGGCTTTCAAAGTTGAAATCAGATTTATATGAGCATGCTCAAGCAAATGGGAGCAGCCCCATCCCACTCTGTAATCCACTAAACTTTGGGGTAGAATCTGCGTGTTCAGTGAATTAATTAGCCTCTTGCACTCTTTGCACAGCTTCTGATAAATTCCAGTGATGCTGTAGCTGCTGCTTCCTCCTCTTCAGCCTTTTTTGACAACCTCATCCCACAGAATATAAGTACATTGGAGATTCCTGTCACAGAAGGTATGTTACATGAAGTGTGTTTCTGCTCACTTAGGGAAAGGGTAGAGGAGGGAAAACCAGAAAATTGGAGAGACCAGGAAGAATCTGGTCCACTCCAGCAGATGGGTACTTTTAAAACACATGATCCCTCCCAGTGTCATGCAGCGTATCTCAGCACTGTGCAGAGAAATAACTCTTCCCAGATATGAGACCCATTAAAAATATAGAATAATCTTCTAGATGGTGAAAGACTTACAGTCAAGTCAGTGGGTTTTTAAAAGTGCAAAACGTGATTTGTGTTTGAGATTTTCATTTAGCTGGTCTTCCACGTATTGTTGGTATTTACTGCCTGCTCTTGTAAATCAGCATCATCAATGCATATGGATGATGCTCCTGTGGGTTGACTCTGCTTCTCACCTCCATAGATACAGATGGACTCATCAGCCAAGCCCTTCTGCTGGGGAATTTTGAGAGTGCGGTGGAGCTGTGCATGCAAGCAGAGCGCTTTGCTGATGCCATCATCTTGGCTATAGCTGGTGGGGAGAATCTCCTAAGGGAGACCCAGAAACACTACTTTGCCAAGCAGAAGACAAAACTCTCTGTGGTAAGTGATAGTTTTGTGTACCCATACCCACTGAGCTGGGGAAAGTGTGTGATATCTTTGCAAATATTTGTCTGAATATATGTGGAAATGCTTTGGCAGGAACTGGAGTGTCAGCAGAATCTGTGTGTCTTCTCTTGACTCAACGTTTACTCTCATACCTTTGTAGTTTTATGACAACTTCATGTTGCCCACCTAGAATGTCTGTGTTCTTTGTTTTCCCCCCCCCCTTTTTTTTTTTATTCTAATGGTTTCTGCTTCAGCTCCCCAAGCTTGTAACCTGTGGAGCATACTGCCCCTTTACAGCTCAGCTAAGAAGGTCCTAGCTTATTAATTTACAAATGAGGAAGTGTAACAGGGTTTGGGATATCCTAACATTATATTTGCAGTCATTGATACTAGCTGCTCTGAAACAGGATATGTTAGATAGATCTTTAGTCTTGCCTAGTGCAACTGTTTTCATATTCTCTTAAGTGCTTTGTCAGGGTCTTTTACTTTCTTTAGAGGCGTCCGGTTCCAATTACTGTTAGCACTGGGATGCTGGAATTGCTGGACCTTAATGTACAGTGAGGTAGTTGCTGCATAGTGGGAAGTGTGCTGGAAACTGAGCTATTGCTGTGGGTGCACTTGCTTAAGCAGTCAGCTTATTTTTGTCTTCAGTGATTAACAGGCCTTCTGCTTCTCTTACAGCTGCTTTCCTCCATTGTGCAGCAGAAGTGGCAAGATATTGTTTGCACGTGCAATCTACAGAGCTGGAAGGAGGCCCTGGCCATCTTGTTAACATACTCAAAGCATGAGGACTACACCCAGCTCTGTGGTATGCAGTGTACTATGTTTTGATGCGATTTCCCTTAGGAGAGGGCACTCCTGGATTGATTACGGAAAAAAGTGGATGCAGTGGAGGAAGGAAAGCACTCCTTACTCATTACAGCGAGCTGGAACTTAGTAACTATGGACTGTTGAGTTAGGGAACGGTAGATGTGTAGCTGAGAGTCATGGTGTAAAGTTATATATGCTGATATTTCCTGTCACCTCTACCAATAGCATGGAAAAAACAGGATAGGCTGAGACACTAAGAGAGTGATATTTATATTTTATTCTGGGGAGAAAAGGGGATTTCCTTGACAGTAAAAGGTCAGGTGACTTCACTCCATCTGAAAGAGTTTTATGCTTCCAGCACATTTCCCTCCCTTTTAAGCTCAGAAACAGGGATTGATGAAAGTTTGATGGCTTCAGTAGTTTCCTCAGTTCTGTTAATAGTCCAGGATGCTCAGCAACTGGTTGTGCTGAGAGTCAGAATTAGGACGCAATCTAGTGACTGAATGTGATAAGAGTTACTTATGTTGCTTGGCTGGGAACTAGCTCCTGGCTTACAGGAACAGCTAAGTGCTGTTGGAGAAATGCTAGCACTTTGTATAAGTAAGATGACACAACTTGAAATGCAAGAAAACATGACAACTTTTACAGACCAGATTGTAAGTGTAGAAAGCGGCTGTGGTGGCGGTGGTGATAGTGACATGGTTCCAGCTTATCTTTATCTTCTTTTTTATGTCATTAGATAAACATTGACAGCTGCCAGATTACTAGCTGTCCCTGGACACTGGACACTACTGTTGCCTGGAGATTATCACACCTCTTTAGAGAGAGAAAAAAACAGTTAGATTTTTTTCACTGAATTCATCTGTCATGTTTAGGGGTTTTCTTTGCTTTATATGTCTCAGTAGACAAATAAAAATTGGCAGATAGATGAAAAAATTATTTTTTCAACCAGGTTGGCTTTGGGATTCCTTAGTTATGCCCATTTCTCTGTGTTATCCAAGAATTAAACAATGAAGCTGGTGAAGGGTCTAGAGAGCAAGTCTTAGGAGGAGCAGCTGAGGTAACTGGAGTTGTTTAGCCTGAAGGAAAGGAGGCTGAGGGGAGATCTTACTGCTCTCTGACTACCTGAAAGGAGATTGTAGCAGGGTGGGTGTCAGTCTCTTTTTCCCAAGTAGGAAGTCATAGGATGAAAGGAAACAGTCTCAAGCTGCACCAGGGGAGGATTGAATTGAGTATTGGGGAAAATATCTTCACTGAAAGGGTTGTCAGACATTGGAACAGGCTGCCCAGGGAAGTGGTCGAGTCACCATCCCTGGAGGTATTTAAGACATGTAGATGTGGCACTTAGGGACATGGTTTAGTGGGACTTGGCAATGTTAGGTTTATGGTTAGACGCAGTGATCTTAAAGGTCTTTTCTAACCTAAATGATTCTATGATTCTGTTATTCTAGTTAGGTGCAGATCCAAAGCTGACAATAACTTTTCATGCCAAGCCAGAGTATGACTCCTAAAAGATGATCATTGAGGATTAATGAGCTCTTGAAAAAGAGTGTGTTAAATGTTGGCTGTTATTTCTTCCTCTCTAGACATGCTGGGTGCCCGCCTAGAGTCAGAGGGAGATGCAGGCCTCTCCAATGATGCCTGCCTCTGCTATATCTCATCAGGCAATGTGGAGAGGTTGGTGGAATGCTGGGTAAAAAACCACGAGACTTCTTCACCCCTTGCCCTGCAGGTACAGGTGCTATAACTTTGGTTTGACTCCTCTTTAGACCTGTCTGGTAGACCTGATTGCGTTATCCCATCGGAGTATCTGGCTTCCAGCACAGTGAAGACCTGTTCGTAGTTTGCAAGGTATCCTCTTCTAGCCTCGAGTACAGGCTCGTGTCTAAAGAAAGCTTGTACCCTTAAGCGTTAAGGGCTTGTGTGTTTAGAGAGTGCTGGTTACACTGCACATAAATTCAAAGTCTAGGCTGCGTTACTCCCACTGCAAGTAGAATGATCATGTATGGGAAGTCAGCTTGCAGGTGAATCAAGGCTTCTAAGCCAGTGTGGTTACCTACCTGTAAACCAGTCCTGGCTAAGTCACTAACCCCTGTTGTGTCCACCAGTCACTAGACTGAACTAGAACAAGTCTCCCGCTCTGGTATCTGCAGGTAATGCCCTCTACTACAGAGTTCCCTGGTTTTGCAACCCCAGTAGTGAACAACAGCAACAGAAAGGGATCTTCAGTGTTCCTGGTTGTGTTTGAAGCTGACCTCCTCCCACTTTTCAGTTATCAGCCGGTGATGCATGTGTCATTCTACAGATATAATCATTACCTTGATTTCTAGGAGTTGAAGGAGCTTTAAGTAACTAAAAACCTTCTGGTCTGTTTGTCAGCAGTAGCAATTTTTCCTGGTGAATTTCTCCGGGTATGGTTTTAATCCTTCCTCTTCCAAACTGATAGCTTGTAACTCCTAGAGTTACAGTAGTAACTTCCTAGTGAAAATATCACAGTTGATTGGAATGTCCCTTGTGGCTTCTGATTTTCTTTTTTCCCTTACTGTAAAGGTAGCAGTGACAGGGTTTGCTTCCTGGTTCCTGTTTTTCTCTGAGAAGTGCACGTGAAGAAATTGTCATTAGTGATAGTATCTGGTGCAGAGTAGAGTAACTTCTGTTCACATTGGACCTGATGTCAGTTGAAAGTGGGGAGAGCCATCTGATACTGTCTCAGCATGAGATGGACCAGTAAAGCGAGTCAGATTCTGAGTGGTCTATTTCTTCCTTCCCCTGGATTATTCAGGATCTCATAGAGAAGGTGATGGTGCTGAACAGGTCCATTGAGATGCTCCAAGGCACAGCAGGACCAGCACCAGGCCCTGTCTTGGCAGAAAGGATCACTCAATATGCCAGTCTCCTGGCATCACAAGGATGCTTGGCAGCTGCAATGGATTACCTACCCAGAAGCTCTAAAGAGGTGAGTGAGAAATGGGTTGGAAAAGGGCAGTCTACAGGGAAAAATGATACTGTGTATGAGAGATTGGGTTTTGACATCAGCATCAGGACTTAAGGTTTCACCTTAATTATGGTAACTTGAGAATAGAGGTGTGATTTGGGTTTTTTAGTTTGTTTTGGTGGGTTTTTTTCTAGGACACAGCTTTTGTCTTCATTTGCCTTTTCTGTGTAGTGCCTTTCATTCATGGAAAAGGAAGGGAGCTACAGAACTGTAAAATGGTTCCCGGAGAACAACACTGGGAAGCAGCTCTCCAGTGAAGCTGCATTTATTTCTGAAACTGGCTGTGGTAGAGGAAGGGAATGGGGAGATCACCTTGTTGTTTGAAACAAATCTATGTTTCCGAACATGGATAGGGGTTGGGGAGGAAATACTCTATAAAGACTGGTGGGAGGATCAGTGAGACTTCATCTGCCTCGGAGTATGGCAGGTGATGTCCCAGATTGTTGCTTACAGTTTGTGGGTTATTTTTTCCTGGTAGCTGTTGCAGAAATGGGTAGTTTTGCAGATTGATGCTCAGTCATTTACGTTAGGGTCTGCTTTGAATACATCCCCAGCACCTTCCATCCAAAACTCTCAAGGCACTTCTCCTAAAGCATAGTTTGTTTCAGCTCCTGATTGAACAGCTCCGAGACCGGCTCTTCCATGCTCAAGGAGCAAATGTGGGTGATCAGCAGCCACCCCCTTTTCCCTACACTCGTGTCAATGTGGGTGTCATTAAACACACATCTCCAGCAGCCAAAGGTGGTTCCGCCCCTGAAGGAGCAGCCTCCAAAACAGGTCCCAGACATCCAGAGAAGGTAGGCCTTGAACTCAGGTATTCATGGCCTGGGAAGGGGGAGGAAGGCTACTGGGTTGTGGAAGGCGTATGAAGTCATATGAGATGATGCACACTGCAGGCATCATTGAGAACTCATCAGTGATGCCCTTCACTGGAGCAAACACAAGCTCTGTGGTAATCCAAAAGTAGGCTGTCTGGCAACTTTTCACAAGGCCCTGTCCCACATGTAGTCACCAGAGGAGTCTGTTACAAGTGTAGTGATCCACTGAGATCTCACATACTGGGGGAAATGGGGGCTGTAGTTCACTCTCCTATGCCCATCTCGCCCTCGTATCTCAGTAACGTTAGCATAGTGTGGCTTCATCTCAGTTCTTGCACCAGAAGATTGTTCAGGAAGTTTTGCTTTCAGCCTCTACTGCTTCGTTATTGTTGGTTCATTGTTTCTTCTGGTTGTGCTTCCAGGAAGTCACTGTATGGGAACTGGCTGCTGAGGACTAATCCTTTTGAGAGCCACAGAATATTCTGAAGTGTGGTGCCCAGCTTGTTGAGCAAGTTATGTGGTGGGAGGGGGCCTTTGATCCAATCCATCCAGGGCACTGACAGCAGCAGCGTCTTCTCTTGCCCAAGAAGCAACAGGGATAGAAACTGCATCTGCTTGCACATGACTGTGGGCTATTCGCGAGTTCTTTGTTTTTTAATTGCAGCCCAACTATCAGTCATCATTTGCCCCTTCAGCACCTTCTCAGCCTTCAGTGCCTTCCCTCTTCACGCCTCAGCCAGTGCCAGCGATGTCTATGACACCTCACCATGTCACCCCTCCCCGGGACAGCACGGGTCCACAAACAGGTGTCTATTCCAGGGGGTCCCCATACCCACAGTACAACTTAGGCTTGGTTCCAGCAACCATTTCAGGGCAAGGTAAGCATTGTCTCATAGTCATGTCCATTCTCCAGGTTTTCTTAGACTAAAGCCTTCAGCATAGATGGCGCCTCTACTTTCTTTCTCACAGGCCTGTTGTACTTGCAAAGAACAAGTCAGCTGTCTGAGAGGCTTGGTTCTTCTGAAACATCTAGCTCTAGCAACTGTTGCTGCATGTCCACTGATATTAAGCATATATAAGGGTGGAGAAGCCACAGCTAACTGTGTCGCAGAGTTTGACTGATCTAGCCTAGGTTATGGGAGATACACCCAGCATGGATATTCTAGGTATGGCTTGGAGAAGAGGAGACTTACTAGCCTGAAGGAGAGCGTCAGGAGTAGTTTGCACATGAAACAAGCGAAGCTGATACACTCTCTTTCTCATTTGTAGCTGTCTCACAGTCTCAACCATTTGGACCATCAGGAGTCAGACCTGTTGGTCCTGCTCCCTTCCCTAGCCAGCCTTCTCTGCCAGGACAGTCCATGCCCATGACACCTTCTGGTGTTCCACCACCTGGACCCACCGTCTTCACTCCAGCCTCAGTCCCATCATCTCAGCTTCCTGCAGCTTGTCCTCTCCCTGTGGCAAGCCAGTCTCCTCTAGGTTTCTCTTCAGCACCTTTCAATTGCCCCATGAACATGGGTTACCCTCAGGGAGGTCCTGGAGCTCCATCTACTAAGCCCCTGCCAGCAGCCAGCATTCCTCCTCCTCCCACAGGTAAGTACCATTTGTGTGTCCAGGACACTCCTGGCTGGGATTTGCAGTATATAATGGGCAGGGACTTTTTTGAGGTCTGGGGGTGTCACCATGAAGGCTGGATGTGGTGCCAAAGCTAACCTCACAGGCACATTGTGCTGAGTCTTGCTGTGGTGGTGAAGCGCAGCAGTGATGATGGTTTCATTCAGCCTGTTCATCTGCTCTGTCCCCCAGGCTGTGGTTACAAGATGCTGGGTCTTCACGTCCCCAGCGCACCCTGAGTCATCCACTCCAGAGGCATATGCTCTGAGTGAAAGGGTGGTAGTTCCCAGGGAATGCCTGCTGGAAGGCTTACTGATCTTGCCTCTGCTTATATCACTTGCACAAGAAGTGCATGTGAAATCCTGGGAGAGCAGGGTGCTGTTTCTTTGTCCGTGGCATACCCCTTGCTTAGCTCCAGGATGAAATTTCTCTGTTGGGCTCTAGTTCTTCCTGTTTTCTCCTGTTGTCATAAAGTGCTTGCATAGGAATCACATCTGGATTCCCCTGTGCAGTGGTGTAGACCTGGAGCTTTTCCCTTTTGGGTCTGTAGTTTGAATCCAACCCAGCCTGCAAGTACTGTGAAGTCATTTGCTAGCATGATGAAGAAAAGGAGAGTGTTGTTGGAACTAGTTCCCAGCAGATGGGCATTCCCTCATTCTGTTTCCCAAAACATCAACACATCTGGTGCTTGTAAATTCCTTGTTTCCTGTCTTGGAGGACAGGCTTAGCCAGGCTGTGGAGATCCCTAACAACAAGGCTGATGATCCTTAGATTTTTTGAGCAGGTGACTCTTCAAGACACATGTATTCAGAGAGTGAAGGAGCTGGGGATTTGAGGTTTGCCTTCAGCTGGAATCCTTTGCTAAGCTGTGTTTAACCAAGGTTAGCAAATCCCACTGTGTGAAGCTTGTGGGGACCACACAAAGGCTTTAAGCTACAGCTGGAGAAATTCCTTCTCAAAAGCTGTCAGGGATAGTAGTCCAGGGAATTGCTCACTGAGTAAAAGCTGTTGGTGATGGTGACACTTCCACCCTGCCTTGATTTTCAGGTTTCTTCCCCTGGCTAGATCCCCACGGGAATCATGCAGGTAGTATCCGGAGAAGCCCCCAGATCTGTGGGGGAGACAGTGTTGCTGCTTGCAGTGAGATGTGGGGGATGTGCGCATGTTTTACTGTGTATGCATGCTTATTGCTATTTGTTGTTTCCTTGCATGCCTGGGGAGCTATACAGCTGGGGTAGTGGACATACTTGTCCTGAGAACTACTGAGAGACAGCTGGGGATATTGGAAGTGAAATGGAAGTGCTGCACTCTTACTTACTGATGAGTTTGGATACAGAAAGCAGGGACTCCAGCTTCTTCCTTCTATACTTTCATCCAGTTGTGGAGGAATTAGAGCATTCTCAGTCTCTGTGTTCTTCAGGCAGTTGCTGGGCCAGCAGGACAGGGAAGGAGCCCCTTTTCCTTTCTTGGTTCTCTAGGTAAGGAACAGGCCAGTGGTTGTAACTCATCCCTTGTTTTCTCCCTGTTACACTCCCAGCCTTATGCGTGGCTTTATTTGTGCTTATGCTTTCCCCAGGTGGTTTGGAAGAGGTGGATCCCAGAATGAGCAGTGGTGTAGAGCTTCCTGAGCAGTATCTGGGGGCTCTGTTTCAAGGGGAACTGGAAAGCCCTTTTGCTTTTAGTTACAGGGCAAGGTTTGGCTGTGAATCTCAGTCCATCTGCTGGGGAGAATTTGGAACTTGGAGGTTTTCTGACTGATGCTTTGTGCTGGTTTCTGTCCTTGGGATTTATTGATGATGGAGAGTAGGTATCTTCCAGTCTGTTGTCAGTGGGCTAAGGCTCAGTGTCTTAGTGGACTGTCTCTGCACAGTGGCTGCTGCACCAAAGACCATCTGCCAGGCACAAAAGATTATCTAGGGAGTCTCAGCTTTATTCAGGAAATCGGAGTACTCGGTACCCAAGCAAGCCTTGCTGTGTGGAGTGGGACTCTAGAAAGGGAGTTATCCTTTCAGCAGAGAAACAAAAGACCCCAGTGTTTTCATATGATTCCATAGCAAGGATTTCAAGCGCTTTGTCAGGCTGAAGATGCCCTGTGGGAATTTGCTGCTCGGAAGTTCACTTCTCCTGGCAGCATTTACCTGCAGTTTTCATGGCAGCATAAGGCATGCCCAGATCAGAAGTGCAAACAGGCTTCATTAAGTTCTTGCCTCCTACTGTTGTTTTTGTTTTGATGGGTACTTTTCTTTAGCCTGGAAAGGGACTGTATGACCATTCAATCTCACTGGCCACATTTGCTTTGGAAATTCCTGAGCGTGATTGGAACAGCTCAGGAACACATTCTCATTAGTGCAATGGAGAGAGATCTCCACTTGCAGAAATCCCACACTTGTGGGAAGCGTCAGGGGCAGGATGAAGGACAGCAACATGTTGGCTGATCTCCTTTCTGGCTGGGATAATTCCTGACCCCAGCCTGTGATGATCTGTTTTTTTCTAGCACAGGCATTGCTAGAGACTGCTGTGGCGTACTCCTTTCAGGGCTGGCGAGAAATCCTGGTTCACAAGTAGCATAGGCAAGATAGAGTTTCATCCCAGCAAAATGGAGCAGGGTCCTGCTGTCTCAGGTCTGATGATTAAGTGCCTGGCTTAAAGGCTATAATTTAAATAGCAGTTTCCTGTGAGGATTCAAAGTGCCACTGGGTTGGAATGGTGCCAGGGACGCTAGGCCACAGGCTCAGTGGGGGCCAGCAGAGTTCTAGGGCACAGAATCCCCAAGCTAGAAGTAAGTGCCAACTTAATTAAACTACTGATCCAAACTCATCAGAGAGTGAGTCTTGAAATCATGGGAAAAGGGAGGGCAAAAAGAAGCTGCCAGAATTTTAATAATAAAGGTAATTAAAGTAATGAAGCACCTTTTGCATCTTTCCCCTGTGATTTTTAAAGCTCAGTTCAGGATCAGTTGCTCATTAAGTGTGGCACTGAGCTCCAGCAACTCTGATATTGCCGCGTAGAATTGTGCCGCTTTCTCACAGATTATTCCTGTCTCATGGGCCTGAGGTTATTAATACTGGGGGTTTGTCTAGAGATGCAGGTACCCTTACAGAACAACAGCAGACAAAGTAGTTGGAATTTGACCTTCACAGAATGAAGTGTGGTCACAAGTCTTTTGATATCATGTTGTCTGATGGATTTTTTTAATTACCTGGAGTGAGGTTAGAGGCTAGATACCTCAAAAGCATCTGATGAGACGCCCCTTTGCTCCCAAGGCATTTGCTGGTTGTCTATTCCCTTTTAGTTGAGAAGCCGGCAAAATTTGCTAGGCATTGTTTCTGAACATTATTTTGGAAAGGGAAAATGTCAACGCACGTCAAACTTTTCCCCCCTTTATCACAGTACTCTGCACTGCTGTGGACTGCCACCATGAGGCACTCATGTGAGTGCTGGTGAGAAGTCCTCTCTCACCCATAACATAGCCCTTATGTTTGGGGAACCCCAGGAATTCTCTGAACCCTGATGTGCACGCTCATGCAGGTCCCAACCAAGGTTCAGGCCTGACCCTGAGGTTGAATTCTGCAGCCTGTGCAGAATGCGGAAGGCTTCAGGTAGTTGCAAAAAAGCTTTTGGGGAAGGGGAAGTGGGTGTGTGCCAGTTCAATCTGATTGGATATCGCTTCATGAAACCTGTGCATGAATGTAATTAAGAAAGGGAAAGGGAAGTAAGGACCAGTTCTTGCGCATGTGAGCTGGGCCTGAAATTCCTTGGTTGAAATGGTCTGAACGTGGGAACTGGATGATGGGGGAATTGGAGCCATGGGCCCTTTTGTTGAGGGGAGTTCCAAGCCATGCAAGTGACTATGAATTGTTGCTATGGCCACCTTCTCAAAGTCTGACATTTGGGTCTTGTCTCTTCTAGCAGCTCAGGAATCTTGGACTGATCCCTCTGCTATAAGAGGTGGCCTTCAAAAGAAGAAGGTAAGCTTTCAGCGGCAATGTATGTCAGCTGCAATTAGCCAGGGAGCTCCACGCAACAAATACTTTCCTATAAATGCTCCCTGTCACACTCAGCAGGTCTCATTCTATGTTGTTCTGTCTACTTCTGCATTACATGCATAGCCTGGGCTGGAGTCTAAGCCGTCTTGACCCTCTGCCTTCCAAACCCACGTGCTGTTCGAGGGGGGGGGGGGGGGGGGGCGGGTGGTGTAGCTGTGTTTTAACATGTTTATAATCCCTGATGCTGAATCCTCTGTCAGTACTTGCAGGCTGAGTACAGTCACTTGTTGCTGGAAATATGGAATGACTCTTACCCCCTTGCCCACGACTTTTTTTGTAGTGGCTGGGGAGATGGTGCTCACTTCACACCTGACAGCTGGGGGCAGCATTTCCCCTCAGCACAGTGAGTTCCACGGTCATTTTCCTCAGATGCTGATACCAACTGATAAGGCGCCGCTTCTGCTGAAATAGGTTGGGACTGGTGTAGCTGTGAGCTGCCTGCCGTGTTGGCCCTGCCCTGCTGCTCTCTGCCTTGTAGTGATTGTACTGGAGGACCCGTGAACTGAGCTTTTTTGCAGCAAATGCTCTCAGTACCCCATTTCTGCCACTACTGCCTGCTGGCAGGTGTGACAAGAAGCTTCTTTGGCACCATTCCCACCCCCCACTCCTCTTCTTTATCTTGGAACAGACTTCTTGCCCTTTTTCTGGCAGCATAGCTGGGAACCTGCTTCAGGCTGTGCTCACTACAACAGGATTAGCCTCTTGTTAAAGCCATCTCCTTTTGATCTCGCCCGGTCGGAGTGAATCTGTCCTGACTCTCTGGCTTAGCAGGGGCATGATGAAGTGTTTGCAAGAGGATTCTCCCCCCATGTTGTGGGATTTTCCCCAACACTTGCTCTGTTGGACACTTTACTGCTGCTAATCTCTACATTCAGGACTCGTGCCGTCGCAGAGCCAAGGCAGCTTTCTGAGGACTAGTGCTTTCAGGGGCATCGGATCTGTTTGATTGAGCAATTCCAGAGGACTTTTCTTGCTGTCGCTTTGACTGTTCATCTAGGATGCAAGAGGAAAGGCCCCCCCTCTCAGTCAGGGAGCTGAAAGAACAGGGATGTGTTGCACATCATCTTGAGAACTGGGCACTCTACAAATTAGAAAGGAAGTTGAATTTGACTGCAGAGAGTGTAATGAACCCTTCTTCCTTGGACTTAGTTTTCTTGATACTTCTTTTTCTTTTCTTTTCTTTTTGCTGACAGTTGCCTGAGAAATTTACTCCTCCAGCCCCCATCACGGCTCCAGTAATGAGCCTGCCCGCTGAGCCCCAAGGGATCCATCCTCAGCTGTCCAGGTTGCAAGAGTCTGGCCAGTCACCCCCTGGAGCACCAAAGGAAGGCAGCGTGCAGGTACCCATGGAAAGTGGGGTGTTCCCCAGCCACCAAGTCCCTGTCAAGTAGAAAAGCAACTCAGCTTTTGAGATTCTTATTAGTTGGCAGCTGCAGGGCTTGTGTTGCTCCCTAGCCCTTATAAGACATCCCTGCCTGAGTGTTAGAGGAATTGCCAGGGTGGAAATGACACCTGGGCACAGCTGGGAGCGAGGGAGGGAGGCCAGGCAGGCTGTCAGCCTGTTTTTGGAGTTGAGAATCCGCAGAGGCCTGAAGCTATACCACAGTCTGAAGATGATAATCTAACTCTGTGCTTCCAGGTATTCTCTGGATTTGCAAAGGGGTAAAATGCTTTCTGTTCATAGTGCAGGAGGGGTATCTACCTGCTCCAGCCTTTCATGCTCCTGTTTCATTCAGCTGCTTCTCTCTCTTCTCAGTATCACCAGCTACCCGTGGAGAGGGTTGAGAGGAAAGAGGTGCCCCCTGAGCACCAGGCTCTGAAGGCCACATTTGAAGGGTTGGTGCGACGCTGCTCTGCCGTTGCCACTGATCCAGTAAGTCCTCCCTTCTCTGATCTTTGGCTTCTTTGCTCTCATAGATGTTTGACTGGTGCTTCCTTCTTTTGGCTGGGAAAAGAGAGGAAGAGTCTTGTCCCTATAATCAAGTTAATATCTCTCTGCCTCCTTCCTTTAGGCCATAAGCTTGTTCATCTCTTGGGAGCTGAGATGCATTCTCTAGCATTTATCTGCTGCTTCTTGTTGCTTTTCTGGAGCGATGGTTCTGTCCTGGCTCTTTTCTCTGAGGAAAGTAGAAGCAATGACCCAACTAATTCAACTTCATTTTTCACCAGCTTGATCTGTAGGTAGTTCCTACAGAGCTAGTATTACCAGCTATCCTCAGAACTTGGGGGGAAGAGCTGAGCTATCCTGGCTAGAAAGAAGGCCAGACAATCTTTGTGTCCAAGTCACTGTAATTTCTCCACGCTGGTTCCTGGAAGGCTGTTTGTATACATGTCACGTTGCACGAATGTATCAGGCCAGACTGTCTGGAAGCAGAAAAGCAGTGCTTGCAGCATTGTGTGAAGTTGCGAAGTCTTCCCAGAGCTTGGGGGCACGATGAAGCTTTTTGGAATACCTCTGCTTACTGGGTGTTGGGATGAACACTGAGCCCAAACTGCTGTCCCAGAGTCAGACAATTTGTGTGTGGCAGCAGCTTCGGCATGTTGGCTGTGTGCTTTCTGAGAGTGCAGTGTAGCAATTGCTGCGAGAATGACCTAAAGGTTACCTCTTTGGACAGAGAAAGGATTGTTGGGTTGGGCTTAAGCACTCAGCTTAACGTGGAGTTTGAATAGCTGGGTTGGTACAGCAAAGCAGTGCATCTGAGCTCCTAAGGCTGCCACGTGTG
Source organism: Falco rusticolus (assembly GCF_015220075.1). Classification (NCBI taxonomy): domain Eukaryota; kingdom Metazoa; phylum Chordata; class Aves; order Falconiformes; family Falconidae; genus Falco; species Falco rusticolus. The sequence goes on along the minus strand of NC_051195.1, from coordinate 52,974,939 downwards.
TCTCAGTGTTTCCCAGAGCGAGGCATTCCTGTCCATGGTATGATTTACCTGTGAGTGGGTTACCTAAGGTAGCGTTAATGGAGTCAGCCCCACCAGAGCTTCAGTACTTGGGCCCTTGGTGCTTACCTAGAGTGGGAAGAATATTTCCTCTTTTCTTCAAGGAGACCAGGAGGAAGTTGTTACTTAGGGCAGTCAGGGTGAGGCTGCCTTCAACTAGTGGGTGTTTGTCAAGCTTTGGAAGTAGTCACTCTGTCCTGTGGTCTGCAAGCACTGGCAGAAGGGAGGAACGCCTAGGCTGGGAGATGGGAAGAGGGGCAAATCCAGCTTCCTGTGTTGGGGAGAGAATGCCTGCATGTATTTGTGCACGGTGAGGGCATGGCTGGCTCGTCTCACAGTCCCTGGTTGGCAGGGGCTGAGATGCAGCTGAATTGTAAGGTGCTGTGGGAAGAACAGAGGTGGGGACGGACTGAGCAAGAACAGCTTAGTTCTGGGAGAGGTGGCTTTGAAGCTCTGGCAGAGCTAGCAATACCTGTTTCACTTCAGAAAACCCGAAGGAAGCTGGAGGATGCATTGCAGCGTCTGGAGTGCCTGTATGAGAAGCTCCGTGAGCAGGCGGTAAGTAGATGCCACCATTCCCTGTGGTCCAGCCGGGTTCCTGATCCCATCTTTGCACTGGGTTGTGGGCCTTGGTGTCCATCCCAGTGTTACCAGCGCATATCCTCTTGAGAAAGCTAGGGGAGTGCCAAAACCTGATAACGCATCTTGAATCCAAGCCTTATCTCTTCTTCCTTACACTTGGCACAGACATAGTGTAAGGAGAAGCTAGGGAGGTATTTGCAGGGTGCTTTTACCTGCAGGAGGTATACTGACATATAGACCGGTTCCAGATGGGAAGGGGCAACTGGGGGTAGTGAAGTGTGAACCTGGTGTAGCCTCTGGGTTAGAAAACTCTGAAGCTGCTGATTCCAGTTGCTGGAGGGATAGCTTTCAAAGGAAGAATCCTTTTAACATACATGCTTTCTCTGTGTCCATATTAGGCCTGAACAGAGACAGGAATCTGTGCTAGATGGACCTATGGCATCAAACACATCAGATATTCAAGTAGTGCTGAAATGTTGTTACTTAGGACTTGCATTCACTGTAACCCAGCCTGGGTATTAAATTAACATTTGTTGTAGGCTGGGAAACCAAAGGAAGAGGCAAGCTATCCTTCCTGCCAGGGCTTGACTGTGTAGGTGCTGTTTGGTGAGGATGAGATAGAGAATGGGAGGGAAGGGAGTGGAGGAAAGGAGGGGGGCCTGTGTTACAGTGCTGAGCATGCTGACTCATTTCTGCTCCCTCCCCACAGCTCTCTCCAGCCATCCTCATGGGTCTCCATGAAATTGCCCGCTGCGTTGAGGCTAGAAACTACCAACAGGGTCTCCTGGTTCACACCCAAGTGGTGAGCAGCAGCAGTTTCAGTGAGGTGTCTGGTTTCATGCCCATCCTGAAAGTCCTCATGACCATTGCTGGCAAGCTAAATGTGTGAAGTGTGGAGTAGCTGGAACAGGGCGCACTGAGAGCTGGTGGACTCCCTCAGCTGTTGATGTGCTGCAGGTTGTGGACTCTCCCTCTGACTGGAGAAATAAGTCTGTGCCAGTGCCTGGGACCGTGCTGGGCCAGTGTGCCTGGCCCCATCCGCTCCTCGGACAGCCCACTGGTGCCCAGGACTCCTGGAGACTGTTCTTTCTCTCTCTCCTTTCTTACTAGTCTGAGGCTGCTTCCCAGCCCAAGGGATCTCAATTTCAGGCTATCCAGGTTGCACAGAGATCCTGCCTCTTCCCTATATCCCTGGCACAAAGGGGAAACTCCTTCCCTCCCAGGCTGACATTGCTTTTTCTAGGAGACAACCAGGGCTGGCACCTGCAGTGCCCTCAGGCAGAAGGGCCTCGGGCTCTATTCCCTGCTGCAGTGTAAACTGTCTGAGTGACGGCAGGGAGCCAAGCTGGGGTGTCCCTGCTCTGCTGGGCTGCAGTGAAGATCTCTCTTCTTGTTCCTCCTTTCTCTTCATTCTCATCTTTAACTCACCCTCTCACCCACCTGCACTCATATCCTGCTACAACTAGGGCTAACTACCAGCCTGCTCTGGGCTAGTTTTGGTTTTCTCTCTTTCTTCACCCAGCCCTCTCTTCATAGTCAAGTCTCCTGTTTACCCTCTGTCCCGTCGTATCTTTTCCCTCATAAGCTGCAGGCTTCAGCCCTTTATGTTTCAGGCCCAGGGCTGATTCCCCCTTCCAGCTCCTGGGACTCTCCCTTTCAGGAGTGCTAGCGGGTTGGGTTGCTCAGTGTGCTCCTCCTCAAAGCCAGTTGCATCCTGGTTTTGGGCTAACTTTTAGCCCAAAGTTGCCCTCTCTGGCTCCTGGCCTTTTTCACTTCCTTTTTGTTAGCACAGTTGGGTTTTTACCCACTGGTGTTATCTAAAGGCTTCCTACATCGGGCTTTCCAGACTATCTAGGGGCTTCAAGAGCAGCAGGGATTGTTCAGGTCTCATAAAGAATCCCCTCTGGCTGCTCTGACCAGCCCAGACTTGAGCAGGGGGAGACAGCTCATTGTTCCAAGTGTAGTGCATTCATTCTGCCTGCAGTAATAATACATGCCAAGGTGGTTCTGAAAGGCCCCTTGGCACTACGGTGGTAGAGATACGCTGCAGGAGGTGATGCTTTTAGGTCTCGAGGATATGGCTGTGTGGGGGCTTTTCATCACTGGCATTTCCTCTGGGGTAAAATAGACAAATGAAGTATATCTGTCCTGGGAAAGAATTCTGGAAGGGCAGGTGGGATTTTGGGGCGTATCTCTGTGTGTGTGTCTTCCCTTCTCTTCCACCCTCCTTGCCTTCCTGTCTTTCACCCTTTTTCATGCTAACCTGGCAACGTAATCGTTTGGCCCTAGCGGGGAGCAAGGCTTCTTCCCAACATTTGGCTGCAGCCAGCCCCTGCTGCCTCTGCTTGCTGCTTGACTGATGATGCCATTGTGGGCCTGTGGTTCAGCGACTCACACGAGTCAGCCTGCTCTACCATGAAACTTAGGAGGGAGGAGAATCAGCGAAGGAAGGGAGTGGACATGTCTCATTCTGTCCTTTCCAGGTCAAAGTGCCTCCTTGTTGCTGCTGTGTTGTTTCTATTGCTGTGGTTTGATGCACTGAGAGATCACAGAACCGTGAAATAAAAGCTGTGGTTTGTGATGCTGCTAGCTTTTTTTCATAGGCTTGTCACCTCTGGCTACAGGGGACTTCCCTCAGTCTGCAGGGCCACCCACTGCGAGCTGAGTTCTCAGCTTTGGTGAAGGGTCAGTTGAGAACAGCATGGAGCAAACCAAGTTCTGGGCTCTGCTGCCATGGGCAGCAGCCTTCCTGGTGTGGTGTGACCCCAAGCTGTACCTGCGCCCTAAGGCTTGCAGGGTCAAGAGAACCGATCTTCTTCAGATCACCTACCTCAGTTGTGACTGTTCCTCTGCGTCAGACACAAGAAGGTGCCCAGGATGGCTGAGGTTCTCTTGGGGAGTCTCAGCAGTGCTGGGTTTTTTTACACTTGACATCTGGAGTTGCCAGTGTGTCAGTAAGTAAAGAGAGAGCCTTTGATGAGATGTTACACCACTGAAGCCATGCCACTGCAGACAGGCTGAGGGTCTGACCTGTGTGGAAATCAGATTTGTACCACTGAATTGCCAGCTCTTACCATTAGCTAACAACTTCTGAATCTGTTGGCTGATTTCATTCAAGCTTTTAAGGAGGTGAAGAGGCTAAAGTGAAATATCAGTACTGAGATAAAATTGGGAGGGAATCAAACTAGCTTCTGCAAAACGACTGATGTAATCTCAAAAAGTTTTTGGTTTTCTTGTTGCTGGCAGTTAGCTAGTATGTCCGTATAGGCCAGCCAGTCAGTGTGTGGGAGACTCTGAAATATGCAGGACTATTACCTGGCTTGTGGGTGGAGGACTTGGGAGGAAGTAAAGGTTGAGAAAAATTGTTTGGATGGGGAAGATCTGAAGGGGCCATTGCTGAGAAGGGACCAGGGTTTATGAGAGTTCTGGGGTGTTAAGGACACAGCACACGCATTCAGGGAAAACCAGCCTTTGTCACATCTGCTGCTGGCAGAGGCAAATGCCAAGTGCAAAGGAGTTTTGCCGAGCTTTTGCAGCCCAGTCTGGGAGCAGTTAGCAACCAGTCTGGCCTCCCAGCTGTCCCCCATCAGGAAGGTGCAAGCTGATTTTCAAGGGCAGTACTTGTGTTATAAACCCTTCTGATGCTATACAGGTGAGCAGGTAGCCCTGGAGGCACACGTTTGCTGCTTAATGAGCATATAAGGAAAGTCCTAGCTTTCTGAGATCATTTAACAAGCCTGGTATTTCTTAGATTCCGCCTTTCTGGGTCCAGTTGGAGTACCCTGTGTAGTCCAGCCCTTCTCTTTCTTTAACTCGGGCTGCTTGTACCACTGAAGTAAGTACGGATTTTTCCATGTACTTCTCGGGTGCATTTGACTTTAGTTCCCTCCAGCACACACAGCTTCCGCTGCCTATGGACTCAGGCAGAGACCAGCTATTTATCCAGCCTGTGCTGCCAGTCCTTCCTGCTTGTCCCTTTGTCCCACTGTTGCTCAGTTTTCTTCAGGTTTTCCCCAGCGAGAGCGCTGTCCCGAAAACTCTTGGTAGGGAGACCAGGCAGGGGGAAGTGGGGTGACCCATGCGAGGGACTCTGAGAGGCTTGTGGTGGAAGCCCTGTGTCTGTGGCCCTGGTGCAGTACATGTCCTCTCAAGCCCCGTGCTCCTGCACTTACAGCACTGTCTCTGCTGGCCAGTAACAGCCGCTGGTTTATGGACAGCGGCTCCTCAGTGTTGCTGCTTCCTGCGTGGGCACATGCTACTACAGCATCCCTGCAGCACTCGGCAGAGAAAGCGTTTTCTGCTGGGTGAGAAGGCCTTTGGGTTGACAAAGAATTGGGGTGTGATAGGAAAGGGTCCCCGGGCACAGAGAACAGAGCTTTAATCCTGTTGCAGATAACATCATGTCTGCAGGCTAGGCTTCTGTGTGTTTGGGGGAGCTGGAGGGGCAGAGATTGTTAGGCAGTATTTGTTTGTAAAGCCACTTGCTCTGAAGATAATGCTTGCACTAACTTCTATTGAGGGAGCAGTGTGAGTCCCCACAAAGTCCTTTCCCAAAGTGTCTTTGAAGCCAAGAACCCATTGAAAGGAAGAAAGACCAAGAGAGGGGATTAGTTTGTTCAGCAGCTGTGAATTTCAGTGGGAGGCTGATGAACTCCAAAGTCTTTGTTGAGATTTTTTTTTGTAAGGAGCCCTGCTGGAGGGAGAGACCCACACGGGGCCACGGCCTTAGACAAGAAGGAATCCGAAGCGGCAGGGAGCTGTAAACGGGCCACAAGGACTTTTCCCAAACACTTTTCGGAAAAGGTGTTGTGAAGAGAGTGGAGGGGGATTAGCATGTGAAATGACACTTTCCATTGACTCCACAGAGGGGAGGGGATAAGGGCTGGCTGGCTGATTTATTAGCATTTTGTTCCCTTCTCTATTCTGCTTCCCCAGCAGCCCCCCTCCCCTCCCTCCCCTCCTCGCTGAGCCCTCTAAAGAGGTTTGGATTGGAAAAGGGAGCGGGGGGCTGCCTGTTTGTGTGTCATCTGGGCGAAGGTGACCACCTGGGAAGCTGAATGTAAATATTTCTCCTCTGAGGAATGCGCCTTCATTAAATAGAAATGAATACATGGAAGCATCCAATCCTGCCGCACAATGGCAGCAGGGCCCTTGCAGCTGAGAGCTCAGTGCACCAGGGAGGGGGGACCCTCCAGCCCCGACCCGCTGCTGAGGTCAGCACATTTTGCAGCTGCCTGGTCGCCATTTTCTCCAGAGGAAAGAAGCACGCGGTGATGGGCTTGCACCCGCAGTGCTCCCCACATGTGCCCATCACCAACAGGCATCACTGTGCCCCGGTGGGCACATCCCGGGCTGTGCCATGGGGCCGCAATTTCAGCCACGGGGCCAGGACAGGGGAATGCAGCTTGCCATGTGCTGGGCAACGGGCCGAAATGGGAAACAGCCTCCACATCTTCTCTTATGCTTCCAGCTGGCTGTGGACTCGGGGGGCACAGAGGGATGAGGAGGTAGAAGCTGTCCTCTCCGCCTTGCAGTGGCCCTCAAGCAGCCCGTGCTGGAGCTCCTGCTGCTGGGCAAGAGGTTCTTACCATCTTGTCAATTCCTGTGCAGGGATGTGTTCTCACTACAGGGAGATGGAGGAACGGCTGACGGAGACGCAAGGGAGACAGAGGGAAGGGTCACTGTAGTAATACGGACCTTTGTGGAATCAGCTGGTGGTTTGTGTGTGAAGTGGAAGTGTTTCAGGTTTCCCTGAGAATGGGCCAAGATATTTTCTTGCCATTTTTGAAGGGCCAGATTCTTGCTTGACATGAATGCTCTTGCTCTGCTGAGACCCCACCTTGCCCTGGGTCCAACTTCCCACCCCCAACGAAGTAGCCCTGAGATTGAGGTGGTATCTGATAACCAAGAGAAACATACAGACTGTGGAGCAGCTTTAATGTACCATCTCTGAAGTGGGCAACTGGGCCCCGTCTGCCCCCTCCCGCCCGCTTTCCTCCTGGCAGCTGCATTGCAGTTGGATGCAGCCTCAAGCAAGCTCAAAGAGAGAGCCAGCCCTTTCCCCTCCTGGTAGGAACTGCGGCGGTGCTGTGTGGAGGGAACTGGTCACCTCTTGTTAGGCTAAACAGGCAGGTAAGCAGCTGGGTTTTAGTCTCCAGAACTAACTACACACATCCACACATGTGGCTGGATGAAAAAAAACACCCAACTACTCAGACACAACAGCATTTTGCAAGCACTTGGCTACTGGTTTATTGCATTGGCTATTGGTTTACAAATATTGGCTACAAGATAGGTCTAATAGCCAGTAACTTAGCTCTGCTGGCTTCTCATCTGGCCAAAGGACACTTCAAACAGCAAAGCAGACGATAACCTCACAGCCTGGGGATGTCACTGTGATGTGCGGTGACCTTCCCCAGGTCCTGCAGCTGACAGCTTCTTCCCTCCCTACCCCAGCCATGGTGAGGGAATGGAGATGTATCAACAAAACCTTCCTGCTGCTTGTTTAGCTTATAGAATATATACAACAAGCGGTAGAGGAAAAACTGTTACGTATACATCACAGTAACTGTGCAATAAATTAAACTTCAAAGTGCTTCACTTTCCTATTTACAACACCATTAAATAGTAACTGACATTATTTTCTCAGACTAGGGGGAAGTATTTAGTTAGTTAGCTGACAGGTTACGAGTGCTTGGCAAGTACAGCAGGAGGTGGGGAATGGGCTCAGCTGGCAGCTCCTCTCTGGGAGAGATTCGGGAGGGAAGAGGGACTGGAGGAGTGTGAAAGCATCTTTGTGGCATCAGGCAAGGGCTTTGGCAGGGATGCTGGGGAGACCAGACCTGGAGGCTTGGGCGTTACAGAGAAAGCATGTAAAAAGCAAGTGATGGGACTCCTCTTTTGGACAGCTGTTTAATGAACCGGTCAAGTAGCAGTGTCAATTTTGCTGCTGCCATCTCAAATGCGGGGAAAGTAAAGGCCTGGAGAGTTTAGTAAAGCTGCCAAAGGATGGGCGGTAATGCTGCGGGCCTCCCGGAGGCTGGCTGGCTGTGGGAAGGAGTTGTGTGCCTTTTCTATTCCCTCACAGCACAGGGCTTAATAAATGCAGTAACAACTTTATTCTAGTGCCTCTCTTTTTTTAAGAAGCCTCTTCTCTTTCTGAAGTTGCTGAGTTGCCAAGCTCTGGTGGTGCTATCTCAGCTTCCCTGTGTTTTCCTAAGTGTTGATCTCACTTACTCAAAAGCCCAGAGCAGGTGCTCGTTTGGGGAACAGACGAGCTCAAAAGAGCAGGAACCACTGAGACCGCCGGTGTTTGCAGTGGTAAAACCATAGCTGCTGGACAGAGTGACTCTGAATCGAAGAGACCAAATCTCGTCTTGCTTTGCCAACACCTGAGGCTCTTCCCAGAAGTTATCACCCATGCACTGATGGGGGAAGTGCCCTGTATGTCAAGGCCCAGGGGCTCGTGCCAGCTCTTTCACCTTGCCTGAGCCCCAGCAAGGTGGCGTTGGGAATGAGATTAAAACTAAGCCAAAGGGAAGTGGTGCTGGGGGCTGGTGGGGAGGGCAGGGGAGGAGAGGGGCAGAACGAACCATGGAAGAGTAGAATCAAGTTAGAGCTTTCTCTTGAGCTTGCGGCTGGCCCCAGCACCCCTGCTCCGCTCCCGCTTCTCCTTGCGGACGCAGAAATACTTGGTGACCCTTTTGCGGCACTGCTCACACCGCACGGCACAGCACCAGTGGAACTTGCAGTTGCAGCTGGACACCATCTCGGCTCGCCTCTCCTCCACTGCCAGCCCGCAGTCCCCACACAGCCGCCGGCAGCTCCGCTTCTCCCACTTGCTGAGTGCCTTGCCCCTCTTCAGACACTCCCTGCCTTCCGTGCCCAGCAGCCCCAGCGTCTTGTTCTCCAGGCAGTAGTCAGGAGAGTCTTCTAAATGGACCAGCTCCTTCTTGGAGATGGAGCTGAAGGTCTCAGCAATGGCTCCCCGGCTGGCAGCACTGTTCCCTGCCCCCTGCAGCAAGTCCACCTTCAGGGCTTTGTGGTACCTCTCCTTGAGGTAAGCACCCACCTCCCGGAACTCGGGCAGCTGCAGCCAGCAGGTCTGGGTGGTGCAGCTCCCTGATACGCCGTGGCATTTGCAGGTTCGTTTCATGGTCCCTTTCACAGCCTACAGGGTGAGGAGAGAGAGGGAGGGGGTACAGGAGAAAGCCCAGAGGAGTCACCTCTGTGCTGCAGTGCACGGAGAAACACTGCTCCAGGCCTGCAGAGGGTCTGCCATCAGCCCTGCCTGTGCAGCGCTCCTGCCGGGGGCTGTGGGCTTAAAGCTCGCAAATTTGCTTCCCCAGGGTACTGCCCCTTGACTGGGAGACAGGGAACAGCGGGAAGCCACTAACAGCGCAGTCGCGGGAGGTTTGCTACTTTGGAACAACCACCACCGATCGTGTCAGCACTGCTGCCGCCCCCTCCTCAGTGAGGCAGTCGTTTCTCGTTTCTTTTTTTTAGCCACAGCAAGTTGTGACTCTCCACAGCGAACAGCCAGAGCCAACATGGCATGCGCTGCCAGGTCTGGAGGGAGAGAGGGGCTCACCTTTCTACCCGCCTCGTTGTTATGCAGGTTCATAGCAGCTCTGGCATCTTGTCCAGTCTCCAGGGCATCCACAAACTGCTTGGAAATGGCTTCCCCAAAGCCCACGTTGTCGCTGCAGCCTCCCCACAGCCAGCCTTGCCCCCCTAGGAAAGGAGATGAGATGTGTGCTGTCAGAGAATCAGCCCCATGCCTGCCTGGCTTGTGGCTCTGGGGACAAGAAAGGGTCTCGGAATGTGTGGAGCAAACCCAGCCTTTTGCCTGGCAGTATCCCCTGCTGCCCCCGGCTTGGGCTCGTGCCGTTACTGTTGAGGTCTGGGCAGTGAGTGGCTCAGGCAGGTGGGGAAGAACGTGTCTGAAGTGACAAACAGGGATTTCCAGGCTTTCTATAGAGCAGGATTCAGAATTATCACAGAATCACAGACTGGTCAGGGCTGGAAAAGACCTCTGAAGATCTAGTCCGACCCCCTCCTAAAGCAGGTTCTCCTAGAGCAGGTTGCACAGGATCATGTCCAGGCAGGTTTTGAATGTCTCCAGAGAAGGAGATGCATGCATTAGTATTTATCATGCATTAGTAGCCATATAGATAAGGCTTTGGGTCTTTAATGACCTTCCCTCAAACCCCGACCTGAGCTGGTTCAGCCTGACTCACAGGGACAGCAACTTGCTACCGTGGATTAGCAACCTGGTGGAGGCACTCTGATCAGAGGGAACAGATTCTCCTCTGCCGGGAAACAACGAAAGCCTGGCACACACGTATCAGGGAGGCCCTCTTTCTGGTACACCTGGAATCCTGGGACAATGTTTGGTATCTCAGAAGGGTCTGATTTTCCAGTTATCATAAAGAAACAAAGGAGTCAGCACTGAACTGGGAAACTGCATGGCAAGATGTGGAAGGTACTTCTCCTAGCACATGGGAGCTCAATAACTTAGCTCGGCTAACTGGAAATGTGTCATATGGTTTGCTGCTTCTCCTTCTAGGGAGAAATGCTAAATTCTGTGTGAAGGTTTGAAATCTGGAACATTCTGACCCTAACATGCCTTGGTGGTACATCTTGGGACTTGTGGTTTAATGGCCTTGTGCCTGTCTTGGAAGGCTCTTGCCTGGACTTCCCCAGAGCATTGCTCTGCCCTCTCCCAGGGAAAGGCAGGGGTGCCTCACGGGAGGCTGGTAATTGCTGCAGATGACAAAGGTCAAATCAAGAGCTGGAACCAAAGGGAGAATGGAAACCTTCCACCAACTTCCATTTAGTGCAACAGCATTTAGGATTGAATCACACTGTTTTGGACAAGCCCAAAAGTTTCCTTTGCCTTCCAAGGTCTTAAGTTCACAATGGAAAATTTTCATGAAAAACAGATATGTTTTGGGGAAAAGAAGTGCATGCAGCATGACTAAATTAGTTTTCCAGAGAAGATAAAATTTGGTGTGTCATTGGCCAAAAGTCTTGCTCTGCTAGAGATGGGCTACCCCATGCCCAGGACACCTAAGCAGCAGTGGCTGTTTTAAAAACTATTATTACTACATACCGGACACTCTAGAGAAGTTTGTCATAAACTGACACATACTGACTGCCCAGTGTGTCTGTGTGGGGAATGGCTTTTAAAAGATTTTGATGATTAGAAATTTGGCCCTTTCCCATTTAAAACAAAAGACCAAACGTCAGTGTTTTCTGTGGAAGCTGAGTGGAGAGCTGAAGCAGCACAGCCTGGGGCTCACACACACACACACACACACACACACACACACACCCCAGGAGTATTTAGTGGCTGCGAGCCTGGGTACCACCGTGAGAGGAGCAGGGTGCAGGCTATGTGCCCAGATGCCTGCCACGCTGACAGATGCTGGAGGGGCTTATGAATGCTGCCCTGCTTTCCCTTCTGGTAATTCTGCTCTGGGGCCACCCTGGCCCTGCAGGCCTTGGGAGTCCCATGGTCCCTGACCAGCACTGCTCTAACCAGACCTGCTGTTTAGATGCACGGCGTCAGATCCTCCCCTCTGCCTGTACAACAGTCATTCCCTCCAGCAGCTTAAAATAGTTGCCCTAGATTTGAACCAGGGAAGCTGCAACCCCCTTCGACTTTCCTGCTCATTTAGAAAGCAATGAAAAACATCAAGGGCTCGGCATCAGCTGGTGTGAATTGCACGTGGCGCTGTTAGCTTCCACTGAGCTGCCATTGTTTGAGCCAGGCAAAACTCTGCTCTGGGCATTATTTCCAGGCACGGGGACTGGGAAGAGGAGCTGTTTCTGCAGGCCCTGATGGAGGAGAGGTGGGGAGCTGTCTCCTTCTGCCTGGGACGTGAGAGGGAGACATGGCTCAGCTCTCCTTACCCAGCTGCCCATTGCGGGAGTCGTCGCAGCCACAGTTGTCAAAGTCCCCCAGGCTGCAGTTCCGGGTGAGCGTGTACATGACGCCCGCGGAGCTGATGGCATGGACAAACGCAGTTTCTCGGTTTGCTGTCAAGTGGAAATACAAGGAGAGGAGATGTGCTGAAGATTTCACAGCAAGACCAGTGTTAGAAATTACTCCTGCCATGCAGAAGACTGTGCAGGAAGAGATTTGCAATGGGCTGGGCTCTGTGGGGTGGAGAGGGGGCCCTGTGTGTCAGATTAGCTTTGTTTTCGCTTGAACTGCACAAAGACAGAAGCTCCCAAATTTGATCCGGGCTGGCTTCTGCCTTTTCCAAGGCTGTGGACAAGTTTAGCACTTGGCTGTCCTTGTGGGAGCTCAGCAGTGGGGATGCAGCACAGCCAGCCAGGTGTCCCTCATGCCCCACTAACACACCCCAGAGGAGAAGAGGCCCCCTCCAAGGATCAGAGGCCTTCCCCAGAGCCCCCTCGAGCCTTACCTGCTGCTGGACACTGCCCAGGGCTCAGAGCTGTGACAATACCTACCCGCCAGGATCCGTGTGATGATCACCAGCTGGCTTCACTGAGCCTTTGGCTTTTGTTTAATAGCAGCAAGGTCCAGATCTGAGCAGGTAACCTTGAGGGGAATGGTTCAGGGACCTGCTCCCAGCCCCAGAGTGTGCTGCAATGGCCTCCTCAAGGCCCCACTCTGAAAACTCTGCCCACCTCTTCCTGGGGCCCTGGTCCCTCATCTGCTGCCAGCCCCACCAGAGGCCCCAGGCTCTCCTGCATAGCCAGGTCCTGCCTGCACAGGGCAGGTGTGAGCTCAGCCTGGCATCACACGTGGGGAGCAGGCATGCACTGAAACATTTCCTGGCGCCTGCAGACAGGTAAGGAATGGGGTACAGTGACAACGACCACAGCCCCATGCCCTGCAGTGGCACCGGTCATGGATGCTGGACTTCTGCCCAAGGTGACTCTGACATCTGGAAGCTGTGGGAAGACTTTTCTCCTGCCTGTCGGCCAGAGCACAGCCAGAGATGAACCCTTCACTGCTCGCTTTAGCCACATCCCTCTGACTGCCACCCTGCCACACCACGGTGGTTCTCAGCCTCCCTGGGACACCCTGGTGAGAGACACCATTGAGGCACAGCACGTGCCACAGCCTGTGCCACAGGTCGGCGTGGTGCCTCGGCAGGAGCCAGCTGTGTCAGGGCTGGGGGGACACTCCTGTCCCGTGCCAGCCGGGGCTGGGCAGGTCCGGAGGTGACACGGGCACCATGTGGCTGCCTTGCCTGGAAGCTAGATCCCAGCGCGTGCTTGGGAGCTGCCATGTGAAGGGCCTCCGGGAAAGATCCCTCTGGGGCAGTCCCAGGAGAGGCATATCCAAGTGGGGATGGGGAAGAAAAGGAGGCACTTTGGAAGAAAGGAGGGGCCCATGGGCTCTAACCTGCAGCGAGGGGGTCCCGGTAGTGGTATCCAATGCTTTCCTTACCGCTGCGCAGCCCACCATGGCTGGAGAGCTGCAGTGCCCTCTCAGGGCAGTTCCAGCGGTCCCAGGCAAACTGGAACTTGCATTCCTCGATGCCGCTCTGCGCCCCAGCCGCCACGCTGCTGGAGTAGATGAGATAGGCCTAGGAGCAGAGAGCAGCAGGTCAGGAGGGGGCATGGTGCGAGCCCCGCTTCGGCCTCCGCTCCCCCCACAGCGTTAAATTGCAAAACTGAGTCAGGACGCGTAGGCCAGCATGCAGGGACAGCCCCACGGGTGACAGGTTGGGAATGTCACCAGGCTGCTCTCAGGGCCCAGGAGAGTCACCCAGCAGCCCTAGTTTCTATCGCAGGCAACACGAAGCTGGCGAGGCCCCAGCCGCTTCCCGCGCAGCGTGGGGCCGGTGCAGGCACAGCCTCCCTGCTCTGCACCGCGTACCGCGGGTCCTGCTGCCCTCAGCTCTAGACAGGAGGTGAAGCACAGCGCAAAACACTTGGAAGAACATGGGCCCGGGCTCCCCAGGAGGCTGGCCTTCAACTGAAAACAACTTTCATGCCATCTTACAAAGACAAGATGTGCAGAGCTGAGGAGGTCTCTCAGGTTTGGCTCCCCTGGGGAGCAGAGCTTGCCACCAGCAGCAGCAAATGCATTTTCTGCTGTGCCAGGTCAGAGCCAGAGCCTCCTGGGGGGAGAAGGCTGAGCCATCGGCTGTTAGCCATGTTAGGAGATGTGCCAGCCAGCCCCTGCAGTGGGGAACCCCTGATCTCTCCAGCAAGAGCAAAGGCAGAGCCTTCTCCTCAGAGCCCAGGGGCTCCGGGCTGGCAGGCACCTCAGCCTGCCTCCTCCTTCACTGTGGCCCTAGGGGGACAGCCAGAGCTTCAGGGCAAGGTCGCTCCACCATAGCACTGAGGCTGTAAAAAGAGCTAGGTGGGCACGGAGGTGTTCCTGTGGAACGGGCAGGACAGAAATCAGACAAATTTTACAACTGGTCCTGTCTAGGAAAAAAAAAAAAAGCCTCTGAAAGAGAGGTGCAACAAGGCAGGAGGTCAAAAATACTGAACAAGGTCTTGGCAATTCCTGTCGTGCTCCCTGGGAAGTGCATTTTGCAGGCCCTACAGAAAGTACCTTTCCAGCTCTATGAATGTGGGTCCTGATGCTAACCTGATCATCAGGAAGCAATATATGACAGCTGAGAGCCTCAGCTGCTGCCAATAGACACATCTCCAATATCTGGCCACAACCAGCTTGAAAGGACCAGAGGGCCAATTTTTTTCAGGGCTGACACAGCCTGGGGAGCTGCAGCTCATTTCTGGTCCTCCTCTGCCTTGTTGCTGGAAAGCAGGGGGTGAGGGGAGCAGTGGGCCGGGCTGGGTGGAGGGGAGTGGGAAGGAGGAGCCCCCTGTCCCTGGCTTTAGCAGAATCAGGGGCAGAGATCAAAGGGATTTCTCTTACCTTGGGGCCCGTCATCAGGAAATTATTCACTGACCTGGAAGACAGAGACAGTGTCAGCAGGGAAGGGGTGATGGCAGAAAGGCCTGGGGAATGCCTGGCATCCCAGGGCTCTCCTCTCACCCTGCGTGCCCCCCCCCCCCCCCCCCCCCCCCCCCGCAGCCTGCTTGTCTCCTGGCTGCAGGCACTTTTGGTCTCCCCCCATCTCCTCTCACTGCTCAGGATGGTGCCCTCTCCTTCCTGCTACCCCACTCCCCGAACCAGGCTGTGCTGGGCTGTGGCCCCCTTGCTGCTCCCTCCTGGTGCTTTCCTCTGCACAGCTGCCCTCTGTACCAATCTCCCCATTTTTTTTAGTGCTTTCCTCTTCTCCCAGCCTTGCTTTTTACCTTACCAAACTGCCGCTCACTTAACTCAGGGTAGCATTGCCCCCTGCCCCAGGAGCTGGACCATGTGCCAGCACTGCTCTCCCTGCTGGACCACATGGAGCGAAGGAGGAGGTCATGCCACACTCCTTCACAGCGTGCATTCTGGCACCAGCCCCCCAGGTCATTGTCCCTTGCTTTCCTGTGGTGCCGGCTCTGGCTGCCCATGCTCTCCTCTTGGTCATGTCCTGGTAATGGCTGAGCACAAACACACTTGTCCTCCCCATCCTGCTGGGCACTGCATGGGGGGGGGACTGGGGGTGTGGGAAGGGGAGCGGTCCTAGCCAAAATTAAACTTTTTGCTGTTCGCAGTGGAGGGATCATCTCCAGGGGCCACAAGGTAGTGTGGCTGGTCTCTGTCCCTTTCCCCAGGGCTTGCAGAGCAGAGCCGATGCTGGTCAGTCTGAGTCTCTCTCCAGCAAGAAAGACTGTTTTGATGCCAGCGGTCGGTCAGTGTGAGGGCTCCATGTGGTGCAGTGACCACCATCAGGGATCTGGAGAATGGCTGGGTGAATCCAGCTTAACTATGTCATGGCAGAAAGGACCAAGGCTTTCAAAAGGCCCAAGAGCCAACCCCAAATATCCCTAGCCAGAAATGAAACAAAAAAAGGGAGGTTTCTCCTGCAAACACTTCAGTCTCTCCAGGTTTGCAAAATAACCCTCATCGCTATTTCTCATGGGTGACTGGAGCACCTTCCCTGCCGGCACTCCAGAAAGATGGGTGAGTGCTGTTATCCCCAGGGGAGGATGCTGAGGGCAGAGAGGTGGCATGGGTGGATGGAGACCTTGCAGTGACTGAGCAACTGGGGAAAAAGCTAGAGCACACACTGAGAGAAACCAGACTATTCAGCTGCTTTTCAAGATGATGTTCTGCTCCAAATGCTGGATGTCCCCCAGTGAAGGGTGCCTCTCCTTTTCAGCTAGCCCTCGCAGAGCATCCACCCACACTGTCCCTGCAGCACAGCAGCACGCTCTGCTTTGCAGTTGGGCTCCCCGCCATGCAATGATGCTTGCTGCTTTTCTAGCTCCACTCCATTCCCTAAAAGTACCAGTAGCTGGGTGGACTGTAGCTGGATGTGGGGGAGAAAGGTGTGGGTTAGGACAAGGTTTTTCCTCCCTGTGTGTTTTCAGGCGATGCTGTCTGGAGCCACAGGTACCCTTGATAAGGGAGAGGAAGGCACTGTCCTGTTGTGCTACAAATCCATCAGAGAGTATGGGGCATCTCGGGGTGGGCTTGAGTGCAGGCAGAGGCGGGCACTGCTGTGCCAAGCTGAGGGACAACATGCTGCCATGCTGCAGCCCTGCCATGGACACAGGGAGACATCAGATGCATGAGAGATTTCGACCGGTTATTTCCTTGCCCTGGAAAACTGCCCCTGTGGTCAGCAAGCCTGTTTTACCTCTGCTAGAATTGCCCTCATGGAGATCCTCTCTGAGATATACCACAAAAAGCAGGTCTCATTATTTTAGCTTGGTCAAAATGAAAAAAAAACCCCTGATTTTTGCTCTTACCTCGCAATTTAGAAAGACTTGAGAGAATTAGTCTGCAAAGTTTCACTCTGGCAAGTCTGACCTCTTTTTTTTTTTTTTTCTTTTTTTTTGTGTGTGTGTAAGTGTGTCCATGTTGATGAAGCTTACTTTGGGAAAGATTCCTCTGGGTCAAAACCGGAGGGAGAGGGCTGTTGCCAGGGCACTGTGAGAGCAGGAGATCCCTTTGTTCCAGGCCTGGGATTCAGACCCGGCTGCGTTCCAGCCCCTGTGGGTACTTTAGCATGAAGTCGATGGCTGTTTTGCAGAGGAATTTTCCTTTGGGAGCTGCTCCTGCATTGTACAGCTAATTAAATATTTCCTGGGACTTGGAGAGACAGCATCTGTAGCAGGGTGATTAGAGCATTGGGTGACCTGAATCACACAGGGCCATGAACCTGGGGCTATTCAGACTGTGTAAGCTCCATGGGTCCCCATCCTAATGCAACTGGGTAGCAGCATGAACAAGTCATTTTTCCATCTGGTTTCCCTCCTGTCCTTTGCCTTGACCTTAAGTGCTTTGCTACAGGGACCACACTCAGGATGGTGTGAGTGTGAATCTGAGCCCCTGATAGCAGCTGTGACAAAACTCTGCTAAAATGCCCCTGTGCAGGCAAGATCTAGAGAATTGCAAGTCCTCTCTTATCTTGCTTTTGTGGCCAAAACAAGAGATATATCCCATCTGCATCGCTTCCCACCTGTGTAGGAAAAGCCAAATTCACAGTGCGCAGGAAGGATTTGCTTCAAACCCTCACTAGCCTCATCTTGGATTAGGAACATCTGAGCCACTGCAAGGGTGGCTTTTGGAGGAGGATGATTATCCACAAGTTCAAGGTTTACAGCAAAGCAGCCTGTTGGCAGGTGTCAGTTGACATAACTGCATTGAAGCAGAGCATCTGATCCTCCCAGGATAAACCTCAAGGTTCACAAAAAGGCCAAGTTCAGGATATGCCAATGCACCATCTGCAGCTGAGCAAATGGTACAGTAGCAATTTCCCAGCAGGATATTCTAAACATTTTTATTAAGTCGGAGAGACAGAAGGCATTTTCCCTGAGCTATCTGATCAACAGGCAGGCATGCTGCTGGGCAGGTTTGTGGGACTTAGACAAGTAAAGGATTCATTTAGACGGGTACACTTAACCCCCCCACATTCAACTCCTGCAGCTACAAGTAGATTTGGGAGAGGTGGCAACAGGACTGTTGTATGGCTGAAGGCTAGCTAAATTTTTTCTTACTTATGCTGAGAGGGAAGGAAAGATAATAATGGAGACAAAAATCTGTGTGCTTTGCCTTTGCTTGTATGATCTAGCTAAGAAAAATGCATGTCTATTCTGGATATCGTCTCCAGCAAAGGCAGAGAGTAATTAAGCCGCTTGTCCCACATATGTTGACAATACCGCTAGAGTCACCTCTGGGCTGCAAATAGGAATCATTCTGAAAATGAATCTCTCTTCATTTTTGTGTCTGTAGCGTGACTTTTATTTCTTTATTTATTTCTATGGATTTTCCATACCACTAAAAAGGAAAGTCGAATGTAATCCTAAACTAGCTAGCTAGCTGCACCCACAACAGAACCAAACCAGTCCCATTCCCATGACTTCAGTGTCACCACACTAACCCAGAACTTTTTGAAATCACACACATGAAAAGAAAGGCTTAAAAATATTTCTCTCCTCCCAGAAAGTTTACAGGGTTTCCAGCTATCTAAAGCCTTTCCCTCCACCTTCGAACTCCAGGACAGCATTACATGGACATGGAGCAGTGACAGACCTTAGCAGATTGAGAGATGAGACCCACTGAACTCCTCAGCCCCCTCCCAGCCCATGCAGGGCCCAGAGCAGGACACACTGCTTCCCTTGCTGCTACTCTGTGCATCCAGGTAAAAAGAAAATCTAGGGCAAGTGATTTTCATTGCATCTGGTATTAGGAAATTATCTCAAGGCTAATGAATATTTATAGCAGGAGGTCTCCATCATAGTTTTGTTGAACCCAAAAGCAAATAAACCTGCCAAGCAGCTGCCCCATTATATTTTACGTATACCAAATACTAACAAGCCTCTGATAATTTCTGCTCAGTTACAACTTTAACCTGTATCAGCACTCCTCCCCGCCCCCATCCCCAGTTTAATGTGTCCCAAGAGCCTTATCAAATCTCTGTTAAAGTATTTGATACCTTATCACCCACTCATGCTACTGTGCTGCTGGTTCAGCTCTTTAGAAAATTTAAAAAAAAAAATCCCATCCCGTATTTAGATCTTTACTGTCATTATTGTAAATACAGAAAATGGATACAATTTCACTCGGGATGTGAGTTCTGTCCTCAAGTACAAACTCCCCCAAGTTACTAGAAAACCAATGATACTGAAACCTAAAGGTGATCCCACAGCTAAAGTGTAAAAAACCATGTAAAAACAAACTGCTGCACTAGAGATTGTTACATTATTCCCACGAGATAGGAGACTGTGAAGCAATTAATTAACATTTTAAGCTTTACTTTTTTTTTTTTCTTCCTTCATTTCTCTCTTATTTGTTATATTTATTTGGGTTTTAGTTCCTAAATGTGGCTCTGATATTTTGCTTATCTAGAAACACGCTGATCATTCAACCTAGCTGACATGGCAGAATCTAATCTACGCTCAGAGAAGGGAAATGGCCACATATATACATAACAAAATTGTGGTCGATCTGTATTGCCCCCCCCCCCTCCCAATTCTTGTGCTTAAATCACAGGAAGAAAGAATCTTACTGCATTTTAAGCTGCTCAGTCAGATAAAGACCGGGAAAAATTTCAGGCAGGATTATTCTATGATTCCCACAAACCTTGCTTTTTTCTCCTCAAGAGTTAAGGGACAGGGTCTGTAAAAAGATCATTTTGAATAAAGTTTTCAATTTTCCTTTCCTTCAGAAAATCAAGACCTGTGAGCAACACGTGGAGAGAAGCAGGTCTATCTTGATCCATAAACTTTTCTCTTGGATAAAAACTTCTGAAAGGCAGACAGGGAACTTAGACATCCAACTTCCATTGAAAATGCCTAGAATTTCTGTATTTAACTCTACTTTGTGCTCTGAAATTACTCATCTTGGAATGGTTTCTTTAAAACATCAGTTTCTTTTTTTATCTTTTAAAGTATTCTAAACCTGTTTGTATTGAGATAAGCAAGGCACACACAGAGGAGGAAAAAAAACCCAATAAAATCAGTATGAGTTCCTGCCTAGCCTTTCTACGTAACATACGTATTCCCCTTGTTTCAGAAGGGAGATCTATCTCGAGTTTGCTGCTCTGTCATGTTTAGCCGTATACAAATTGTTGCACATTGTTTTAATGAAGGGAGTAGAAAAATCTCTGAAAGAAAATAAATTTCACTCCTAGTCTAACAGGAATGAGTTCTCGTTTACTCTTGAGTTTCTCTTTTCAGTAATTTTGATTTCTTCACCCATGGTAATAACCCTAGAGATCTGCTATGGGAGAGGCAGGGGATTTTAGCATCTGAAGAGGAAAAGACTTTCTTTGCTGTTAGAGATAAGTCTGTAACCCACTGAGCAGATTCTCTGCGGCATCACAGAAACAGAGAATAAAGTTTGGATGCTCAGTAAAAATCGCATAGGAAAAAATACCTACAGAGCCATACATTTGAGTCCTTCTCCATTTGGGCATGGGACAGACACACTCCGCAAGGAATGATACAAGACTTAAGGCAAGTGTAATCTCTTTCTGTTTGCCCTTATAAAGTGGTTCTGGAAAAAAATGCAAAACCACCCATAGGAGAGAGCAAGGGGCCCACAGGAGATGACTGCAGGTTTTTTTGGGGGGGAACTGGTCTGGTGGGACCCAGGTGGCTGGGAACCAAGCTATAACAATCTCTGTATCAAAAGCTTCTCCCCAGGAAATCCTAATACATGAATTTCAGACATGTGTAATCCTGACCCTGTGCCTGCCAAGGCACCCGGGTCCCAGACTGCTCATCCGGAGGGATGCTCCTGTGGATGTGACTCCCTCCTGCCGGCTCTGAACTCTTAATCGGGGACTGTCCTTTTCAGGGAGCGTGGGAGAAGCCCCACTGGATTTGATTAAGACAAGACACAAGCTGACTGCGAGCCTTTGGAAAAACAGAAATCCCTGGCTCTGCCACTGGGTTGTCTTCCCAGTTGGAAGTGTGGGGTTAGATCCTCCATGTCTGCTTTCCTCTGTTTTACCCCAGCTCATCATTTGGCCCATTTAGTTATTGTTGGGAGGTGTGGGACAGAAGGGGGACTTTCTCAGCTCTAACATCTCTGCCAATGAGTGTGTTGGGACTTAGTTAAATACCTGGTCCCATTAAAGACCAGAACTGAGCTAAGTGGGAAAGAGGGGGCATTTAGGAAGGTGAAGAGGAATTTCCTTAGGGTGTCCGGGAAGAGCACCTGCCTGGGACACAGACCAAGGTGCTCTCAATACTCACCAAGCACAGCAGGATTGGAAGAAGGGAGTGAGGAAGAAGATGCCCAGATAAGGGTCCATGTGAAATACAAAATCCAAATAAAGAGGGAGAAAGGAGATCCTAAAAAAAACCTTGGGTACCACCACCACCATCAGAGAAAAAGAACAAAAAAAAAAAAAGAAGAAAAAAAAAAAGAAAAAGAAACACAACAAAATTAGGGGAGGGTTGGAGTTAATTTCCACCTGGCAGTCCTGGTGTGATGAAGAGGAATATGCCCCCTGAATCTCAACTTCTGCAAAGGGTAACCAATCCTAAAGTAAGAGCTAAAGGGGGTTGGTGAAATGGAGCTGCAGAACTTCCTAAGAAGAGATTATCTACTTAATTAAAGATTTTTTTTTCCCCTAAGTCTTTCAGCCAATCAGGACTCAAGTGCCAGAGAGAGATTGAACTGATGAAAAGAACACCCCGGGTTCCTCGAAGACAAATGCACCACGAAAGGGATAAGAGGGAGGTAAAAGGGGAAAAAAAAAAAAAAAAGAAAAAAAAAGAGGGGGGGGGGGATAAAGAAAGAGACAGCAAATCCCTTAAAGTAATCACTAGATTCAATCTCCACCAGCACTGCTTTGCCTCTCCATCCCCTGCAAAGGCAACTGGAAGGGTTGCTTGCGGCTCACCTCCTCCACTGCTGGGGCAGGAGCACCCTGGGGTGCGGGCTTGGGTCCATGTCACCTGTGCCCGCTGCCTGCAGGCATGCAGCGTGCTACAGGGACAAAGCCAGGGAACAGGCACCTGAATGTCATCGTCTCTGCCTCAGTCTCCCCTGAGAGTCAAAGAGGAACTGGGGCCAATTCCCACCTCCATCTGCTCCTCCTTTATCACAGAGATCCACTCTTTCTTCCCACCTCCTGTTTGCAACACACTGCAGTCACTCTGGGAGAAAGGCCTCAGAATAAACCTTCCCATTCCCCCTTAAGTTTTTGCTTTCAGAGTTTCCTATGCAGTGCATGGGGGGGGGGCCTTCAGCTTGGGAGGGTCAGCAGTGTCCCAGTGAGGGCTTCTCCCAGGACGAGAGCTGCTGGAGCTACTTGCAAGTGTATCCAGTCCGTGCCTCCTGGCCACGTGGGACATCCAGGTCAGCATCACACCACCCACAGCGGCTGCTCCAGCTGGCTCCAGCTCAGCAGGACCAGCTCTGCCACCCTGTCCCACAGCCACAGGAGCATCTTCTCCGCAGCACATGGTAGGCTTTTGTGCTGTGGCCGTAATCAGCTAAAAGACCTGTCAAACTCATCTCAGGCGGGGTGCAGCTGCCAGGCAGGAGGACTGGACCAGGGCAGGAGTTGAAGGGGAGTGAGACCCTAGAGCAGAGCCATCAGGCACAGCTGGCCGGAGGCTGAGCTCTGCTCGGGGCCACTGCAGGTGAAAGAAGGTCCCTCCAGCCGGCACAGGCTGGGGGAGATGTGTTCTTGGCCAGGCTTTGGCCACCCCGTGCCCAGTCCAGCTGGGCACCATGGATAAACACTGCCTCTGCCCAGGGCACTGCCCACCCAGGCAGCAGGGACCCTTGCCCCAAGCAATGTGCAAGCACCTAGGTGAGGAGAAAAAGCAGCTGCCAGCAACTAATCCCAGGGCCAGCTGTGCCTCCCAGCTGCATCCTATTACAGCAAGGCTGACGGTATTTGCACTAATTAAAGCCCCAGATCCTAGAGCTGTGAGCATTTTAAAAACCAAGGTGTTACTGAGAAAAAGCTTGCATATTTATCCAGAAGATAAGGGCCAAGAGACTGAAAGGTGAGGGAAATAAGTCCTTTAATTATTTATGTATTTGTTACATTGAAATAGAATGTCAGTGCTGTGATGTTTAGCACAGTTTAATGGTTTTCGTGGCCTAATTCAAGCACCAGTAGTAGCTGCGCTCTCCCTGCCAGCAGAGGCTGTCCCGGACCTGGTGCAGGGAGCAGCTGCAGAGGCTGAAGTTGCCCTGGGGAGCCGAGGGGCTGCCCAGAGGCTGAGTGCCCTGCGGGGGCTCAGCCCCACCAGGACAGTGCCCGAGGGATGCTGCCACCCTGCAACTGACGTTGGTTTCCAACAGCAGGAGGAAGCGGAAGACTTTCCAGTTATTTCTTGTAAGTCTCCAAGTGTCTGTTTTAGGACTCTGAAACCAGAGTTTTCTCATTCCTCAGGTCTAGCAGCAACAGCATTTTGAAATCATGCAACACTTCAAGCGTGTCTTGACCAACTGGAAAGGAAGGATGCCATTGGGTTTTCTGGGGTGAGCTATTTCTGTTTACTCCAGGACAAATTAAGTAAGGGGATTGCAAAAATAAGGGGGAAAAATTATTGTAGGTGGAAGAGGAGGATTTTTTTTTTTTTATTAGCTGTTACAAGAGGCAGCTAGGCTTTCTTCCAAGCTCACAGAAGCACCAGCAGCACCAGGGTGCTTCAGAACCAGCAGCCTCCCCAGTCAACTTCTAACTTCAATTAAATGCAACAGTCACTTTCCCAGAAACAAGCATATTTTTCAAGCCAAAAAGGCTGGAGGCAAAGCCTGAAACAAAACGGTCCCAAACATTTTTCGAAGCACTTAATTACGGCTCTCAAAGGCTGTTTAATAGACTCTATGAGGTACTCCCCAAAGAAATGGGATGCAAAATTGTTTCATAATGTTCCTCAAATTTTGTTATTGTTACAGACAAAAGTGCTGTAAATTTTCTGAAATGGGCCCAGAGAGCATTAAAATACATTTTATGGCCAGAAGGGCTAGTATAATATCTCATCTGACCCATTAGCCAATACAGTTCTCTACTGAGCTTTGCATTGAATGCTGTAATGTGTGTTTGATGATTTGCTCATCTCCCAGAATGGCAGGCAGGGTTTGAGGACAACGGAGGATAGAGAACCTACCACCATCTGTGGTAAATTTTTTTCAGTTTGTTAAAAAGATAAACTAAAACATTAATATGTTTAGGCTTAATTTCCAGAGTACAGCAAAGATCTGAACTGTTGTTAAAAAGCTTGTACAAGCAACCATAGAAAAACTAAAAAATAAAGCCTCTAACGCTCTTGCTGCCTTCTGCCCTGGCGCCAATGCAATTGATGGATATGAAAAATGAGACTGAGGAGTGGGGGTAAAAATTCCAAGTCTGGTTCACAGATATCCCAAAAGTCTCTTGGTGTCAATGCAAAACGCCCAAAGGACAGATTTTTATTTTTTTTTAAAGGTCAAGAGGGAATATGAAGTCTCTTCGTTTATAAAATATGCAAAAAGTGTGAGATCAAAATAAGACATTAACGTTGTCTAGGAAACACAGAATTCAACCCTGAAAGAGCAGAAAAAGTCTCAGGAAGGTCCGGCTCCCCAGGGCGGTAAGCAGATTTCAACTGAATTGCCTGCAGCTTTGCCTTTTGCACCAGCTAAATGTGGCTTTGATAGTGCCTAACACCTGTCAAAGCAATGCCCCAGCACCCCAAGAAAGTGTTCAGTGTTGCTTGCAATCCTGCACTGGACACGCCCTGTGTTATTTTGCTCCTACAGTCAAGTAGTTCCAGAAACAAAGCCAGACAAAGGCTGGGGAAAATGAACAGCTTTTATTAGATCGACTGATACACAATGGAAGAAGCAAAGAAGTTTTTTGAGCGTTTTGGCTCTGAAAAGGCAGGAAAGGTGCTGATGTGCCCAGAGACTTGTCTGTTTAATTGGGTTTTTTTAGATATCTCAACCTGAGATTGTGCCGTTAAGGATGGTGTTGACACACCAGGACACACAAACAGCCGCGTGACCTCTTTGCTATAAAGCTTTACCTCATAGCCTTTCTGGTCCCTAATGCTGCCCCCTGCATGGGTGACATGCTGAGCAGCCTCCCACAAGGTCTGCTTGTGCTTTACCAATACTGAACGTACCCTCATTTTTGCAGGTTCCCTCACGGATCACGCAGGGACAGCCCACTGCAGTGAACTGCATGACTGGACACATCCATCACATCTCAGAGAAGGTGATTTCTGCTAGACTGTGGGGAATGGCAGGAGGGTCAGATGTTCAGGCTGTTCTTCAGCTGCTCGAGAAAAGCTTAAGGTGTGCACATGAAACCAAGAAAATTATGTCACATCAGAAGGGTCAGAAATACTGCAGTGGCTCCAGAGGGTTGGTTCAAGGCATGGACACCTACGCAGCGCTTCTGCATCCTGCAGTTCTGTGTGTCTCAGTGAAACAGCTCCCACACTCTTCCCATTTTACAGGATGCAAAACTGAGGCCCAGAGCTGGGCAGCGGTTTGGGGATAGATCCAGCCTCCTGTGCCCTGGCCCCAGCCTCCATCTGATGGGTCTGATGTTCAAGGCAGGCAGTTTCAAGGCAAAGGTCCCTAGGGAAACATCCTCTTTAGCCATGGTACACAGAAGTTGGCTGTGCCCTGGAGCAAGGGAGCTTAGAGCAAGCACTTCAAAAGCTCTGGTTCATCTTTAGCCTGGGCTACAATGATTCCTTTATCACATGTTCTCAGTTGCAGTGCTAGAGGATATTCCCTCTGAATGGTCTTGACTTGTCATGCCAGTGACTTGCACAGGCTCACACTGCGCCTGATAGTATTTCTGTTGAAAGCCCGGAAAACAGGTATGGGTCCAGAACATCGTGTTCCAGCACCCACCAAACCAGGCAGCTGAGGACTGGGGAAGGGAAAGAGACAGAAGCGCTGAGAGGTGGGGTATCTGGGGGTGAAAATCAAAAGAAAGTGAGGGGTGATGGGCCATTAAAGAACAAACAGGATTGCCTTGGATAAAAAGAACAGCAAGGGTAGGAGGGAAATTATGTACAGTACTCCAGGAAGGTGTAATTAGGAGAAGCAGGACTGAGCAAGCTGAAGCACATTCCTGGCTGGCTGGCAGGAGGTGAGATAACCCTGGAGGCGAGAAGGACCATACTGAGTTCCCAGGTCTAGCAACATACCCTGGCCACTTGCCAGCCACACCTTGCCCCTGTCCCCATGCACCTCGAAGAAAAACTGCACTCCTATGCAGAGTGGCAGCTGCAGTGCTCCCCAACACGGCCCTTTGGGGACCAGAAGCCCAGGCCATGTGCTACTGCTCATCCTGGGCACAGCTGCCATCATCCAGAGAGCCTTGCTTGGGCCACCATGGACAAGCTCAGGGTCACAGGCAGTAAATGTCACAGCCATCAACGCAGGTGGCTCTACAAGAGGAGCCTCTCTTCAGCACCCACAAGGGCTCTGTCTCTCAAGGGGGAAACATGTTTAGTCCCTGCACGCGAAGATTTGGAGCATGGCAAGAAAAAAAGAAAGACAAAAAAAGAAAAGAAAGATAAAAGGCAGAGATACCCTGCTGTACTGGACAGAACGATTACTCACTGGAGGTGTAAAGGGCTATGGGTTTGAGAGGTGTGTGGAGCTCAGTGGACCAGAGGATGAGGTGGGTGAAGCAGGAAGATGGCTCAGCAGCATGGTGTAAGTAATTGCTAGCTTGTGTCTTTGGCAGACCTGAAAAACCCAAGAAAAATCTGCACAGGAGCTGCTTAAATGGGTCTACTGTTGCACCAGGGATACACGTTCTGTTTCTCTTTCAGGCTCCCCGTGCTCCCCTCAATATTATTATCAGGAATATTTGAATACAAAACCACATTTCAAACCGAACAAAATCAAGCCCTTTTATTAAGAAAACTGCCCAGTGACATGCTTTGACTTTGTTTTAGCTGAAACCATCCCCAAGCTCTGCAGGAGTTGTAAATAACTCCAGACGACTTACTACTGGATATCCTTCACCCAAGTGATTTTGCTCAGCTCTAGTGCAGACAGACTGACTTATTTGGAGCCCCTTTAGTGACATAGACTGGAGGAGGTTTAGCTGAGGGTTTTACGCAATCCTGTGATCTTTTTCATCTCCAATTTGCTACGTGGTCTAATGACCATGCAGTGGCACGCATAGCTCTGAATCATCCTGTAATTTATTCCTCCGGTGAGCCAGCTCACTGCTTCGGAGCCGGCAGATGGTGCTCCTGGCTTGGCCTGAGACCGGCTGGGGCTCCGTGCTGCCGCTGCAGAGCATCCCTGGGTCCGTGCTGCCGCTGCAGAGCATCCTCGGGTCGCAGGGATGCAGGGGAAGTGCCCGTGCTGGGCACTGCAGCATCCAGCGCAGCCAGCAGGCTCTGCAGCAAATCTGGGCTTAAGAAATCTCCTTTCCTCCTGCCCCCTTCTCCAGACCAAGCACCCTGAGGCCTCAGCATGGGTTAGGTCCAAAGCTGATGATGAGTGGTTCAGTGCCGCAGTGTGCCATGGTGCAGCTGCCCCTCACCACAGCTCACCACCCTGCCAGCCAGCCACCACCACCACAGTGAGTCTTTCACCAACACTCAGCCTTAGCTGGGGATGGACCTGGTGCTCAGCAGTCCTTGGCAGGGAGGTGGATGTACAGCATGCACAGAACATTGGGAGCCACACTTTTTTGCTGATGCACCCCTAACGGGTCCTAGGACAAACCCTAAGGCTGGGGGCCTGCAAATCTGGCTTAGCTCTTTGCCCTAAAACAGTGGTAAAAACTGCACTGGCTTAAGTCCAGGGAGGTCCTTCCTCTTTGCCTGTGGATGACTAATATAACTAACCCTTGGCATTTACCCGGAATGAGCCAGGCCTGTAGAATCATGAGACTGGCTTGAAAATAATACACAGTGAGAGCTATTTGTGTCCAAGCCTTTAAGGTACTCCTGGGGCTTGTTTCCTCTGGAATTGGCTGGGCTGGGAACATGCTGTTCTCTCGCATGCAAGGCAAACTGAGTCTTGGGCTGCAGGCGATCAGGCTTGCTGATGAAGACTGAATGTCGAAAGGCTTGCCATAAATCTCAGGAGGTAGCAAGGCTGCGAAGGCACATAGGTCCTCTCTGCATTGGCCAAAACTGAGCGTGGGTCCTGGCTGTGGTGCCGGAGAGATCTCGAGCCTTCAGCATTCTTGCGTTAAAATACTGGATCTTTTTTGCTCTCTCCTTGGCCAAGAACTTCTCTTGGCCTTCATTGTGTTGCTTGCTGCTACTCTTCACCTTGGGAGTGGCTGCATTTCACTGGTGAACATCAGATCAGCCCACGGGGTGCTGTGGCCCCCAATGAGCTGTAAGGAAAGCTGAATCATTTCCCAATAAAACCCAGGGCTCAGGATTTGGCTCCAGCTCCAGCATTTCCCAGTGTCATCTGCACTGACTGGCACCATCTCTTCTGCCAAAATAGTCAGTCCCAATAAATGGTGATGACGAGGAACCTGGAGGCTGAATCAGACAGCCAAGATTAAGAAACAGCCCCAAGGTGGTCAGGATAAACTGGCACCACAAAATCCATCACCAATCCTTTGCAAAATGCCATTGCTGACAGAGCCAGGATCCAGCTTCTTGTCAGTGTCTTAAGCGTGAGGCACTTTTATTGCTGATTGTTCAAAAAATGTTGTGGACACACTGTTGCTGGACAACCCTGAGCTCTTTTGTAAGTGTCCTGAGAAACAAGCTGTTACATAAATAATACAGCAGCACTTTTGCTGGGGACAAGCTCCTTGGCTTTCATACTGTCAGCCTGGACAAGGTTTTACTGCTGACGAGGGCCACCACAAAGAGATGCTTTATTGAAGCACTAACACTCTGAAGGAAGTATTTCTTTTCATGTCTAAAGGGACCAGACATTTTGGTTACAGGCTAAGAATATGGTCTGTGGCCTGATCAAGATTTTCCACTGAGCCCTAAAAAACAGAGACCCAGAGAGTGAAGGAAAGAGAAATGTATCTAGAAATAATCACTGTTGTCTGAGTGCCCCTGCTGAAGCACAGCTAGGAAAGAGGGCTTCACACTGGTCAGGTGCTGCTTGGTGGTCAATGCATGATGGCAAACCTTGTGCTGGCCGGTGATGTTCATTTGCCACAGCTGACCGCAGTCAAGCTTGCTTTGTATGAATGCTTTACGAAGTCAGCCTTATCTGACATCTGTCACTGCAGAATCCCAGGACACGATCTACTGCAACCTCTCAGTACACTTACGAAAGGTCCGGCGTTGACTAGAGACGGGTAGCTGAGGCATGGCACAGCTCATGACTTGCACAGGCTCAGGCAGCAAGATGGTGTATTGTGTGATACATCTGCACTGAAAACAGACCAGAGCATCACCTGCTACTAGGGAGAGGAAGAGGTGGCTGAGGGTACCCCCACAACATGGCAGTGCTGAGAAGGGGGATGCCCTACCGAAGAAGATGCAGGAACATCCTGGCTTCTGGACAGAGGCTGCCAGGGGCTGACACCCCAGTATGCGGGGATGGCACTGCCTCAGGAGCAACAGAGGCTCCCGTGTAGTCAGCTCTTCCCACACATCAGAGTTTATATGGGGACCTGTGTCTGGCCTCAGCATGAAAATCAACAGCAACGTTTGCACTGGTTTTACATAACACATTCAAAGTAGGAACAAGCCCTATGTTTAGAGGTCAAGGCATTCATTGCTACACGAAGAGAGAAGGTGGCACGAAACCCCAACCGCCACCACATTAGTAGAAACTAATGTTCTTATTAATCCATCACTGGGCAGTATTTTCTGGGATGATGTACTTCAGGTAGTTTTGTCCTTACCCGTTGCCACTGTGAAAGTTGTGCTAACACCCAGACTTTCTGCTGTCAGATTTCATCGCAGTCAGGGTTCAGAGGCAGAGTCCCACCCTTCCTCTCCTCAGTTTTCAGAAATAGAGCAACGTGATTCAGACCTGATCCCATCCGGGTGAGCAGAGAAAAATATGTAACACACAGTGGCACCAAAGGCACCAACTTTGGACCCCTTTTCTCTGCAGTTCCCTCTCCAAATCGGGATGGTGATGTTGCCTCAGCTCTTACTTTGGCTAATAATGCACACTGTGCATTCTGTGTAGGGCTTTTTTTATTAGCACCACAGGGTGTACTGCTAGATGATTGCATATGACAGGAGTCATTCTTACAGCCACGATCTGCCTGCTGTTGCTATGGCCAAAGCATTGCATGCAGCCGCTGGAACAGCCCTGACCCGCCCATGGTTTGTACCACAGAAAGAACAAAATGTCCTCAAGAATTGTGTGGCTTGTTTCTGGGAGGCTTTTCATTATGAGCATTTACAGACTCTATCAGTCATTGGCAAATGGTGATGCTAGAAGGAGATTGCAGATCCTGCTCAGAACACAGGGGCTTCTAATTCCAGCTCAGCCTTTGACCGCGGATAAATTACTCCTCTTCCACATGCCTCAGTCTCCCTCCTCATGCAAGTGTCTACTTTGACTGTAAGCTTCTGGAGACAGCAGGTATCTCCCAGCATCGGTTTCTATAGCACCCAGCACAATGGAGACCTTGATCTTGATGGCAGCCTTCACTTACTATCTTAATAGAAGCATCAAAGTCTTGATATGAATTAATTCACCTGAACAATCTTTTGGCCACATTGACTCCCGATCACATGTGCGATAAGAAGTGACAGAGGGAAGTGTGTGTATATAAAACAACTTTCTGGATTTGGAGTGACGGACGGTGTGACATCGGGGCTGCGAGAGGAGCTGATTGCCTTTCAGGTGGCAGCACTGTGCCCCAGGCACGATGTGTGCGCCCTCCCCGCTGCTTACAGAAGCTTTCCGCTGCATAGGAAAAAGAGGTCAGCTCCTGGACTTGGATCTCCAAGTGTGGTTTTGCAGTAATTGTGGCAGTTCTCTGCAAAGAGCAGCTCCTTAGAGAGCAGGGGTACAAGCACACTGGCACTAGAGAATGAACCGGTACCTTCCTTACAAAGGGATACCCTTGACCCATCTGAAGAGGGAGCAAAAGCCAAAGGTTTGAGGAGACTGGACTCTCCAGTCCCTTCTCCATTTTCAGCCACCCACTAGAAACACCACGGGAGGTGGGAAGTACCAGTTCATAAGTGAAACTCCCTTTTGACTAAAAGAAGCCTGACAAAGGACATTTTAAACAGGAGGTTTTGTCCTTTTCCCATAAACAATGTGAGCACCAATAATGCTGCTCCAGCTGTCATTAAAAGAGTGAACTTCCCATCTTGCATGGCAGCAGAGTGGACCCCACTGCGCACCTCACCTCCAGCGCTTGGTCTTCCAGCTTTGCTGGGCTGCCAGCAGACCTGTGTGCGGTCTCTACCAGACAGCACCTATGTCATCAGCTTACTGCCTCTCTTGATCAAGACATCAGTCAGTCATCAGAAAGACCTGGTGGTGTTTTTCACCGTGCTTCCTCAGGTCAGTCTTGTGTTTTCTGTGTCTCCTCTGCCCCAGCTTAGCAGACCCACATCAACACTGTGCAGGATCTTTCTGGCGACACTAGGCATCCTGAAGCAACAGTGAACCTCTGTTCCTCATCTGCTAGCCAGTTTCTAATCCAAGCCTTGCTATTTTTATCCAGTTATGATTTCTTCACTCCCTTAATAAATGTATAATGTGGCACGCTATAAAACGTCTGGCCAAAGCCAGAGCAGTTAGCAATCATTTGTGGCCATACCAGCCCAGAAAACAACTGACTAATCAAAGCCATCTTATTTGCTAAGTTGACCCCAACAGCAAAGTGTCCTCTCAGAAGAAGGATCTTGCTATCAGGACTTTGTCAGCATTTCCACCACACTGGTGGGTCTTTCCCCCCGCCTTCTCTCCCACAGCAACTGCATTAATAATGTAGTAGGGGAGAATTCAGCAGCATCCTACCATGTCCAGCATCAAAGGAACAACTGTCCTACATGTCACATGGAAGGTTGCAGGACCTCCAATAGAATCACTCTCTCCTCTGAGATTTCTGCCCTCAAGGTCCCAACAAATGGGAACCATGCCCACTGCCATGTCTTCTCATGATGTCAGCTCCAGCATGTCCTATGTGTGATACCCCTCATGGAGAGCTGAGTGGCTTTGCTGGTCTGGACCACCAGCAGACACTGCTGGGACTTCACCTGAGCTGAGTCAAAGCACACACATTCAGAATGTGCTAAGCCCTATAAAAACAGGGCAAAAGTGGCCACAGATATGTGGTATGTAGCATGAACTTATCTGAAGCTGTTCTCCCTCCCTCTTTGCTGAGTTATCTTGAGAGGACAAAAGCCAGAATTCCCAAGGAACTAGTGATTACTGGTGGGTTTCCAGGAGCAGAACTCAGAAACATCTAAGGAAAAAAACCCACAGTCATAAAGCCCTTTCTAATAGCCACTGCCCTCTGAAAACAGTATCTTTGGCAGGATTTCCAAAATCACCTTCTGCATGCATAAACCTTGGGTTGGATGTCCTGTATGCAAAGTTAAGACGGTGGATCATTCTCTTAGGCTCACTCAAATACATTGATAAATTCTTTCAGGCATAGTTGGGATCTTGGCCTGTGCATTTTGCAGAGTTTGTACTGAAATTAGCATAAGCTGTAACTTCTCTGCTGAGGAAAGGTGGCCTGACCCCTCATGGGGACTGGGGCTAAACCTCAGCTGCGCCTGCTCCCTCTCCCAGGTGTGGGGGATTGGGAGAGGATGGAAGGCAGCTGAATAGTGTGGCTTTCCTATAAAAGAAGCCTGCTGGGACAGAGGTCTCTGAAAGTTTTTTTGGAGGTGTGAGAGTATGTAGGATGTCCCTGATGTTATGTGCTAAGAAAAATGGTGGGCTGCCCCAAAACTCCAGTGCAGGTTTAGAGATTAAGCCTCAGAAATGCTGTTTGTGGTTTAGGCAGTTGAAGAAGGCTAGTAAAGCAGCTGTTCGAGAAAAGGGGAAGCAGATATATTTGGAAACTACCTATTGCAACTGGTACAGTGTAGGGGAAGAGGAGCACAGCAATGCACGGTCTGCTCTCAGGAGAGAAAGCATGCTTTGAGTAGGGAGTTATCTTCTGGAATTCTCCCTTGTCTCCATCTCTCTTCTGAGATTAGCTATGCTCTGCGTAGCGTGAAAGAGAAGCTTTTAGGTTCTGGTATCAGGAACCTGAAGCAATCCTGAGGCTCCAGAGCCTGCAAGTATTTCTGACTGTTTAAGAGTCCTCTGCCCTGGAGGAAAGCAGTGCCTTTGTCCCTGGCCTTACGTGCAGTGAAGGCTTGTGACAATCTCCTGATGGTGATGTGGCAGTCTGATCTCTGGTGTGGCGTTTCTCTGTTTGTTGCTGGGACATATTTAGGATCTACAAGATCATTAATTAGTTCTGGGGACATAGCTGCTATTTTAAGTGCCTCTGTGCCCTCTTCTAGGGGCATAGGGCAGCTTTTACCCCCAAGTCTCTGAACAACTTAATAGTCAATCTGTAGGCTCTGCCTTATGCCACAGCAGGTGTGCTGCAGGGTCTTTTTGGCTGAGTCAGGAATATTTCTTAGCATATGACCTCATGGGTACTGGGGTGGAGGGGCAGAGCTCAGGAACTGTCACGTGAGGGAGCTGGAGGCTGAGGCCACCCTCGGATGCAGCCTGTTGCTGGGCTGCTATCTTGGCTGGGTGATTCCAGCCTTGGCGGGTGTTTGTGTGCTGGCAGTGCCCGACCAGGTCATTTCACTGAAGTAACCCCTTGCTCCTCCCGTGTCAGAGGCCATGGGGCGTGCATCAGTCAGCGGTTTCCTCGTTGCCTGGCATCAATCTTATCACCCACGAAGTTTACTGTTCTTGGGTTTCTGTGGTCAGCCAAAGATTTGGCAACTCTGGTGCTTGCAGACAAACAGAAAATCTGGCACTTTTGGTAGTATGACCATGTCACTGTGGCAGTTGGCAGGATGCCCTGTCTGACGGAAAATTACAGATGTTAGATCTTCAAACAGTATCCATAGGAAATCTTACTAGATTGGAAGAGGTATCATATCTTCTCTGATATTGAAAAGCAGATATCCTAGCTGAAAGGCTTCCAGTGGCTACATCCTCTGCAGTTTTATCATTAAGCAAATAAACCAGTTGCAAACCTTTATATTCCTTAATGATGTCAAACCTTTAAAAGCATTTTGATCTGAAATAGACTTTTTTTTTTTTTCCATCTGCAAAAAGGTCTTGGGCAAGAATGTAGAATCAAATAGGTCCTGGGATGGTTCAAAACAAACTGATTTCCCAAGCCTCTAGCAACCTAGGACAGGTCCAATTACTCCTTTACTGGGTGCATCAGTATCACATAAGCTGTGCAGCAGCAGGGTGTTGCATAAAGCTCAGTGAGGTGGGATTAGTCCTTTTTGTGGAGAAGGAACAAGAGGACACGGCTGAGGTAGCTCAGCCAGTCAGTGGCAGAGTGGGAATGAGCATTCACATTTCTTGAGCCTCACTCCAGTTCACGTTTCATGCATCAGGTCAAAAAGAAAAAAATACTTTTATCCTTATGAGACTGACAGAGGGAAAGGGGAGCTGGGAATTTCTACCCCATTGGTGGAGGAGCCAGTATGTTCACCTTGTTGTGTATAGGCTCAGATTGGAGACACTTCTCTGAGGGGAGGGCGTGGATGTCACTGGGGTTTAACTTGAGTAGGTGTAGTGCTTAATTACTTCGTACGGGTTCCCTCACCCACTCCATATGAACTGTAATTAATTTAACTTGTAAAGTGATGGGATTTAATCCTAAAGTTCTTGCCAGCTCCTCCCTGGCAAGTCTGGTGATACAGCCTGGGAGAACTCTCACCTGATACCCTATGGCTTTCCAAATGCCACCAGAGATGGCACCTGCTTGGGTTGCTGGCAGCAGCGGTGCAGAGGGCGCTGGAGCCATGCCATCAGCTACCCTGCTTGCTGATGCACAGGGTGAGGTAGAGAGAAAGGCATGTTGCTTTCTGAAGTAGGAAGGCTTCTGCTTGAAGTGTGGGGATTTGACAGTGTTTTGGCACTGGTAGAAAGGATGGAAAAGAAGTCCCTTTAGCTTTACAGCTGCTGACATCCCACAGGCTTTCCTTGAAGTCTGAGGTAGAGGTGGAAGTGTCAAAGCTAAGCAATGTTTTCAGGACGATCTCAGCAGGATTGACATCACCAGTGTTTCACACAGATTGAAGAGATAAGAGGGGGGGAAAAGGAAAGCAAGCTTTGAAAACATTGAGTGAATAAAAATTCATGACTAATATCACTTAACCAGAGCTGAGCCAGCTCACTTTTCCCCTGTTCTTTGATCACACCCAATTTAGCTTATTAATTTAGCTTGGACATTAAACAAATCCAGTGGCTGTAAGCAATGCGTGGGATCAGAAGGTCCCACTGGCTGGGGGACCTTCTTTTGCCCTTGAAGCAAGGTGCTGGGCAAAAAAGCAAAGCGTTTCTTTGCCTGTGCGGGTGGGTGACAGCAGGAAGTCAGCTGCTGATTGCAAATTCTGCTGACCACAGCCTGCCGGGGGTGCCAGTTCCTGCTGCCTGAACCCAGAAAGCTCTCAAAGCCAGGACCTCATCAGTGATGACAATGGCGGGGGGGGGGGGGGGAAACACTGGAAAAACTCTGCTTCGTGTCTTAATAAATCAGGATGTTGCTGATATAGACGTGCTGGGATTAAAGGAGTTACTGGAGACAACAGGAAATGCGCTCACCAAGCAGAAAGTTTTGCTTGAATGGCGTTTCAGCTAGGCGTGTGTTAACACCACGCTCATGTGCTCGCAGAGCTCAGGTGTGAGTGTGAAATTTCAGCGATCAAGGCTGGAACACCACCAGAAAATCTGGAAGGAAGTTTCACCAGACAAAGCCTTTGTTTCTTTAGTTTAATCATTTCCATCATGTTTTGGACAGATAGTTTTGAAAACACAACCCAGCGTCAAGAGGCTGTATTTGATTCTCAGCTTTGCCGTGAATGCTTTGGGCTGCCTTTTGCAAGGCAGCTCTGAGCCTGCATCTGCATACCAGGGGGTTTGTCTCTTGGGTTATAAACTCTCTCTGGGGCAAGACCTGCAAGACCGTGTGATCAGGCTCAAGCCCTTCAGCACTTACATGGAAGAAGCGCTTCACAGAGGATGAGGCCGTTGGTAGTTATTAAAAACAAAGGTCCAGATATAATCTGACTCTTCTTCTATAGGCCTCTAAGCATCTGCTGCCGGCTGTGGTTAATCAAATGATACTTTTGGTCTGACATAATAAAACTAGTTTTGTTGCAATAGTTACTCAAACATCCTCACATTCTTTTTATAGATGGAGAAATCTGTTCCTGAAGTGAAGGTACAGACTGGACAGCCCTAGAGAGATGGGAATGCAGGTTACCTGGGGGCAGATTGAAGAGGCAGGCTTACAAGTTGAGATGTTGTGGATCTCATTTTTTCGCAGCAGTGTGGCTTGCAACACTTGTTTTTTCTGCGTTAGAAGTGCTGAGTCTGCACAGTTTCTCTGGACATCAGTGGCAGCCACGAGGCGTCACCTATGGAAATGGTTTAGAAAAATAGCAGATGCAAGCGACAACCCATGTCTGTAGAGCAACTAAGTGGCAGTTGGGTCTGCCAGTTCATGGTCCCCAGCCAGGCACTGAAGCATGCAGAGATAACAGTGCCTGGGTGATGGAGCAGACAGCGGTTAGCTGCCTCTTAGGTGGGACATTCTCCCTTTGAATAGATCTTGCCCATACAATCGTGCACGTGGCTCCTGTCAAGTCCCTCTGCAGGGCTGGATTTGACTGAATTTCCTATAGCACATTTCAGGAGGAGGAACATATTCCTCACAGCCACCAATTCCCTCCAGCAATCAGTGGCTTGGGAAATCGCTGGGATTTCAACAAACCGTTTCATGGCTAGTGGCTTGTTTGGTCAAAGCTGCTGTCCTGTGCTAACACTGGCTGTCCTAGCTGGGTCTGCAGGTCCTGCCATGAAGAGGTATGAATGCCACACTGTCTTTAGCATGTTTCCCTCAAACAGGTGGTGTAAATTCCTTTTTCCTTCATAGGGGATAGTGTTAGGGGAAAACACAGATTACAACTGCTATTTCTTAACATATCTTTTATTCATTAGCTGCTGTTGTTGATAGAATCAAGGTGTTATCAGTAATAGCAGGTGACTATTCACATAACACACCACTCATTCCTGTTAACTTACTAGCTGGAGCAACTGTTGGGAGGCCAGCCCCAATGTGCACACTCAGGAGAAGCAGAAGGTCATCCTGACAGACCATTGGCTTCCAGGTACGTCTTTAG
This sequence comes from Falco rusticolus, assembly GCF_015220075.1. Classification (NCBI taxonomy): domain Eukaryota; kingdom Metazoa; phylum Chordata; class Aves; order Falconiformes; family Falconidae; genus Falco; species Falco rusticolus. The sequence goes on along the minus strand of NC_051195.1, from coordinate 52,938,006 downwards.
AAATTCCTTTAGAGGGCACTTTGTTTCACCAGCTCTATACATAACTCTGTATTCTTTAGCTGTGTATAGCAGCCACTGCCCTCCAGGGTGTGATCCAACTTATACAACCTGTTGTAGATGCTAATTTGTGTTGGCAGCCTTGTACAGCATTGGAGTCTGGTGGTCTGAGTTCTTGCAAATTCATCAGTCTCCAAAGCTTATCACTCCTTGGGGAAGTTTCACGTAATATCTTCCTAGCACGTATCTTTCTTGTCTTTGGCCTGTGATGTTTTCTGGTAACTGTTTCTCCATTCAAATCTGTAGAAAGGTATAGAACTTAAACAAACAAACTTGAGGGAATTTATGATACTAGGAGGTAGTGCTTTATTGGGGTGGTAGAAGATAAAATGCCCTTGGCAGAGTATGTGATACTGCGGCATGAGGTGGGCTCCAATTCATAGGGAATAAGCTGGATGGATCAGTACTCAGATATATTGACACCATCACCTTTACATGGATAGAGCTGACATTTCTCTACTCCAACTGGTCTAAGAGCCTATATGTGACATGAAGAAAGGGTCTCTGCCACAGGTCTCCTTTGCGTTTTGCAGACTGTTCGGGGTCACCCTCTCCTTTGCTGTTCCCTGGATCTCTACATCCACAAAGATGTAATTCCCTTCCCATTTTAAAGTGTGTGCTTGGGCGTGTGACCAACCATATGACCAATGTTCCTGGCTCCCCTTTTGAACAAAACTATTCAATTATACCCTTTAGAGATATATAAACACAGAACAATTTCAGGTAGACCGAGCCTGGTTCCTGTTTTTTAATGGTGTCCATGGACTTTCGTCCTGTCTCAGCCTTTCTGTCTTCAGGCCACTCCTTCTAACACTTTATGGAATTGAATCTGAACATTAAGAGGTTTTTCCTGGTGGTCCAGCTGTCTCATATTTGGAGCGATGCCCTTCTCCAATAGCTGTGTTGTAATGCCCAGCCTGACTGCTGGTGAGGAACAGAGTTCCCTGCAGTCTCTAGAAGGGTTAAGAGGAGCACTGTAACTGTGTGGCACCCAGCAGGTAGCAAATTACATCTCTGCCATATGTGTGAATGTAGCAGAGTGGGATGGCCCAAGCTTTCAAACCAGGAGAGAAATCTTTGGGATCTGAGCCATACGGCATGCTGCGCTGGTTACTCATGAATAGGTTTGCTTGAGGTTCTCCTATACATGTGGTTAATGAGATAGTCTACTCCTTTAGCAGATCTCAATTAGTCTGGCTCCTTTGTGAACAGCACTGGCTCAGTCTGGCAGCGTCACCAATGGTCTTGGTTGGCTTTCCCTGGTTTCACCCAGACGAGCCTTGGTCTCCTGCTGCTGAGAGAGGAAGCCCTCCTGGCTGCACAGCAAGGGTCTCCAGAGAAATCTGGGTGGTAGATGCTGTGTAGCTGGCAAGCCTGAATTTAAAGCCAGCCAGCAAGCCTGGAGAAAGGAGTGTTGATCATCTTGGGTGTCCACAGTGGAGGAAAGGGGTGAGTGCTCTGAAACTTCCTAATTCCAGCCCTACCTTTTCTCCTCCATGGAGTCTGACCCTCCAAAAAGGCTCCTGCCCTGAGCAGCCAAAGTGGCTGGGAATAGGGGTTGGGTAAAGGGACACTGTAACGAAGCCTGTGGGCTCCTGATCACCATTATATGAGCCCTTCCCTACTGCAGGATCCCTCAGGTCTTGCTCCCCATCTTACCCAGAGGACTGGCTTTCCGTGCGGCTGGAGCAGCCAGCAGGGAGAGAGGACCTAGTCAGTCTGGTCTGCCAGCAGCCCAATGCTCTGCCCCATGTCATGTCAGCTGCAGGGCAGTCAGGAGGCACACCGGGGATCTGACTAGGGTAACCGAGAAAACAGGAGGAGTTGGCTTTTTAGAAGGAACCAGAATGCAGAAACACTCTGAATGAATAACTTCATTCAGACAACACAGTGGGGAAAATTGAGAAGGTTGTGCTGCTCTACTTGACAGCTAGCTGTGCAGCTATTACCTTGTGAGGGTGGAGGTGAGGTCGGCGGGAGTGTGGGTTACCATATGTTGCATGTCTTTACATTGAATGCTTTTGAAACCTAACAGAAAATGCCAGCAGAGTCCCATGCAGAATTATAAATGTAAAACAATTGGCTGGTTGTGCTTCGTATGATAAAAAGCATAAACCAGCAGGAAAGCATGAAAAGGCCATGTTGACATGTCAGTAAAGAAGAGTCACTGGCTGTGAACCTAGGTGCTAAGTGCTACAGGTTGTTGCACAAAGCCAAGTTTCCTACCCGTCTTAGTACAGAGCTGTCATTTGGGAAATCAGAGGCACGTGCAGCCCTTATTGACAGACCATGCTCTGCACGGGCTTTGCTGAGGGTTTGTAGTGCCAAGTGCCTTCTCTCTTTTTTTATTTGTTCATGTCACTCTGAGAGACACCCTGCCAGCCACGGCAACTGCACCATTTGTTATCTGTCATGCCCTTAACTGGAATTCGCTCCCATTTCCCAGCTTGCTCAGTCAAACAGCTCTTCAGCAGCCAGGTTGTTTCCCAGCCTCTGCTGCGTGTTTCTCAGAGATGGTACCCTCCTAATCGCTATCTTGCAGTACGAACATTTTTGTGTCAATGTCCCTGTCTCCCCCAACAGGAAGAGCTGCCTAATCCTGTCCTCTCAGCCATGGAAAAGCTACTTCCAAGTACAGGAGGAAAGAGGCGCTTTTTCAGTAGATACAAATCTGAGCTCATACTGGGAGGTGCTTCATCTGTGCCAGCCAATCGAGAGTGTCTCGGTACCTTTCACGGAAGACTGCGGGAATTATCTTTAAGTGGGTTAATTTTCTTTAAGCTAAGTCACTGCTCTCTTGCTGCTGGCACTGGGGCCCCCTCATGACCAGAAATGGATTCTTTTCTCCGCAGTAGCCTTTTACAGAAGGGAAGCCAATGCATTTAACAGGCTAATGTGCTCTGAAAGTGGGGTTTGCATGAAAGATGCAATGTCTGATCCCAGCCTGACCTTATAAATATTTACTATTTGATATGCCTTGAGCAGTCCTATGCATTTAGGTATAGCAGTGAACAGCGAGCACATTTACAAGTATGTGTTTGTGCTAGAGCCGATGTCATGAGGCCAGGAAAGCTATCTGCCCTGCCTCTTGGAGACCAGAGAAGGTCATAGGCCCCAGAGAAGGTTGTAGCCCATTGGCACTGACACCATACACTATACCAGGAAAATATTTGGGTTAGAAATATCTGTATGTGCTGGCCATATGCAAGGAAGGTATATCTTTGTTATGCAACTAAAGGGCAAAGAGACTGTCCTTAGCATTCCTTGAGCTCAGAGCCCACCTGTGCCCCAGCTCAGTGACTGCGCTGCTGGGCAGCCGAGCATGGCTGGGCAGGAGGCAGAGAAGGATTTCTACATCCAAACGGAATCTGTTAGAGCACAACGTGATACTGGGGATGAATGAAAGTAACTCAGCAGGGCAGAGAAAATTCAGCGGAGCTCGTTACTGACAAAGATGTGTCGGGCAATTAGTGATCCTTGCAGTATGTCCTATACCTGCTCAGGCAGAAGCAGCTGACAGTAAATGCGCTGCTAAGGAATGAAATGTGTCTGGTTCCCATAGCAGAAGCATTTATTACCAGTCTGTGCTGTTCTGTTAGCTCAGGACACCCAGGTGAGGATGCAGGCACAAAACAAACCAGGTATTAGGAGAGCTATACCTTGACCCATCAATCATTCAAAAGCATCAAGTATTTAAACGTGCAGTTAGAACTGATTTGAGTCTCTTGAGAGAAAAACCTGTGTGTGCTCCTCCTGGGAGAGGGTGCTTTAGCTTCAGTGTTCCAGCATCTCTCATCGCACAGGAGTTTGGTCCTGGCAAGGGTTTCTGCAGTAACAAAGGACAGGATACTATCCTGCTCTGGTTTTCCCCAAAGGCCGAGGGATGGCCCATGGACCTGCCTTGTGAACCTTACAGAAACAGCAACGGCAGAACTCTAAACAGAGCAGATAAGACAGAAGGTTTCTACCACAGCCTTTTGGGTTATAACATCCCTAACCACACACTGGCTTCCCTGTGCTAGATGTGGAATGTGAAGCCTCTCCTCCAGAAAGCACAGCAGAAAATCTGGAAAGGAGGAAAGCAGCATCCACACCAATTCCTGGAGGATTAGGAGACCTGCGCAGTATCACGTCAGAAGCCAACAGCAGAGTGAGAACCAAACAAATGTATTAGCAATGTGTCAGACTCCAGGCTGGCCAAGCCCAAGGAGTATAAAACTGCATCATCCTTCTGACCAGCTAAATTCCACTGAGGGGAATTCTCGCCAGCAGAAAATGTGGTCATCATAACTGAAGCACTGCCTGAAACCAGAAGTATCTTACAGGAGAAAAAATGTTCTGGCCGTTTCAAAATGTTCTGCTTTGGGTATTTTCAAAAATAAACGCTTCTAGCTTTCGCTTGGAAAAGACTTTTCAGCTGCATTTGTGTGCAAAGGTGCTGATTATGTGTATTGTAATCGAAGGAGTCAAACCAGAAAGGAAGGAAGGAAGACACTGTTTTAAGGCTGAAAAAGAGAACCGCCTCATAAGCAATCAACCAGACAAGACAGCCAGGAGATCTCAGCTTTTTGTCTGCCCTCAGATAAACCCAAAAAGACTGGGAAGTTTTCCTTTCAATTTTTCACCTTTCTGAATCCAAATGAAAGCTAGCAGTGATATAGATGATTCCTGTGAAACAAAATTTTCCAGGTTTTATGCTCCTCTAATACAATCCCTTATGGTCTGCCTGTACATGACTCAGCTTAATTGAAATTGGAGAGACTAGAGACAAAGAAAAATCTCATAAACACAGAAAATAAATCCCACATGGATATTAAAACAAAGCTAGTGCATTGTTAGTAGCGGTTCTAAAGAGCCTTGATATTTCCTGAAAACTCCCACGTGTCTGCAACATCTTCCACAACATCAATCCCAGCACGTTATGCGGTCATTAGTCCGAAGAACATATTAATTTATGAGTTTGAGATGTGTTCGTTAGTCAGGAGTGGCAAACTAAGTTATGAGCTTCATTCCCAAAGATTCTGTATTTATTGTGTGCCATCAGCCACCTTGATGTCTGAACTTCTCAGAAGCTCCAAGTATTAAAAACAAAGCCTGGGGGAAGCAAACTGGAAGATCTGGAAGGAATACATAGAGGAATAGGAGTGTTGCCTCCGAAGTCAGGTGGGATCCTGGGGCTGTGATTCCAGCCCTCTGTGTCCCCATGCTGTGACAGGGGCCATCATGAGAGCAGAATTTAAAGCAGGGTAACTACTGGCAACTATTCCTCATCCCACTGTACCTGCCTGACAATGGTGTGAAGCCTTCATGCCAATGATCCATCCTGCACCATGTCGTGTTCTCCCTCAGTGGCAACTGGAGCGGCTGTTTTAGGGGGGGGCTGTAAGCCTGGGGACTGTTTGAGGTCTGCTCCCCTCAGACTTGTGTCCACAAGCCTTTTGCGTTCGTGTATGTAAGAGGGCACATCCCTGCTTTTACCATCTGGTTATGGACCTCATTTACTGTGAGTCTTTCTAAACCCTTTGTAAACCTGTTGATGCTGTCTGCTGTCATGACATCCTGTGGCAACTATTTCCAGAAGTTTATCAACTCCTTTGTTAAAAAACAAAAGTACTCTTATCTGTCAAGTACATCTAAAATTTTCCAGTTACAAGTTTCCAGTAATTCTTGGGACATTCTGAAGCTCCAAACAAGGAAGCCGACTCACAGACCAAAGCCACAGGGTACCTCAGAGGACGTTTTGCACTCTGAGTCCTCAGAGCTCGTGCTTTCGTGGGTTGCTGCTGGAGAGTTGAGTGTTGTCCTCATTAAAATCCAGATGTGAAACTCATTGCACCAAACTCATCATCTAAAAGATAGGCACCCAGCAATTCAGGTATCCGTATATAGAAGTTACAGATGCCGCACCAGCAGATGATTCACCCTTTTCTAAACAGGTATCTCAGATGGCCGCTGTGAGTCACTGTGGGAACCGCCTCCCTGTCTGTCTTGACTCTAGAGGATGCTTATTTAACGAGAGTGGATTTCATACCTACTTTTAAAACTGCTGAAGTCTGTTGAAACCTGCCCCCATTATCTTTGTTCTGTGAAAAGAAACACCTGAACTCTAAGTCATCCTGGAAGAATTTTGGCTGAAGGTGGATAGTGGGCAGGTGACTGCAGGGTAGCCTGATGCTCCATCACCTGCTTCAGGTTGGAAAACATCCTGACCTCAGCCACAACTGTAGTCTTTCAGGGCTTTTAAATTAATTATCTTGGGTTTCTAATGACGGACTTCCCAGTGGTCACCCAGGAACAACGTATTTAAGCATAGTTTCTTTGGGATTCAGGGTTAGGCCAAATTTATTTTAGGTGAGAAAATGGCAGTCAAATGCATGATATTTGGATCACCAGTATTTAATTAGGCAGCTCAAAAAGGCAAGGAAGAAGAGCAATGTTATGGTCATGTAAGTCTCTCCCTGTTTCTGAATGTTAAAATTCACATGGCATGTGCCACCAGAACTGATGATTAACTTAGAAGCCATTAATGTTATGTATCTGTGTAAATGTGACAGAATGTGAAATCTTTCTGTAGTTGAAGGGATATTTATAGTCATTTTGTTAAAATGACAATTTCATTTGGTCAGGTTATAAAGTGACTGAAGGTCACAGGCATTTTCAATGGGGATAGGCATTTCTTCTGTTTGAGTGCTGAAGAACCAAGGTCTTGTAGAAAGCTATTTCAGGAGAACTGAAAGGAAAAAAAAAAAAGAAAAAAAAAAAAGAAAAAGGCAAAACAAGCAGCTGTGTTTGTTACAACACCAAACCGGCATGTAACAGCTGTTATCACTATGGCCTCCATTATGAAATACTATTTTCTTCTGCAAAGAAGAAATCTTTCCACGCAGTTTAAAAAGAAATAGTTTTACAGGTTGTTCTTTCAGTTAAGAATTCCAAGCAAGCAAGGGTTTGATTGTTTCCATGCAATACCAGCTCTGAGTACAGTCACAGAATGACCGGATTGGGACACAACTAACACCCGTGGGTCTGAAAGGGGGGGTCGGGGGGTTATTAAGCAAATGCCACCCGCTCCATCTGTCTGGCAGGTGGGGCTGCTGCAGTGCCTTCTCCTCCACATGCCTCCTGGGAGTTTGTTTGCTCTCTCCCCTGCTCCCCAGGAGGTCTGCACAGCCTTCCTGGGGTCCTGGCCCCTCCTGGAGGGCAGCTGCTGGTTTCCCGCGGAGGTGGGAACCCATGGCTTGCTGCAGAGCTGGCACCCAGCCCTGGCTGCTGGGTGGTTCCTGGCAGGACCCCCTGCCCTCCCTGGTTCTGCTCCCGGGGACCTGGGCTGAGTACAGAGGGCTTCTCACAGCTGTGGTCATTGCATCCCGGCTCTGGGGAGGGGCAGCAGCTGGAACCTGGTTCCCCCCCCGCAAAGACCATGCTGGCATCTCCTGCATGTTGAGTCCAGAGCAAGAAGATGCAGCAAACTCTCCACCTGGCTGCTGACAGCCTTCTGGGCCAGCCCGCAGCCCTCCCTGCGCTCCCTGCCTGGGCATGAACAGGCAGGCACTTGTTTGCCTGTCCTCTCCTACCCAGCGGAGCAGGCTGGCCCGTTAACCCTTCCCTTCCCTCCCCATCCGTGGTGGGTGGGGGATCTTCAGAGAAGCAGTCAGGGCGCATTGGAATTGCAGCTCAAATCCATGGATTACATAGGAAAGCAGGAGTAATAACCATGTGTGGAACACTTCCAGGCAGTGAGCTCAAAACACTGAGCTGGCGCTGGATGGCTTGATAATATAGGAAAATATATTTTAGGCAGGGGATTTAATAACAGCCTTTCACAAAGAGGGAGAGGCCGAGATCCGAGTTCCACTCTCATGAAATCCAAGCAGAAGGGATCATTAACTTTATTTTTAGGCTTGGCTGAATAATCAGGTTTGAAGGTTTGCCTTTGCCGTTTCCCTTGTTTTAGGAGGGGCTGTGCTGGTGTAGCTGGGGTCAAGTGTGCATTGGCTTATCAGAAGCAGCTCCTCTCCGACACTTCCAGGGACCTACTTCTGTGGCCAGCAGATGAGCCAGAACGTTTCGTTGGTTTTTTTCCACAGCTCGGGGCAGCCGCACATCACCTTGCCTGGGCCGATCATCCACCTCCAGGTGGGAGAAGGTGGCCGGTGGAAGAGCCCGGGCCCTCCTCCCCAGTAACGCTCCGCCTGCCCCCCGGCGGCCCCGGCGGTGCCCCGCACGCGTGGGCAGCCTCGGCGGAGAGCTCGGCATGCCGCAGCGCAGCGAGCACGGCCGGGGCGGGGGTCCCCGGGCGCTGGGGGCGGCGGGGCTGCTGCAAAGGCCCTGCCTTCCGCCGGCTCCTGCGTGGGGCGAGCCGCTGCCGTGCGGAGGTGGCCTCGCTCCCTGCTGCTGCCGCGAGCTGTGCCCGAGGCGGCTGGGTGGGGGAGCGGGGAAGCCGGCAGCAGCTCGAGTGAGGTCTGCTGCGGGGATTCCCCCTTCTCCTTCCCCTTCCCCCCGCCGCAGGGGGGTGGGGAGCGCTCGGGCGGGAGGGCCGCTCCCGCTCGCCGGGGCTGAGGAACCCGCCCGGCGGTGGCGCCCAGCCCGGCCCGGCCCGGCCCGGCGGCGTTGGCGTTACGTGTCGTGCCGCATGTGCGGCCGCGGGGCGCTGGCCCAGCGCGGCCGGGGTAACCGGCAGTAACCCCGCGGCGCAGGGGCAGCCCGGGCCGGGCCGCCTGCCCGGCCGTAGGGAGGCCGGGATAATCCGCTCATTCACCGCGCTTAAAGAGCCAGGGGTGTTTTTCCCGGGTTCTGGCAGCGAGGAGAGTTCGGAAGCTGGAACGCTGCGTTCTCCGGCCCCGTGAGGCGTGGCCTGCTTTATGGAGCCCGGCCCGCCATGCCATCAGTCCAACACGTTTTAAAGTAACGTTTTTATTATGAACAAATAAAATTTCAGATCAGCACAACCAGATGTCTGTTTCCATATTAGTAGAAATTATTTCAAAAAGGTTGGGTGGTTTTTTTTCCAGTACACAAAACAGAGATACTACTATGCAGAAATCCCTAAGCTGTGAAAAATCATATCCTACTCACATTTCAACAGTGACAGAGCTCAGACAATGTGCAGATTCAACTTTCCAATCCATCCCTGAACACCCCAACACTTGGACATCTGCTCTTCAAAATACCAGCGGGGCTGGGAACAGTTTTGGAAAACAAACGGGCCAGTGCGTACATCCCCCTCTGCCGCACTCGGCCAGGCGGCTCCCAGCCTCGCCACACGCCGGGAGGCTGGCACAACCCTGTTACAGGCAGGGAAACTGAGGCACGGAGCGCTTTTAAGTGACTTAGTCTCATGTCATGCAGTGAGCAAGCAGCCAGGCTGGGCACAGGTCCCAGGAGGACAGACAGCTGTTCTAGCCACAAGGTCCCGCTGCTGCCTTCTCCGCTTCCACCTCTCACAGACTCACTTAAGCTAAACATACAGACAATGCGTCCAGGATACAAACATGCCACCAAAAAAAATTAATATATATATTTATAGATGTGTGATATATATATATCTCAAACAAAGTTCTACTTAAAGTGTTGTATCTGTTTCTTAATCTAACAAAAATTCTAACTCAAATACATTCAAAATCACCTGCACCCACAATTCAATGTAGGCAATTAAATAATTAAGAAACCCCTTAAATGTTCGTAATTCAGAAAGAAAAAAAAGTTACGGCAAATAGCTGTCAATACTTCTATGTATATTAAAGAAAGATTTAAGGCACCCAGAGATATTTGCCAATCTACTGTTAAAGTGACTGGGCAAACACCAGGACTGTTTGGTTGCTGCTCCTCAGCTTCCACCCTAATTCCAGATTCTGGACCCCAAGAAGCACTTCAGATTTGAAAGGAACCCTTGATGTCAAACCCTGCTTCTCTGCTGACAGGATGTGAAATATTGCGGCATGTCACAGCATGCTTCTCTACTGTAGGGTACGTCACACAACACCTTAGGGGCACCAGCAGCAAGTAAATCATTCTGCCCACCTTCTCCCCTCCCCACACCCCTTTCAAATTGACTAGCTGGAGCAAATTCATCCTCTCTGGATATCACTATGAGTTCATATGGGTTTAGAGTAGACCGAAGTCACCCAGCAATTACAGAGCTAACAGTTTATCTTCTTTTTGAGGTTTGGTTTTCTATTTTTTTTTGTTGTTTTTTTAATTAAGTGGTAGGATACAACGCTAGGCACAACTCCCTTTAGCCCCAGCCAGCCTTCAGGCAGTCATGATGCTCAGGGTCTCCTGACACCAGCTGCTAAAGGGCTCCCTGCTCCATTCCTTCCTGTTGTACCTCTTGGCTGGAGACCACATCGCTCCTGACGGCTCAAAAGTTTGAAAGGTCCCATTGCTGAGCAATAACAAGGCCATGGTGGTGGCAGGGAGAGGAAAGGGGAGGAGGCGGCCGCCTTTTCTGAGTAACAAATGTGCTTTTGTTAAGGAGAACATCACAGAGCTGTCCTGGCTCCTCACTCGTTGCACAGCAGCAGAAAGCAAAGCTGCAGAGAGGATGCTGGCATCCATCTCTGCTCGTTTCTGCCCTCCCTAGCCTGCCCCAGTAAGGGAGACACTGCAAACCCCACTTCAGTGTCACCTCATTCCGGCCACCTCTTGTGCTTTCCTCCAGCTCCATTTGATGCATTTAAGCAAAAACAATACTATTGGTACAACTAATAAGAACAAAAATTAGTAATAATGGGGACAGTTGGGGGGGAAAAAAGCACGTTCAGCCCAGCGAGGGCCTTGGCACCACGAGACCCAGACAGACCCTAACCCCAAGCCTGAACTCAAGCTGCAGTCTCTGCAACTTGCAGGAAACAGCTCCCACAAGGACTTCTTTCCCCAGCATGCCCTCCAGCTGCGTACCCACATTGGCTCGGTGATATAACTGACCTTTTTGCAGGCTCAGCCACCCTCGCTGCCTTCCTCACCGGCAAAGGAGCGAGGTGGCAAAATAGCTCGCCAAGGGGACTGGGAGGCAAGCTAAGGGACTAACAAGGAGCTGCTTTCACCTCCCCTTCCCACTCCCTCAGAGGAGCAAGGGGGAATGTCAAATCACCTCGGTGGACCCTGGGTAGGGAAGCCTGGAGGTGGCCCACACCAGCAGCAGTGCCCCTCACCTTGGAGGTCTTGACTCTCCGGAGACCCTGTACCGCCTGGCTCTGCATCGCTGTTTCTCAGGCACTTGTTAATTGACCGAGCAGAGTCCTAGAGGACGGAGCCACCTACGCGTGTGGACACCCTCACCCCTCCCTATGCCTGCAGGCACTCCCTAGCCCTGTGCTCAGCACGGGATGCGGATCAGCAGGGCAGGTACGGACACCAGGACATCCACCTGCCACCCACCAGAGACCCTGTTCTTCTAGCTCATAAAGCAGCTTAACTCCGCTGTAGAGCTTTGGTTTACATCCTTCTCTCCCTCTCTGTTTTGGCAAACTCCCATTTGCTGGCAAAAATCTCAGTGGTGGTGGTGAACAGAAGCACCCCAGGCTGGTGCTGCCCCACAGAAGCCAGTGGTACACCCCTCCATCTGTCCCCCTCCTCGCTGTGGCTCTCTAAAGGGGCCATGGAGCCCAGGGCCAGGCTCTGCCTTCAGTCCCTCCTGGCACAGCACACAGTGGGCAGTGCAGGGAGAGAGGCTGTAGTGCCAGAGGGAGGAGGTAATAAGGTCACCAAGACCACCCTTCAGAGCCCGCTGCTGCCACCAGACTCCCCTGAGCCAACGGTGGACCTGGCTGGAGCTCCAGAAGTCTGGAGGCTCTCCTCTCCCCAGCCAGAGAGGCCATGTAGTGCGGGAGAATGCTTCCCAAGAGGCATCTCAGAAAGAGACAACTCTCTTTTCTGATGGCAAGGGAAGGGGAGACAGGGTTGCTTTTCCCAGGGAGAGCGACTTAGCCATGCCACATCTGTCAGCTGCCCCTGAGAAAGTAGAAGGGACAGAGGAAGGAATTCTGGGGGCAAAATGGTGGGGAGAGGGTCACTGACTTTGGCTCAACTCTTCAACTGGCTGGTACAGGCTTTCATAACTCCATGGTATGTAGCTGGCTGCGACGGCTGCTGCCTACCAGCTCCTCTGTCAGGAGAGACCGGGGCAATGTGAAGTGGGAGACAGGGTAGCAGGGCTGGAGAGAAAGAATGGAAAGGAAAAGGAGATCACAGGAGGGAAGGGGTGGCCTTGCATTATAAAGGCAGAGTCCTAGATCTTAAATACATCACGTAAAATACAGTGTGGGAGGGGAGTTAAAACTCATTATCATTATCTTAAGCAAACTGGTAGCATTATTCAGTAGTTAGTAAACAGAACATTAAACCTTTGTCCAGCGTGTTCAGAGGAGTCAGGAAGGGAGAAAGGGAGAAAAAAGGGAGGAAAGAGAGGTGTGGATGTGTGTGTGAAGGGGATCAGGAACTCAGCCACTCTTGTGACTCCCATCTCCAGTCCGCATTTTCCGAGCCAGGATGACTTCCTTGGAGACCTTCTTGCGATCGCTGGCCAGCCCCAGGAAGCACATGAGGTCAATGAAGGCTGTGGTTACGTTGAAGCGCCATCCAAACTCACTGGTGGAGTAGTCATAGGGGAAGGTATGGTGGTAGTTGTGGAAGCCTTCTCCTGCAAAACATGACCAGGAAGAGGATGTCGCGAAGCTCGAGGTGATGGCCCCTTTATCTTGGCCCAAAGAACCACATTCCAAAAACAGGCTCTGGATTGAGGCCAGGCTCCTTTCTCCTCTCAGCCCCATCTCACCTCTCTACAATCTACCACATAGCATTTGGGAATGATCCAGCATGCCCAGGCTGACCCAAAGGAGGCAATGACAGTCACAGAGGACCTATGGTGCCTTAGAGGAAAACAAGCATGTGGTGAGGAACTGAGAAAGGCTCAGGCTCACCAGCTGCACTAAACCACCAAGGAAATCTTAACAGCTTTTCCTCTGCCACCATGAGACACTTTCTGGTATTGGTTGAGCTACCAGCCTGACCTGCAGCAAGTCCCCAACAAGCCAAGCCAATCAATATTCCTACAATACTGGCAGTCCTAATGCCAAATCCAAAGGGCATTTCCAGGTGGGAATAATGCAGATAGACTTCTACAAAATTATCTACCCCAGTCAGCCACCCACTGTCAATGCTGGTTTCAATGCTCACCCCTTCAGGGACATCACCTGGACTTCTGCTCCTAACCCTGCTGAGTTTCTGCAGTTCAAGTCCCACACTACTAAAAATCCACAAGCAGGTCCTTTGATAGTGGAAACCAGTGCAGCCCCAGTGATGTACAGTGATGCAAGCCAGTTGAGGGTTTGGGACTGGGAGAACAACTCAGGCCAAACGCTGACCGTGGGATGTACATTCCTATGTCCCCAAAATTTTGGGAAAAAACATGAGATGATCTCGCTTGTCTCATCCCCAAGTACCCCCAAAATAACCAGCTTCCCTGAGAACACATCCAAATGTGCATCTGCTGGATTTCAAGTTGATCTCAAAGGTCTTTTCCAACCTAAATGATTCTATGAAATCTAAGACAGAGAAGCAGAGACTGCAGCATGTTTTTCAGTCTGGTGAATGGGGCAGAGAGACCTTTGAGCAGGGTAAATAAAATATTGCTATTGAGATAAGGAGGTGCTAAGTGTAGCAGAGTCCCTTCCAGCCTGGAGAGAGGCTGGTGGGAGCTGATAACCCCACTGCCCTTATGCACTCACTGGCCAGCCTGGAAAGCACCCCCAGATGCAAAGGCTGGAGGGGAAGGGTGCAGGAGGAAATGGGGACACCTGGATTCACAGAAATTCCTAGAAGCAGCTGCAGCCCCTAAGGGCAGTCTCTGCTCTATAGTCTACTTGCAGCAAAAGACATGAATGTTCAACATACCTAGGGCCCCCAGGCTGACCAGGGGGTTCTCCCGGGGGTTGATGTGCTGATCATACGGCCGGTTGCCAAACATGTGGGCAGCACTGTTCACTAGCCAAGTGGCATTGAGCCCTATGGTGTAGCGCAGGATGGTTGGAATGAAGAAGCTGATGATGATGGATTCATCCCAGAAGTACCAGGGCACTACAGTGGGCAGCGTGAAGCACAGCAACACCACCGAAGGCTTGTAGTATCTGGAAAGGAAGGGACCAGGAGGAAAGCGCTCAGTGGCACAGGCAGGACAGGAGGGATTGCTTCAGTCCTCCCTTTGGAGGATTTGTGCTCGGCTGTACAGGGAAAAATCAAGTGCAGAAATACCTCACCCCCAAGCCCGCATCTTCTGTCCTGGATGCGCAGAAGCCATGCCTAGAGACTCCCAAGTCTTGTCATCGGGCAGGAGGCTCAAACTAAAGTCCTGTTCTCCCTGTCTCAATCTCACATGTGCACAAGGCAATGTCCCAATCACCGTAAGTCCAGACACCAGCTGCTGCTTTTGGCCTCATCTGCCATTTGCTTCTCAACTATGCTGGTCCCCACAGAGGCAGCCCCTTGCTTGCAGAGGTCCTTTCTCCCGCTGCAGCCCAGTGCTGCAACTCCTCCTTGCAGACTTGGCCCTGCCTACCAATATACCCCAGGAACAAGTGCAAGCAACGAACACTTGTGCCACCAAACAGACGAACATGTAGGGTCCCTCACACTAGAGAGATGGGAGTAGAGGAAGCTGAGCCTCTCTGATGACCCACAAGAAAAATCCCAGGCACAATAAGGAGGAAAGCCTTAAATCTTGCTTGTTTTGTTTGGGACTGGACTAGGGACCTCTCAAGTGAGGGTATTTACTACATGGGTTCAGTCCCTCATCCCCACAGCCATGGTAACAGGCTTGCCTCCTCTGGGGATCAGTCCCAGCAGAGCCCCAGACAGCTGAGAGATACCCCATCCAAGAGGCACCCGTGAACCAAGACTGTCCTTCCCAGCTACCACCTCTCTCATGTCTCCATTTTCAAGTCCTCTTTCACCACACTATTTCCAGAAGACTGATGGGAGCGGGGCAGAGGCATGGCCCGGAAGGTGAACCACAGCATCTTCAAGGATGGCCCAGAGGCACTGCAGGTAGGCTCTGGTCCAGCCAAAGCAGCAGCTGGGCTGTGGAGGTGCTTTGTAGTGGGAAGTTCAGCTCACTGCTGGCAAGATGCTAAAGGGTAGGCGGGCAAGAAAGGGGTGTGTGAGGGCAGGAGGTAGCACCTGCTCCTAAATACTTTCTATAGGAGAGGCACAGCTCATTTCTCAGTTTATCCCACAGCACAGCCTTGGGCAGACCTAATATGCACATTTCTCACATGATGCCCTCAATCCCCTCATGCTCCATGAAAGGTGCTTGGGGTCCCCAGCCCATTCGCAGGGTTCCCACTCCATCCCTCATGGCTCTGCGCTGGGGCTGACCCCACCACTCACCTCCGCTGGAACATCACCACCTTGTCGGCCTTTATGTCACTCAGGTCCAGCTTCTGGCCCTTCTCTATGACATCCGGGTGCTTGCGCACCAACAGCCAGCCAATGTGGGAGAAGAAGAAGCCCCGCATGGCATTGTGTGGGTCTGCATCTGTCTCGGAGAACTTGTGATGGACACGATGGTCCCGGACCCACTCGTAGATGTCATTCTGCAAGGCAACAGGAGTGGAGACTTAGGGCCAGGGCTGGAGATGTTCCCTTCAAATTAACAAAAGGGCCTGAAACATTCAGACACCTAAGCTCCGTTGACCTGAACTTGTCTCAGTCACTTTATCTTTCATTAGGGTCTGGGGGTTTTGGCTTTTAAAACAAGAGGTTGGGTCTTCTTTGCTGCATCAGCTCAATTGTCTTTGAAACCCCCTGCTCTGGTGAGCTGCGTTTTCTCTCTCGGTGCAACAGGCTAACCTCGGGCTCTGCTTTGCACACCCTCTGCAGCATCACGGGCTCCAACTGGTCAGCCTGTTCCCCAGCCCCTGCAACCACGAGCCCCCATTGGCTGGTCAGTGCCTCCTCCCTCACACGTTTGGCTCCTGTTGGTCACCTGTCCCCATGCCTGCACGGGCCAGCTGGGACTGATCGACCTGCCCCTTCCATTCCTCCTGACATCTTCCATGGGTCAGCCTGCCTTGCTTTTCTCAGGATTGCCAAATCAGATCTGTTTAACTTGGGGGTGAGTTTTTTGGTGGTTTTTTTTTTCCCTGTTGGAAATTGAATAGTCTTAAAATTAAGGCCCCTCTTCAGAAACAGAGTAAACATATCATTTTGACGAGTCATCAAAAATACCCCCTTCAGCCCCACATCCATTCTGCTAAGCTGCAAAATCAATACAATTTGGAAAATGTCAAAGCTTTCATCATTTGTATTACGAAATGATTATTTTGGCCAGTTTTGAGAATAGATTTTAATGAGCCTGTGCTCATTCCTTTATAACAGGATTTCAATGTGCTTAAAGCCATGTCTTACACCATCCTACAAAACATGAAACACAGATCCAAGCACACATCTGTTGCCTGCTCCTTAATCTCCTAAGTACACAGGACTTTTCCTGAAAACACTTTGAAGGCAGGGAAGCTGCATAATCATCCCTATTTCTTGCCTGGCAGAGAACCTGTAGCAGAGATGCAGCTCAAATCCCTCTCAAGTGCTGTAACCACCCCTCCTCCTTCAACTGAGATAAAATGATTTACCTGCAGGCCACGCAACACAGCAAGGATGGACACGGGCCAGGATTCAAGTCTCACTTATTTCCAAACACTGGGAACTGCTGCCTTCCTTCCAGCCAAATCCTGAGCACCTCCAAGTGTCACCAGCCCTTACTGATGTTAGCCAGGGCTCGGTCACTCAGCATTCCCCACTAGTACACTGTCCAGCTGGGACAGAGTGAAATTCCTTCTCAGTACCTGCCACAGTGCTGTGTTTTGGATTTGGTGTGAGAACAGCGTTGATAACGCACTGATGTTTTTAGTTGCTGATGGTTTATGTTGATACCAAGTCAAGGACTTTCCCATTTCTCAGGCCATGCCAGCGAGAGGGCTGGAGGGGCACAAGAAACTGGGACAGGACACAGCCAGGACAGGTGACCTGTCTAGCCAACTAGTCTAGTGAACTAGCCAGAGGGGTATTCCATACCATGGAATGTCATGCTCTGTACAAAAACTGGGGGGGCAGGATTGGCCCAGGCCTGCTGATCACTGCTGGGGGACTGGCTGGGCACTGGTCAGCAGGTGGTGAGCAGTTGTACTGTGCATCACTTGGTGGGTTTTGGTTTGATGCTTTAGGTTTTTTTTTCCTTTTGGGCTTGATTCCTCTCTCTCCCCCCCCCTTTTCATTACGGTTGTTATTCTTCTTATTATTACTTTATTTTATGTTATTTCTATTCTTAAATTGTTCTTATTTCAACCCACAAGTTTTACCTTTTCCCTGATTCTCCTCCCCATCCCGCTGGGGGCGTGGAAGGCAGTGAGGAAGCAGCTGTGTAGTGCTTAGTTGCTGGCTGAGGTTAAACCATGATGTAAGCAGAGAAACAGGGCCATTACTCCTGCTAGAATGTTTCACCTGTGACCCAAAGCCTCTCGCATTCCAGACAATACATAGTGTCACCTAACACGAGAAAGTGCAGCCTGAAAGCTGACAGACAGCTTGGGCTTGCACATCTTGGGAGGCTTTCTCTGTCTCTGGAAATCCTTCTGCTGACGGCAAGAGACACAGATTTGGAAAGAGACCATGCACCGCAGCTGGAGCGTGGTACCACCTCATCTTCCACACCCTGTCTACAAACACAATCAGGGGTGTCAAAGCTGAAAAGTCACTATCTTGACCCAAACTTCAGCATGTTATCTTTTCTACAGATCTTACTTTGGGACCATCTCTAACTACAACCTTGTCTGAATATCATGGCTTTCTGAGACCATTAAGCAAAGCCTGGGAGAATGCCTCCTTCCCTGGGAGTTTCCAGCTACAGGCTATATAACCAGGAGAGCTTCTGTGCTGCCGCTGCCTGGTCTTGCACAGGTGGAGGAGCTGACTAGGGGCAGAGTTCCCAAATTCTCTGAGATCACAAGCCACAGGTCTCCGAGTAGCCAACAGTCATTTTCTGCGGGACCTCAGGTAAGATGAACTATAGTCTTCTCTGGCCTTAAGAGTCACCAGTCTTGTCTTAAGAGTTGCTACCGCCAACAGGAGTGAGGTAAATTGAAAATAAACCTTCTCTTGAAGTCATTGAAAGTAACTGTTATAAAAAAACCAAAAAATCCATGGGGAATGGTACTGAATTTTCAGTAAAACTTTGGATTAGTTCCTATTGAAGCTGAAATATCTGTCTGTCTCTCATCTTTGTCTGCTGCTATCCCCTACAGCAATAGCTCAGCAAATTCTTTCCCCCTCTGCCCTATAACCCTGTGAAAGATGGTCTTTGTACAGCACTAGCCAATACACAGCAACCCATCCCATTCCCTTTCTGAGTGCTGGACCAGTAGCTGGAATTAGCAGCTTGGTCCTTCCTCTTCCTCATGAAAGACTGTGGTTTGGTGCTAACGAAGGATAGGGAAGTCAATGATGTTTTAGAAAGTTTTTCAAGGCTAAAAGAAACCATTCCCACCCTATTTTGATTACATGTATGGGGGGCGGGGTGTCTCTGCGCACACTCCTGCACGTGAGCAAGCCTGTGAGAAGCCCATTGAGGTACAGCTGGAAGGTGGAGTGCCACTAGAGCTGCCTCACAGCAGCAAACCAGACAGACCACCAGGATTTTTCTGTGCCGTGCCAATCTGGGTTTTCACTCTGGCTTCTTCTAAAGGGCCATTTCTGCTACACTCTACAGTCCCTAAGGACTTCCTGGTTTGTTTTTGTTAGGGACTCTGAAGTGCTCTCCTAGCATTAGGCAATATCCTGAGGTGCTTATCAGCTGCCTGCAGTCACTTGTGCCACTCTCAGTGGCCCCAACCCTTCTCTCCTTGAAACACCACTGACCTGGGATGACTATGAAAGCCACTGGTGTGACTGTTCAGGAATAACAGGGTTATTCCTAAATACCACTCTTCTGAGCCAAAGAAGCATCCCCCTAACGGTATGATCTCAGCAAGTTCTTGATCCTTCTGCAGCAGCAAATTCCACAGCCTGGCTCCCCAGGCCCTGCAGATTCTCCCCCTTTATCAGCTGTGCAGCAAGAGGGTGAGGCAACACCAGGAAAGCACTTAGCACTTCCACACCTCTTTCACAGGACCTGCACCAAGCACAGGGAGCCTACACCTTGAGGGAAGGGTACATTCCCGCTTTGGAGAGCTATCCTACCCCTGGTCTTGGCTGACAGGTCTCTCCCCTCCCAGTTCGTCTCAGAGTCACCCTCTGTACTAGAAAAGGTGAAGACAAGATGGACTCCAGCATCGCAGTGTTAGATGGAAAGGGCAGGTTGTTTCCTAACAAGAGTCAGCAGGAGAGAGTAACCTCTCCATCAGCTTGTGCCCCATATCTGAGACAAGGGTTCAGGGGGGCACTGCCTTCTGAGGACCAGTGGCACAGGTGAGGAGATGCTTACCTGGAAGGCCATAGAGTTTGCAATAGTCAAGAAGATCCGCAGGGGCAGCGTGGCTTTGTAGGACCGATGGCTCCAGAGGCGGTGAGATCCAGCTGTTATCCCCAGAGCGCTCACCAGGAAGCACAAAACAGCTGAAGAGGAAAAGTAAGTGTTGGAGCAGTTAGAGCAAGTCAGCCTGCAGCAAAATTTCAGGCAGAACAACTCAAAGGCAGGCCGTCCCCCAAAGCTGTATAAGCAAGAGAGGCACCCATGGAGAGCACAGACTGAGGCAATAAAAGTGTGAGTGAGAGTGCCCAAGCTACCCTACCACAGGCTTCCTGAGCAACGTGGGGCAAATCACTTCAGCTCTTCATCTCTGACAAGGGAGGAAGCTCCCCTTTACAAGACTTATCTCAAGGGCTGGTGCTTCAGTACAGTGCCGTCTGTCATGATGCAGGACCACCAAAATTGTACAAAGCCACCACTTCCATGTAGCCCTTTGGTAACTGCTCTGTGGTCCACCAGGAAACAGCTTCTCCCTTTCCTCCCAGCTCAAATAATCAAGAGTCCTGCTTTCCTGTTTCACCACTCCTCACTAACCTCTTTTGCATTCTTTTCACCTGGAGGTAGTAGATCATCTTACAGCTCTTCAGGGGGACAGCTCAAGCCCAGGGTCAGGCTTCTCTTCTGCTCCCTTTCTGAGCAGAAGCTGGCTCCAGAAAGATCTAACCTACCATCCCACTGAAGTCTGGGCTTCACCTTCAGCTCCGCCACTGACTTAAAATTTTCCCAGAGGCTCCTGTTCCCAGGGTCTTTTTGATCCCCACCTCTGCCCAGCTCCTGCACCATTTAAGGAAGGAAACTTCAAGGCCAACCACTCACTGCAAGCCATGCCTGTGTGCTTCATGCATTCCCTCTCCACACAGGTCAGAGGGAAATCCTTGCCCCTCTGGCAGCCAGGAAAAAAAACCACATCCCTCTCCCTCTGGATCATGTGTTTATGTCCACCCTGGTCTGTATGTTCACGCAACCTCTGTAATTTAACCTGGCTTCCAGCACGTGGTCCTAGAACTAAAATGGAGAAGAGACCCAAACAGAGTCATAGCAGCATTACACTAGGAAGCTGGGGATAAGAAGAAAGTTTGATCTGAAGATTAACTCTTTCTCTAGGAAGGAAGTGTCAGGAAGTTCGGCAGAAAGATGGAGGACATTCAACAGCTTGCCCTGCAAGCTCAGACATGGAAAGGGAAGGGTGCACATCTGTGCACAGGTCAACTGATCCACATTCAGTCCCCTGGGGGAAGGGATGCCTTCTTACCAGTCCCCCTGGGGAAACACCTTCCTTGGTATAAATTTGCAGATTTCAGCCAGTTGGATCAATCATGAAAACAGCACCTTATTCTTACTCATAAAACCATGGATAGGAATCGCTAGTATGCTTGACAATACCATGCAGTCCAGCCAAATGCCTCTAATCAAGCTTATCTCACACCTAGGAAATAGGTACTCTGCCAGAAACTTGTCTGGAATCAGAGCCCCGAGACATGGACAAGGCACTGTAGCCCTGCTCTTTCATTCAAAATAACCCAGGCTGTATTTCCTATCATCTCCTGTTCTGTCTTCCTTCTGTCACCTCCTTTTTGTTTTTCTACATTCCAAACCTAATCTCTTATCTGCTAAAAGTCTGTCTTGTCTGATTTAACATCCTCTTCTGGCCCCTTAAACTTGCACAAAGTGCTCCTCATTCCCATCCTGCTGTGTAACAGTGATGTTCCCTGTCTGCTGATCTGACTGATGTCCCATCTTCATCCTCTCCCTCAGCTTCCCCACCTACTACTGAACACGGTGCAAGCCGCAGACTAGCACACCCCTGCTTCATGTCTCTGCGCACCTCTGCAGTCCTTTGGAGGAGCCAAACACTCACTGATCATAGCAGATTTACAGGGTGCAAGAAGGGATGAAAACGCATGCAAATACAGCAGGATCCAGCCTCTGCAAGAGACAATGGAGCTGAGCAAAGCTCACAGAGCTGGCCAAGCCTACACAGGGAGAAGGGAGGGATGCTGGAGCAGGGCGTTTAGTTCAGGTCTCCCCTTGGCCTTACTGGCAGGACAGCACTTAGGCTGGACACCCTGAAGGTCTCACACAGCCCCATGACGCTGACTCACGACCAGTTCCCTGTTGGTTTTAGATTTTGAGACTCATTTTAAATCAGTTACTATCCCCACAGCTTCATACAGAAGAGCAAACCTTGAAAAAGTACCTAACATACGACTCTGATTTGCAGAGCCTCTCTGGCCTCAGATACTGCAATAACAATGAAACCCACTCCTGGATGTTTCAGACACTTCCTACTTGCGGCAGAAGGGTGACTCACCACCATTCTCCCTCGAACATAAGCAGCTGTACCCTGCAAACCACATTTCATAAAACCTCTGGGCAACTTCATGCCTACAGTGCACACCCCAGTAGCTGAGGTAGATTTCCAACGGTGATAAGAAGTTTATGGCAGAGCTGAGAGCAGCATCCAGGAGGCTGGATTTAACTTCCAGCCTACACAGTATGAAAAACACCAGACAGGGAGTCCATGATAAACAACGGCAGCTTCCACTGGATGTGGGGGACAACTTGCTAGGGAAAGAGTCCAGCTCTCCACTGTGGGGCAAATAGGCTTGAGTTAATGGTGCACTGGGGACAGAAATTAACTATGCAATCATTCATGATCTTCAATAGTGCTAGAAAGTAAATGCCAGGTTACGTGAGTACAGGCCCTATTTATAGTCCTGAGTTCAGGCTTCCCTCTCTGGTGAATCCTCACATGCTGACTGGGACTTTTTTGGTAACAGAGGCCTCCAGGAAGACAACCCTGGCAGAGGACTGTGGTATTTCAGCTTTGCAAGAAGGAAGCTCATCTGTGTCTCTTTTATAGAGGCAATTCTCAGAATTTGCCTGTGGATATCAACATCAGGAAAAGATGACACCAGCAATGAAGAAATATCAGCAAGCACATGGAATCACAAGAGATGTGTAGTGGGGGATACCAACAGACCCAGAAACCACACAACCTAGTACTTGCTTTCAAGGAGCCTTGCCTGAAAGCTTTTGTTAGAAATTTGGAGGAATATCCACTGCTTTCAGGTGCCCCAGCACAGAACAGCCACAGCCTTCATCCAAAGCCCATGAACCTCCACAGCTCACGTTGACTTCTCTTGGAGCTGCGTCCCAGGTCAATGTAATGGCCTCTCTAATGTAACTCTAATTATAGTCCTGTGCTGCCTTTCCTCTTGCTCATATACAGCAGCTGTAGTTTATCTACTGAGCAGACACTTTTTGTGGGAAAGGAACTGATTCTCAGTCTACACATACATGGCGTATCCCCAGTCCCAGGCACCCAGCCCCGCGGAAACCCAAGCCCTACCTGGGGACCATTAGCTTCAGCAGCCATACCTAGGAGTTGTGACAGTGACAGGACATAGACAGCAAGATTGAAAAGCCTGGTGGAAAACAGAAGAATCCAGCACCCTAATGACTCAAGAGGGTTCATCCCCACAAACAAGTACAACAATGATCACTGCACAGCCAGGGAATCAGCATCTCACAGGGAAGAAGAAAAGCTCCTCCAAGATCATCCACTAGGAATGAAACTGGAAAGAGTAGAGGTGAAACAAAGCAGCACAGATTTTCACAGCTGCCCTGTGATGCTGCCCCAGACTGAAGGACTTAGGACTCCATCAGCTGAGGTTTCAAAGTCATCTTCCACACCAGGCTTTGAAGTATCCAAGAGACTGTCAGCTCACAGGTGATGCTCCCAATGACCCATTCAACTGAAATACAAAGAATTATGACCTCTGGCAGTAATATACACCCAGTGCTCCAAAAACTAAACCCAAAACATTCCAGATTCAGTCATGTCTATATGACTCACCAGCCTTTACCTCTTTAGGGCCCAGATTCAGACCTCAAGTTATGATGGGAAGTCAGGAATGTGCTAAAGGCATTGTCACCTGCAGTCAACACCAAGGATGTTTACACAAAGAGGTGTCCCTGCTCCAGCAGGTGTCCTTGGGCTTCTGCTCAGTGCAAGGGAAAACTACAGCTTTCCACTGTAAAATCTGGCAAAAACAGAACTTCCCCTCCACACTCAGAGGCGAAGCACACCACCTGCTAGTTAAGCCTGGAGAGGACACCAGAGTGGGAAGGTGCTGCCAGAGGTAGTCTTGATGGGAAAGTAACAACTAACTTCTGTAAACATCCCCGGGGGTAGCACTAGCTGAGATTTTCAGGCTGTCAGCGTTGACTAAATTACCCAGCAAGACTCCCCTTGGTGCAAAGACGACGCAGCAGCAACAGCAAACGGTATCACCCCACGTTTCTGGCACTGCAGGAAACTGAGGTGTCAGAGCACCATGTCAAGAGGAACCATCACTGTTTTACAGACATTGTTGACCAGGCCAATAGGGGGTTAACACAAAGTATCGTCAGTCTGCTGCACCTGAGGGCCAGGAAGACAACCTGCAAATCATGTTTCCAGGGAGGCTCAGAGCAGTTAGAGGAGAAACTGCCAATCACCTTTGTGTCCTGCCCTCCCAGCCTTGGTCTCTGTGCCTTTTGGCAAATGACGGAAATCTTCCCATGAGCCCTGAGAAGACTACAAGACTTTGTCAAGTGCAGCAGAGAGGACAGTAAATAGAAGGGGAGCTGGCTAGAAAGTGAGCGCTGGCAGGGCTCGGACAGCTCTCATTATGGTGAGCTCTCACCTGATCAATCCCAGCTCATTCTGGGAAGCTCTGTACCAGAAAAGAGATCAGGGGATACAATGCACACAGCAACGCAGAACAGCAAACAATGATGAAGGCAGGGCTGGAGAGCTTGAGAGACAAAGAGGAATTAGCACACAGAGAAATGAAAACAAAAGAGGACACAGTCACCAATATAACTGGTTTCAGAGGGACAGGAACATCAAGGAGACAGTGGCCTGGATGAAGAGAGTGTAAGCAAGGGATTGCTCCTTAGAATAGAATATAGAAGGTAGATCAGCTTCCAGGCACCACAGCTGCCTGTAACATCACAGCAGAGAACATCTGGGGCCATGTTAATTTTATATCATATGTACACAGCCTAAGGAAGGAACGATCTGAAAAAAAAACAAACAAGCAAAACCCCCAGCAGCTCCGGAACTACCACTAGGAGAGTTCTCCGCCATGAGCTCATGGTGTATCACTGGGAGCAACATAACTCTCTGCTGCTCTATCCCTATGCGTAAAATGGGAACTGTCGTCCTCTCCTCACTACCAGGTGGCGCTGGGAAAATAACAGCAAGTCACCAAGATGACAGCCACAGGTGCCTTGCATGTGCTAAAGGAAGGTATGAACCAAGAAAAGGGCAAGGCAAAAAGGAGCAAGGAGCCTTGCTGAGAAGTCAGACCTGTGGAGGATCAGAGTATCCCAGCTCTGGTCAGCACTACAAGAGAATGGACTACAGGGGAAAGCTCCGATTTGGTGGCAGGGTGCAGGGAAGGGTGGCCCTTTCCCAGAACAAGTGCCAAGGATGCAGGACAGGGAGCTCTGTGAAGCTACTCCAGCTTTAATAAAGCAGGATGGATCTCCAACCAGCCCAGAACAGTGCGGCTCCCCCAAACTCCACGTCCTTCTCCCATTTCCAGAACATCTGTCACTCCAGAAGCCACCAAGGAATCTCACAGTGCCTCACAGTGGCAGGAGAGCAACTGGCACTTCACATCAGAGTTTACTGAGGAAGGAGAGCAGGAGAGACTGGCATCAAGTAAAAAGCAAGGCAGATGCCCACGAAATACCATGGGACGCCATACAGACATCTCAAACAGGCTCGTGGTGGCAAAGACGCTGCCTCAGAGACCATTTTGAGGTAAACTGGGGATTAGCAGAATGCAAAGCAGCATTAACCTTCTGGATCAAGATGCTCGAGCACACTCAAGCATCTCAGGGGAGCTCAAGGGAGAAGGGTTGGATGGATTTGGAAATCACGGTGCACCTCAGCAGCTTGAAATGAAACTAATAAACCCAACTCACCTTTTCCCTCCTCCTCCTCCCCGCAAAGCCCTGAAGATATCTGGGTGGGGTTGGAGGACCCGGGCTGTCAGCTCTGAGCCTGGGGACAGAACATGTAGAGCAAGACCAAGAGCCCTGAAACACTCCTCCAAGGTCATACTGAGGCTGCGTGTTCTGTCCAGCCTTGCCACCCCACGGAGGAGGGCAGCCTGTCAGGTTTCCACAAGGGAAAGGCCCAGCAAAGTCTTCTCTCAATGACCCCCTGAAAGGCCACATGGGCTGCACAGGGAACATGCCGGTGTCTCTGCTTCTGCAGATGCTACAGCCAGCCTCTGAGCAAGTCCTGTGGCTCCCAGTGATGCTCATCCCCCAGGCCTCTGCCTGCAGGAGGCCGAGATGGTCCAGGAGGAAAAGAGGCAGTGGCC
Organism: Falco rusticolus; assembly: GCF_015220075.1. NCBI lineage: Eukaryota > Metazoa > Chordata > Aves > Falconiformes > Falconidae > Falco > Falco rusticolus. The sequence goes on along the minus strand of NC_051195.1, from coordinate 52,912,044 downwards.
AGCCAGTCCAGCCACAATGCTGATGCTTGTTGCTCAAAGCCATTGACCGACCAAGTGACCCTGAGGGTGTGACTTTGTGGGAGCACCACTGACACTGAAAGCTGTGCCAGCAAGTCTCAAACTAGAGACTGTTGCTTTTTGATTCAGGATGCTCTGTTTCACAGGAAGGCAGGGGCTGGATGCAGGCTCTTGACCTCCCCACTGGAAACCGTTTGACTTCTTGACTCCTCCAGGGGTCCACACAAAGGCTCATGGAAAGCAAGGCTCCCCCACAGCTTGGGCCCTGGGCCCAGCTGCCTTTCAAGTAGTCAAAGGAGAAGTCTGGTTCCTACCCAGGGCAAGGTCTCTGAGAAAGGGGAGCTTTGCCTAGCTACCTTCTGCTGGGTTGTCCTTTCCGCTGGAATTTGCTGCCTGGAGAGCCGCTTATTTATTTTATGAAAGTTGTCAGGCTTAGTTCTGGGATGATGGGGTCTAATCCATGCTTTTTTAAGATAGAGAGACCTGAGATTCAGACTTAACTCTTGATGTTTACCTTCAGCACAACTGTATTTTGTCTCTTTCCCCGCAGACTCACGTGGAGGCTCTGAGGGGATTTACCCTCCCCTGGCAAGGACAGGAATGGGTCTTGTCCTTGGGCAGCAGCCTCATGCCAAATCACACCCTATATCTTGCCTCCCCAGGCACCCCTTAAGGTGCTCTTGCTAGCATCTTTCTTCCCAGCTTTCTGGGACTGTCACAGTGCTCCATGAAACACTCTCTGTGCTTCGCTCCACAAGTGGCTGCACATTCAGGTGTGGGCTACTTCCAAGCCTAATGCCTGTGAATTCAGTTTCTTCCTCTGGCAGCCAAGCAGTCCCCTGTCAGATCCTTCCCCCTCACACGTGACCTTCCAAGAGACACTAGCAAGACCTCCCACAACTTGCTATGAAGCTGCCCAAGCAGCTTCTTCTAACAGGAACTCTCCACTTACTTCCTTCTCCTCCCTGAGTCTGTGGGCCTGTAGGGAAAAAAAATACCACCCAACAGATTTTGGGTTTGCAGATGCCAAGAAACAAACAGAGGAACATGCTTACCCCATGCCAGTGTCTGGATCTTTGCAGAAGGTATCAGCATCAACCCGAATATGGCCCCTAGATGCAGCAGGCTCATAAGGATGATATTCCTCCAGACGTATCGCACAGGGGGCTTGGGGCCCTCTTTCTCCTGGTAGGTCTCATCAAAGAGATCGTCTATCATGCCCCGGTCTCCTGCCAAGTCCTCATGATTGATTAAGTCCTTTCCCACGATGGCATCCCCATTCCTGGCCACCCGGGAGGTAAGGGTGCCAACAGTGGTGGTGCTGGAAGCGGAGGAGAACTCCTTGCAGAGGTGGCAATGGACATTTTAAAGAAAGGAAAAAAGGAAAACAAAACAAGAAGTTGGTGGTTACCAATGCAGGGAGTAGAAACACGAGCAGCTAGGCTGGCACTACCTAGACTCACAGCCTGCCATCTCCCTGGCAGGCTCCATTCTTTCAGCTGAGCCCTTGGCACAGAGAAGAGCATGCTCTGGCCCCATGGAGTCATGGCCCGAGAGGGAAGGGGCCTGATCGTTATAGGGAGAGGAGGTATATGGCAGACAGGGTGCAGAAGGCACAGAAAAAGACCTGAAAGCCAGTCCTTTTTCCACAGTGGCTTGGGCGAGATCATTTGCAGGCTGCAAGGTTTTTCATTTTCCTTCGGTTTTATTAGTGGGCGTTTTTAGGTGGGCTTGTGGTCTGGACTTGTGTAGAAGCAGACAACAATAAAGGAAATCTTGTGAATGAACAAAGAGGAGGGAGATAAATAAAACCTGTCTGAAACACAGTTTTATTGTAAATCATGGGGCTGCTCCTGATATCCTGCCTCTTTGTGTCACCCCACCAGGGATCACTGGGAACATCCATAGGGGGATTCCTCTGGGGTGACTCCTCCTCTCCCCCTGCCTCACCTTCCAGGCTGGGACATGGTGAGGCTGATGTGCTCGGAGATCAGTGGGCAGAAGCAGCCGAGTGATAGACCTATGACTCCCACCCCATGCCTGCTTCTAAGCCCCTTATCCCACTCCCACTTTCCACGCTGGACAAAGCGAGGCAGGGAAGGCTGTCCTCCGAGCCGAGGCCACGAGCACGCTGACAGGAAGTTTTAAGCTGCAAGTTGGCTCAGCCTGGCTCCTGGCTCCCTCCTGTAACCGTGACACAACATTCCCTCTGCACAGGCTTGTTTGCCCTGGCTGAGTGACAGCCTGCCCGACCAGGCATGCGTGACGAAAGGAGCGGGCAGGACTGGCCCTAATGAGACAGGTCACTGAACCCTGAATCACTGATTTCCATCTCCATCATGACAGCCGCGTGCTTGCTGGTGCTCGCAGCCCTTTGTCAGGCCGGAGCTCCGGCCCCGGCGGGGCTTGACCCATGGGGTGCCAAGTGCACGGACACAAGTGGTGGGAGGGAACACCGCATGTGACCCCTGGCCTCCTGGGAACCTGCCCCAGGGACAGGTCCCCCCACACCCGCACCACGACTTCCACACGCAAAGGGGCACTAAAGGCCAGTGGGAGCCGGGACCGTGGCTCCAGGGAGCACGGCCAAGCTGGGAAAGCTCCTTTCCCAATAGAAGTCTCTCCTGAATCAACAGCAGATTTCCACCCAGGCACCTGGCATTTGTAAAAGACCACCATCCTGCCGTGGCCTGGTTTCTTCAGGGAGGCATTAAAATCAGGCCAGGCAGCTTACGTGGCCACCCCAACTCCTCCCTTTCCCAAGGGCTGAAACGAGAGGGTTACAGACACACCTTCCTACAGGGAGGAGCTGGCAAAGCTGACAGATTCCCCACCTTTGGGAAGTAAAACTATCTCTACAGAAGGAGCCCCGTAAGTTTTTCCTTCTGGAATCAAAGGTTAGAAGGGAAAAAAACTGGACACAAAGTATCCTGCTGCTGTCACTGAACCCAGGCAGCCGCTGAGCTTGGGACCAGCTCCTCTGCATCCTGACTGCTGGCCATCTCTGCCTGCTTTCCTAGTCAGTGCTTTGAGGGTACGATACTCCGAGCTGCTGGCAAATTCAGAGGCAATCCCCCCACCAAAAGGGCCGTGAGAAACTTCTTCTAATCCAGAGATTAGGTAAGAAAAAGTCCTGCCCATTCCAAAGTGTCAGATATTCTCATCTGGCATTTTGGCAGGAAGGCACAATTTTCTTCCTTGGCTGGCAGACAATCTACCAAAAAGACCTAAGACTTGTCTATGCAGGAAAAAATCCCCAGAGAGATCTGGTGGTATAATTAGATGGGTAACTCCCCATATGGACATGCTGCTTCCAGAGTAAGAATGTGGGGTTGGTGTTGCATTTTTCTCCTCTGCAACAGCTTATGTCACTGTCAAAGTTACACGGGGCAGAGGAGGACGAAGGAGAGTGCAAAGAAAACAGCAGAGGAAAAAAACCAAACTCTTCTTCCAGAATTGTAGTAGCCACAACATGAGGAATTTTACCAGCATACCTATGCTGCTGGAATTACACTGATATAATTGAACCGGTCATTTCTCACATGTAAACTACCCTTACATCAGAAGGGCTATAAAGCAGCTGTGAAACACAGCTCCATCATTACAGACTTGGTGGGGGGAGCATGGGGGGGGAAGTGGGAGGGAAAGTGGGCAACCGTTTAGCTAGACCAGAGAAATGAAGAAGAAAGAGGATTTTTACCCCCTTATGGCCATAGCAGCTCTTGTGGCTTCCACCAAGGAAAATGGGAATATGATTGATCCAGAGTCTGCATCTGAGAGGGGGATGAGGTCAGCTAAACCATTTTCCTGAGCTCTCCCTCATTTCTGAATGACTTTGCAGCTCTCATCTGCAGAACAGATGTGTTCCCCATCTCCCCCTCTGCCCCCCTCACCCTACCAGTGCTGAACACACCATAGGTGATCCTGGCACCCAGCCAACTGCAGCTCAAAGGCTCCCACGCTGGGTTCAGCCTTGGGGCCCCAGGGCACTGAATCTCAGGTCCAGTATATTTGAATATGCCCAACGTGACCCAGGGACAGGATTCTTTCCAGCCTCCAGGATATGCCCTAAAATGCATGCCAAGGCCATGAAACATGGTCTGAGCTCACTGCCTTTCGCATGCGTTTTGGGTGGGCAGAGGAGTAAAGTTCTTTACATCACAGCATCCCTGGAAGGTCACAGCACGTGCACAAAAGGACAGGGCGAGACCCTGTGTGCTGGTGACAGGCAAGACAGCAGGGCTGTGATTTACTTCCACTCCTCAGCACAAGCAGAAGGGGGAAGGATGAGAAGGCTGGAGCAGGAATACCAAAATCCAACCCCTGCCTCCCCTTAGGCAAAGGGTGGCTGCCAGGAAGGGCAAAAATAAAATGAAAATCTCTAAAGATGCAACAGCTCTGTGTATCTTCCTGGTGCCGGGCTGTTACTCAGATCTTCTTATGCCAAAAATGGGCAGTCTCCCCACTGCATGTTTGCTCAGCTCAGGCAATGCAGACAACAGTCATTCATTTCATCTGGGCTGCTTTCACCTTGCGTCTGTCCTAGAGACGCTCCCTGCTGCCACATTTGACTTAGAAACACTGCAAGTGAAAGCCTCTTCTTGGTAAAAAATAATCATTAAAAAAATTAAGACAATAATAGTAAAAAAAAAAAAATAATCACAGCCTGAGCGTTACCAAAACCGCCACAACCTCCTGGCACAAAAGCCTTTCCCGGACAGCCTTTACCACCATGCCGCGACGGCAGTTTCCAAGACAAACCTGCATTTGACGCCCGGCGTGCCCGGGGCGCGCGCCGCGGGCAGGGACCCCGAGGCCGCTACCGGCCTCGCGCACGCTGCGCCGCGAGGCTCGGGCGATGGCCCAGGCCAGCACCGAGCGGCATCGCCGCGCCACCGAGAAGCGGCACCGGGAGGGCACCGGCGCGGACACGCGTGCGCGAGCGCGCACGGACACGCGTGGATGCCCAGACCCCTTTCCCACAAGACAGCCGCCGGGCAGCGCCGCCGGCGCCGCGGGGAGGAAGGGGGAAGGGGTGAGGGGAAGACAAAGCCCCGGCAGCCCCCGGCCCGCCGGCAGCCCCCCACTCACCTCCTCCTGCAGCAAGTGCGCAGGCATGGCCGGCCTCGTCTCTGGTCCTCGGCGGCGGAAGGCGGGCGCGCAGGTCCCCGGCGGCGGCAGAAGGCTGGCGGCGGCCCCTCGCCCGGCGAGCTGTGCGGCCGGAAGGCGGGCGCGGGGGTATTTAAGCGGGGCTGCTCGCCTGGGGGCTGGCGGGGTTGGGCTCTCCGCGCCCCGGCCTCCCGGTGACCCCCTGCCCACGGTGGGGATGCGCGGGGTCAGCGCGGCGGGCGGCGAGTCGCGACTCTCGGCGTGCCCGGGAGGGGAGGGGGGGCGGGGCGCGCCGGGGGGCGGGAGGAAGGATGCCGAGGAAGAGTAGGATGGCGAGGGCCAGGCTCTCTCATGATGCCTGGCTGCTTTTTTTCCTCGCTTTTTTTTTTTTTTCTTTCCTCTTTTTTTTCCCCCTCCTCCTCGCGAGCCGATTGGCTGCGGGAAATTTGGTGCCACCTCGGCCCGCGCTCGCCATTGGCCGCCCGCAATCTGCTGTTCGCTCCCCGCGGCGCGCGCCCCGCGCGGCCCCGGCCCCGCGCGGCCGTTGGGGGTGTCGGGGCGCCCCCTCGCCAGCTGCTGCGGCGGGGAGGGAGGGGGCTTCAGCGCAAAACTTCCGCGCCGTGTAGGGGGTCTGCGTGAGAAGCGTGTTACACACACATGCAGTAAGTAAAAATGGTCCATCTCTGCCAGGGAAAGCACACCCACAGCTGTGTGTCCGGGTCAGCACGTACTCTGTTCAGGTGTTTATCTCGATACGCAGCAACAGTCTGGAAAATGTTGGCTGTAACGTTTTACGTAGAATCCTGGCCGTTTCCCCCCAGAAAACAGTCCCTTTTGGCAGAGGGTGGAAGGAAAAAGGAGCCGCTCAGTTTGCTGTCGGCTGTTTTCTGTAACAAACCTGCTCACTAGCCAGTAATGCCAGCAACAGGAAAAGCCAAGCTCTATCCCAAGGAGACCTTCACCATTACAAGTGAACAAGAGGGCTATTACAAGTACAACCTTGCCCGTGGCAGAGCCTGGAGACGGCTCCCCTAACCCCACCATGTGGTCGCTGTGCCAGGCACCCTCAGCCCCTTGGCACCAAGGCTTGGGGTGCCCTAGTGCCACCACCCTGGCCAGGACCTGTTTCAGCTGCTTCCCCCACTCATGCTGTGTCCCGTGTTCAATCTCTGTCCCCCGCTGACACATGAGTCATTCTGGGAGTGTAACAAGGATGTCAAAAGCCATTTCAAAGTGTGCCTGTATCCCCTCACATGCGTCCTGCCTGGGAGGCTACCCTGCAGCTGTGGAGCTGATCTGCGAGGTGCAGGTGGGCAACCAAGACCTTGCAGAGTCTGTCCCTGGGCTGATCCTGCTCAGACGTAGCAGGGCTGATTCAGTGGCAGCTGTCAAAAGTGAGCTGCATTGTAATCGCTGGGAGGGAAAAGCGACAATGAAAAATAACAGTAGCCCAGTTGTTCTCTGCATTTAGAGGTATTCAGAAAGGGGGAAGAATATGCCTCTCCTTTTTCATTGCACTGTGATGGATGAAGAGGTCTGAGAGGAGGCGGTGTTTAAGTTTTACATCAGGAACTTGTGTCTTGCCTACTTTTGGAGACACAGCACTGAAACAGGGAGCCCGTGTCAGAAGATGTTCCTAGATGGTGAAAGCTGTTATGAGTCAGAGAGAAACTTTTAACCGTCCCTTTTAAGACTCTCCATTAAACGTTTGGTTAACAACATAGGGTTACCAAACACTGGGGAGAAAGGATGTTTTAAATAAAAATTCTACCTACTTTCTATGTGAGTGTTGGAAGAACTATAAACTGTGCTATAAACTACCCTAAGGAAATCCTACTCTTGCTATTTCCAAAAGAAAAACAGACAGGAAATAATAATAATATTAATATTATATTATTATTAAAGTATTATTATTAATAATAAAATAAAGCAGGTGCTGATACTTGTGGATTTAAAAAAAATAATCTGCAGTTCATGCCACATAGGGAAAAATAATCAAAATGCCATGAACCAGGGGGAGAACTGGCAATGATACCAGTGGGTGACAGTGAGGTTTTTGGGGATTCAGTGTCTGCAGTTTTGCAGCTAGTCAGACCCACCAGAGCCCTGCCCTTTCCCACCAGTTTCTTTCCTCTGATGTGGTGTGCAGGTAAGAGGAAACGTACAGGACAGCTAGACTTTGTCATCCTCTAGCATTAACACCGTGTCTGGCTGCTCCCACACAATAGGAATTAGTTTTATGAATATTCTCCTGCTAGGTTATCGTGGGAGGTGACCATCACACTTTTCTTGCACAGAGGAAGAGATGGATCTTGACCATCATCTGGGCTGTGTTCACCTGCCAGGTTTCAAGTCTCACATGCTTGGGACAGCCCTGAGGAAGGCCCTTCACAGCATGGCCCGTTTCTCCAGCTGGCAGTGTGATCACTTTTGAAACAGGTTAACGCTCCCAAACATGGCCACGAGGTTCAGGCACTGACATCCTGACAAGGTACGCAGGGGAGTTTTCTTTCCCAGTCTTTAGATTGCAGCAGCTCCAGCCTTGGCTGTTAAAAGGTTTTATGGCCCTTTGTGGGTTGGAGGCTTGGCTGCGGGGTGCCAGCCAGGCTCCCTCCTGCGGAGGGCTGCTGGCCAGGGTGATAGCCAGCACCCTGTGCACCCCTGCCCCCCCCACCCAGCACCCTGCCCATCTCCATCTCTGCTGCAGACTCCTGGCTCAAGCTCTGCTGCCTAAGGCTGGAGACAAAAGGGGGAGTCCTTGGGCAGCCTAGGTGGGAAACCAGAAATGTCTGGTACAGACACAGCAATACAGCTTAAACTGGGCTTTTCCTGCTCTAGCTTCTATCTCTCCAGGCAGACTTTTTCCTCCTTCCAGGGAGAGCTGCCCAGCTGAGCCTTCAGCAGAAATACGTACCTGGTGGAGTTCACCGATGCTGTTTAGCAAAGATTCAACTTCAGCCATCATCCTCAGGAAACTAAATCAATTCTTCCGCACCTGGTGACTGCTGCCTAAGGTCATGGTCTTTCATAAATGAGCTGATGCAATGCCAGGGCCGTGGCAGTGATGAGCAGAGCCATGCCATGGGCAGTACAGGCCATGAACTTCAGCACAGGGTTTCTTTAGAAATGCATGGTCTCATGTAAGGCTGTTTCCGCCTTACTGAGAAGCCCTCCCCACAGATTCATGACCAAACTGAGGCACTGTGCTAGTGAAAAGCTCTTGCAGAGTACTTCTTTTCAGAGGCTCTCAGAGGTTTTTTATCAAGGTTGGGGAAAAGAGAGGCACAAACCAGCAGTGGGCTTTATCACAAGGCATTCTCTGTGAGCAGAGCCCACATGAGAAAGAAGGGTTGCATTCCTCTCCTGGGGTGCACTAATCAGCCTGGGTTTGCTACCACCATGCCAGGATGGAGAAGAAAAGCATCAAAGCTAAGGATGTTTCACCAAAACATTTTCCTTCCTACTCTCCCCTCAGGAGAAAAAAAAAAAGAAAAAAAGAGAAAAAAGAAAAAAGGAAAAGGAAAAAAAAGAAAAAGAAAGTAAAAGAGAAAGAGAAAGAGAAAGAGAAAGAAAAAGAAAAAGAAAAAGAAAAAGAAAAAGAAAAAGAAAAAGAAAAAGAAAAAGAAAAAGAAAAAGAAAAAGAAAAAGAAAAAGAAAAAGAAAAAGAAAAAGAAAAAGAAAAAAGTATTGGTTCTCCATTTAACAGTAAGTCTTGCAAGCAGATTTCATCTGGTGTCAGCATCTTGGAAATTGTAGTGAATCTCGTCAGTTACTCCCTCCAAAAATGTTGAAGAAGCCAAACACTAAAAAAAAGATTGCTGCAAAGGCTTTGCAAAGTTTATTTCATGTTGTTTGCTTATCTTCTTTAACAGCATTCCCTGTCTTCTCCTTTTTCTTTTTCTTCTATTTCACAACTGGAAGTTGAAAAAAGGAGGAGACTCAAATAAAGAGGGAATAAGCTAAAAACTAGGGAAAGAGCTGACCCCCTATCCCTTACCCTCTGCCAAAAATAAAGGTTTGCAAAAATTATCCTAGGATTATTGTCTGCATTTCTTGCATTGTTTTCCTGAAGAGGTATGAAGCAATTCCAGCTTTAGACCTTTTTCTGGGGGTAGGAGAACCATGCCAATGAGCCTTTCATCCAAGAAGTGCAGGGGTCATTTTCTGTCATTTCACCAGTCCTCTTTTCTTTCTCCCCATCCCCTTGCAGAGAACCTGCTCTTCAAAGGCGTTGAGCTCTCTCTGCAGAGCAGATGAACACCAACATGGTCCACTACTTCTGCCAGCTGTTTCAGAAGTTAATGGTCCCCCTGGTTTTGACAGGTTGGCTTCCAGGCACAGTTCTATGTTGCAGAGAATTGAGATGGGGGTCTGTGGCTACAGAATGAGCTGGGACAAGACCTGGCTCAGACCACCAGAGTTCAGAGCTAATGCCTGCTCAAAAGGTGATGGCAGCTGCAGGTCTTTCAAGATCGTCAGTCACAGGACCTCAGATGCCAGCTCACGGGGTTGCTGCCCTTGTTTAATGTTGCTTTCTCCCCTGTGCTTTCTTTTGGAATCTAGTGACCCTGTGTTGTATTTTCACACACTGTTCCTTGTCCAGGAGAGGCAGCAAACGGCTTTTCTTTTTGAAGTGGAAAGCTAAGACTCTTGTGTAGTCACCTGGCTCTAGAAACTGAGGCTCGAGGAGTCTGATATCATGGCATTTAACAAAAGTGAGATTTATGTTTACGAGAACTGGCATCATCTTGCTCATCACTTGCTTGCTTTCTAGCATGTTTCCCTGCCTCTTTAAAGCGTCATCTCTTGCTCCATAAGTTCAAAGGATCCACAAACTCCTGAAGATCCCCTGCTCCATCCTCACCCTTAAGGCATGGCTAAATTCAACATGGATGACCTGGGCTCTTCAGCTAACAGCTGCTGTTGGGAGCTCCCAAGAGAGTGGCTGTGGCCAGACCCCCAGCTGCCTTCCCACAACTGCCTGGGGAAGGGCCAGGGGTGAAAAAAGAAGCTGGTGCTCACTTTGGCTCCTGTGTGGGAAATGTGGGGTTGGAGGGAAGTGGTAAGGCGGCAGTAATCACTGATGTCTCATTGCCAGGGTCAGAAGGGAAAGCAGATGTAACTAGGCTGATGGGCCATGCCTCCAGGCTGTGACCAGGATGGCTAAATCCCCTGCCATTGATGCAGTAATCTTATCAGCACCTGAGAATTAGGTTGATAACACACTGATGACTGGGACGGGGTGCTTATCTCTGCACTTTGCCCCATCCCTTGCTACCTGACTGAGTGCCAGACCCCCTGCCCATCCTCCTCCCCTCCTGTTACCCCAAACAGGCTTTGCTCCCAGTCCTTGGGCTGCCAGAAGCAAGAACCCAGCCGGTATTGTCTAAACAGGGCCATACAATGGGCAGCATTGTTGACACTGGATTTTTGCCCTCATTAAAGATGACCTCACAGCCCACCCCTTGGCCACTTCAGCCAGCCCCTCGGGACTGTGAGGCTGTCTTCTGAACTCGGGTAAATAAATTGGGAGAGGAGGGGGAGAAAGGGATGGGGAGCAGAGGAACACAGCAGTCTTTGTGTTGCCACCCTCTCTTCAGTGCTGGTGCTCTCTGGTGTCTTTCTACCCACATCAGATACGGCAGGCCAGGTGCCAAGGAGCCGGCATGCCGAGCGCCCTTCCCCACCCGCCCCAGCCTGCGCTCACTGGGCAGCAACAGCCTCTGCGGTTATGCAGCCTCCCTTCTTTGGGCTGCAGTTTGCTCCGGTCACCTCAGCTGTCCCTTCTCCTACTCCAGGCCTCCTGTGCCTGCCTTCCCACACCTCCTGCCCCCTCTCTTCAGGCTGAGGCCATCCTCTCAAGCATCCCCGGCTGCCGGCACCGTGGAGGCGCCAGGCAGGGACCTGGGGAAATGCCACCTCCTAGCGGCAGATCTCCTGACCCAGCCTGGGTGGCGTGGGCAGTGCCACGCTGTCCCCTGCTCCATGGTGTCACCCAGGTTTGGATACAGCTAACACGTCCAAGATGCCAGCTGCATCTAAGGGTGGATCTCCGTCTGTGTGTGGGGAGAGAGACGATGCTGCGGGGCTGTAAGCATGAGCCCTGGGGATGTATTGCCACATAGTCAGCACAGGCAGGAGCGAATTGCAGCACTGGGAAAGGTTGGGGGCACATCCAAGGTCAGTTTGCTGCCAGTCCTGTTGGGCAGAGTGCAGTGTCCCATGCCACTCTGCATCATCTTTGCGCGTGTGTGCTCTGCATTATTGCTTTTGGCCCTCTTTCCTTGCTGCAATAGCAGCCTAGGCATTTGGGGGCTGCCCAACACTTAAGAGAACAAAAACAAAGTTAAAAAGTTAAAGTTATTTCCCAAAGTTAAAAATAACCTGGGATCTAGACACCGGGGAGACATCTCCCTCCTGAGCTTCCAGTTGAATCCCAGATATTTCTTCTCCTTCTGGGGACGTTTCTGATAGACTCCTGTTAGGGGAAGCAGGCATAACCTGGCAGGGAGAAACTGGTGGGGCTGCCCAGAGAACACTTACATGCTGCTGGTATGAGAAGCAGGGAGGACAAAGGAGGAACTTGCTGGACCCTTGTCCCAGCTTTCCTTACTCTAGGCTTAGCAGTGGCACACAAAGGAAAACCTCAGAGATGGGGTGTGCCTCTCCCTGTCTGCCACCCCCAACTTTGCCTGCATCCATACCTCAGTCTCCTTTAAAGTGAATGCTTTCTTTCCTCTTGGGCAGTGGGACTAGAGCAGAGCTGTGTTTGTATTCTTCCAGAAGCCAGCCTTGCTTTCCTCCTTTCCTTCTTTGCTTATCCCAGTGAAGAGTTTTATCTTGTGAGCAGCATTTTTTTGTGTCTGCAAAACAGGGGTGGTATCTGTGTCCTTTCTCCAAGTCCATTTACAACTGAAAATCCTTCAGGATTCCCACCTGTGCAGAGTGCCTCTCCACCATGGTGTGTGACAGACTGCAGCAGTGTGTGTGGCTGGCCAAAGGACGGACTTTCTTAGTTATGGAGGAGAGAGGTGCTACAGGCTGTTACATTTCTGGCCAGAAACATTTTTAGGTCTCCTTGCAGGGAATGAAGCCCTTACCTGCCTGCCTGGTTTTGCTGCCTTTCCAGGTCTTTAGAGAACCTGTCTACCCTGTCTCCTTTCAAGAATGGAGCTGGAAACACACTCTTCCCTTTCCACATCTACTTCCTCACTTAAAGAAAAGTGCTGCAGACCTCTGGGTTCATGTTAGATTTGTGACGGTGCTAACATAGAATCTCATTCCAAAACTCAGTTACAGAGGCCTTTTACAAAGTCTGGTCCCCATGGCACTGGAGAACTGCTGTGGATGAGTGATCCACCACCACGTGCAGTCACACAACAGGCATTTGGTGTGCTTTAGAAGGTATGCATTTTGGTTCATCTGAGCTGTGTTTGAGCGGGTCATGTGTGCAGAGAGTGTAGGTATAAACTTCAAGAACAACCACACTGGCACAGAAATTACTTCAGCCTTCTTTAGTCAATAATGCCAGACTGCCTGAGTCTTTGAGGAAAGGAAGTAAGGTAAGGGCGAAGTATCAGAATTGTGTGGCTTTTGGTGTAGAGTTACATGACATCATCACAACTGTGCTTATCCTCTTAATTTTGCCTAGGTGATGATGGGTGTGGAGGTTTTGGGAAACTGGGCTAAGATTACCTACTTTCAGCCTGAGGGTTGCTGGAATGGCTCTGGGATCCATACCTGCAGCACATCTCTGAATTTTCCTGCTGATGTATGTGACAGAAGACAGATCAAGCTTTCTATTTCTGCAGACTGTACTACATTAGGAAGAATGGAAAACGTGTTGGAGGTCACCCTGCTTAGATTTCCAATAAGATCTTGGCAAATGGGATACCCGGACTGGAACAAATAGGATGCAATTCACTAGACAAGTACAAAGTTCTAGCTTGAGGGGAAAAGTCAGCTGTCCAAACCTACAGTGGGAGAATAAGTTGGTGAGATAGCAGTTCTGCAGATAAGGGTCTGGAGGCAGCAGTGGAGAGCAGAGCAAACTGTAGATGTAGAAATAGTAGCATAGGAAAGACACATGGAGTAACCGTCTGGTTCTGCTTGACACTGGGGACACCTTAACTATGAGGTTTTGCTTGTTTGTCCATTGTGCCATTCTGCTTTTTAAATAGTCTGCTGGCTCTGTGTTGTGCCTTGGGAATAACAACTCTGCAAAAGGGATTACATTTAAAGATTAGCAACCCTAAAATTTAAAGAGCCTCCCCAAACAGAAAAAATATCATGCAGGGAGCATCTAGGCAAATTTACCCTGTCCTGCACCAGCAAAGCTTCAGTTGCACATGTGGCACTGGGCTGTGCAGCTCTGGGGAAATAGATACCTGTCAGGACGGCACCTCTCAAACCACTAACAACAGACTGCAATATCGTCTCCCAAGGATGTCCCCACCTGATCACAGCTTCTGTAATATGCTGAAAGCACCCCACAGAGGCCTCAGGATCCCAGTTAACATGCCTGAATGCTGGGGTAGAATGAGTCTGGAAAATGCTGGAACACACATAACAGCTAGCTGGTGTGCAAACACACAATGTTGCCAGTGGTTGGTAGGGCCCTGACTTCTTCACCTCCTCTTTCTCAATCAGTCAAGTTTATTCTTAAAGAGCTGGCTCAGCCAGGTGATTGGCTCATCCCTGAATATCAAGCACAGGTAGCATCTAATCCCAAAACTGATGCCAGCCCCTGGCTTTTCAAATGACCACCTGAGCCTTTCTTATCTTGTTTTCCTACCTATAAAACTGGGCCTTCATGGATTATTTGAAATGACACAGTAAGGAATAATAGAGGAAAACAAGTACTGTGCAGCATAGGACTGTGCAGTTTGAGTTGATGTAATTGTAGTGCAGACAAATGATCCTCATCTAAACAATGGTTTGGTTGGATAAAACTGGTGGGCAAAGGTAGAAAGGTGGTGAATCATTTGCAGCTCCTGAGAAATCTGGCTCTCTGCACTCTAGCCAGGACTTTGCCAGCACCATCCCCCCAAAAATCAGTGGAGTGAGTTTGGGACATGCTTGGGTAGGACTAGGGCCGCTCTTTGGTGCCCAGAGGATCCCTGCCTTGGTTACCAAAGATGTCAGAACTCCTTGTTCTGCATTTCCTCCCTGGGGGCTCACAGCTGGAACTCAGGAGGTACCAGGCCCTGAAGTGCAGGGACCCAGCTCTTCCCTTGGTGCTGCTGGATCGGTCACAGACACTTCTTTTGTCCCTTGGAGACAAGGTCTCTCCTCTTCAGCATGTGGGTACTAATGTGAGTCTCAGTCACAGACCAGGGGAAAACCAGCACCAAAATATCAGCAGTTGACCCCAGAGGGAGAGGGATACTCCTGCAGCAACCATCAGAGATGCTCAGGGTTTTGCTCTGGAGGTCCCTGATCTCAGCCTGTCTCATTGATAAAGTTTCCTCCAGGCACGGCAGGAACAGGCAGGGTGAGCTCCCCTGGCCAGGAATGAGTTACATGACACTTAACCAGTGCTTAGGATGTAAGTTTGAATGACTAATCCAGTTTTATCCCCTCAGCTCCATCCCTTGGACTTTCCCTAAATTATCTGCATGGGATATCTGCATTGTCAGCCCCTACCAGAAGGCCTTGAGAGGTGGAAGTGTTCCCAAAGTCTCTTGACCAGCCCCTCTCAACATGCAATGATTAAACTGCTAAGAACCCAGCAACTTTCAGCAGGTGAGTGGTGGTTGCTGGTGGGGTCTGTGGTATATCCTCCATGCCATGCGTCTGCTACTCATGCTGCAGTCTGTGAATGATGTGCTGGGTGCAGCAACCTGGCAGAAAAGGCTTTCCCAGGTGGAATTAATTGCACTGCCTTCATCCCACCTGCACTTGCAAGCAGGACTGATAGCCGAGTGCTCTGCTGAGCTCTTGAGGAATGCTGGCTGCTTCTTACCTAGCTGGCAAGTGTCTCCGCTGCTCTGTCCTGGCTGTAACAGAAAGGGTCTCGTTGGGGCTGTTGCTGGCTCTGCCCATCTTGACTTTCTTTACTTCAGTGACAGAGCAGGCAGTAGCTGACTGAGTTTGGCAGAGGACACCACCAATCTGGTGTGGAAGATGAGTGCTGGTGGGACTGGGATTCCCAGTGCTTGTGGCTGCTGGGGGATGTGATCCCAGGCAGTGGGAGCCAACTGAGGAGGGGGGCACGCAGGCAGGAATGGCGAACTGCACAAAGGGGACAAGGCAGCAAGTACCCAGGAGGCTTTGTGGAGCTGCAGCTGAACCCAAGTCAGCTGTGCCAGAGAGTTGCTAAATAAGCTAACAAAGCTTGGGCTGTGGCAGCAGGAGCAGCAGAGGTCAGACCTGTGTGAAGCCATCCTGACACCGGGAAGGCACCAGCTGAAGAAATATGCTCAGCTGTGGGCACGATGCCCTCGAAGAGGGAGCGAATCTGGGGTCAGTTCAGAAGAGGGTGAGGAAAACAGGAGGGGGTGTGCTCAGCCTGAAGGAGCCGGTTGGTGGCGGGCTCAGGAGAAGTGAGGGGAGGCAAGGCCGAGGCTGACGGGGGGCGATGACCTGCTTCCTCCCTGCGCTGGCCGAGGGGCAGCTCGTTACGTTGCGGTGAGATTTCGATCGGAGCCCCGGCTGGCAAGTCGCGCTCAGCCGGCCGGGCTGTGGTCCGGCCGGCGCCCCCCAGCCGGGCTGACGCGGGCAGGCAGCTGGGGAGCTCGGCGGGCGAGGAGGCCTGCTGTCCCCCCGGGGTACCGTCTCCCTCTCGGCCCAGCACCGCGGCAGCCCCCCGGCCCGCGAGCGGGCGGCACACGCCAACTCCGCTGGCCAGCCGCCGGTGCGGGGCCGGGCCCTGCCGTGCGCGGCGGGAGCGCGGAGCGCTGCTGCCCCCCGGTGGCCGGGGCCGGGGGGACCCACCGGCCGTCGGAGCGGGGCCGCCGGCTCCTCGGGCAGCCACAGGCAGGGGAGCGGCGCCCGGTGTGGGGTGCGGTCCTGTGCTGCCACGCGCCCGCGGCCCGCGCGTCCCTCGGTAGCTCCACGTGGTGGCGGTTTACGGGCGAAAGGGGAGAAACCGAGCAACGGATCTGGTCCGTTGACTCCCGCAGGGTCGCCGAAGCGCAGCAAAACCGGAAGGATAGGATCGCAGCCCTTGCAGCATCCCACGGACCTCAGCGGCTGAACTGCACCCCGGCCAGAGGGGAGGAGTGTCTGAGGCAAGCCGGGCCCGGACTGCTAAGGGATTTGAACGCCGTCCCCACGGGATGCGTCTAGAAAGTCAGAAAAGCTCCATGATGCTCCCAGTGAGCTTTCCCAAACAGGGCAGCCCTGTGCCAGTTTTGTAGCCAGGAGCCACACGCTGCAACATCCCTGGGAGCTGCCCAGCAAACCTAGGTAGTCACAACAGTGAGTTTAAGAGCTTCACTAAACTAACAAGCGTGTAATTGGTGAGTAGGTGAAAAGCTCTGAAGTACAAGTAATAGTACAATATTTCAGTGCAAGATTTACTGTGAATAAACTGAAAAGAGCGTTGGCCTTACCTATACTTCAGAGACTAAATGCTTTAAAAAGGGCTGGTGCATCTAAAGGTGGGAACACCAGCAGGAACACGAGCTCAGCAGGAACAATGTCACAACAGAGACCTCCTTTTACTAGTCTCCCATGATAAGAATAATGGCATTCCATGAGGAAGCTGGGTGTAGTGATGCCATTTCCCACCATGCTCGCCTCTGTTAACATAGCTGATGGGAACTCCCGTCTCACTTTTTGCTTCTGGTGCCCCCTGTTATTGATGCCTCCTGTTATTTTTTCCTGTGTGTTAGCCTATATATTAGCACAATGTTCACCAGTTTAGGCTTGTACCATCTTGTAAGCTTCTTCTCTTCAGCTAGCTCTTCCTACTTCTGTAGACTTACACTGTTCCTTACACTACCTTATAGAAGCACACTGAGTGCTATTAGGGGAAGCCGCTTTGGGACAAAACAGACAAGGGATTAAATTTTTGGACAAAGACCTCTTCCTTCTGGGACTGGTCTATAGAAAGGCAGGCTGCATCTGCGAGGAACCTGGTGGGAATGGAGTCTAGAGGTCTTCCTTTCTCTACTGTCTTTGTCTGCCATTGAAGATCCAGCCAGTTTCTTCACCTCTGTGTCTGCTTTTATTTTCTTTCCTATTCAAGTAACCTGTGCGTCCTCTAAAGGAATGGGCTATGCAAGGCCGAAGGATTCCTGATTGCTGGAAAGGCCTTTATGGTATAACAACTCCCTCTAGTTGTATTAACACACCGCTTATGGGCTGGTTCTTCACTTTGTGCACAGAGATGCTGAGGGAAAGCAGCAAGCTGTCTGACTGAATAGCCAGTGGCTAGGGTGAAGAGTTCAGAGGAACAGGCCTTCCAAACAGGTGTTTAAAAACCAACCAGTGCCATTCCAGGAGCAAACCAAGGAAGAGTGATCAGCAACCCCTTCTCTCATCATACTTATTCAGCACAAGCTCGCATCTTGCTCTGTTCTTAGGGGTATTATGCCAGGATTCACCTGCATCTGGCAGATAGCTGAGCTGGGGGAAAAAATTCTTGATCTGAGTCTTGCTTTGCCTTTCCAGGGACACTGGAAAGTGTTTGCTTGTGATATGCTATGGGACACAGGCTGCATGTGTCCCTCTTCTTGCTGGCTGTGTTGAACTTGAGCCAGAGGAGCAGCCTGTAACTAAACAGCCGCTGGCACTGACAGCAGCCCAGCCTGTGGGCAGCAGCTCTTTGAGCACCCTGAAGAAAGCCACTTCACTTTCTAAGCATGGGTCACCTCTGGGAGTGAACTGCTGGTTGGTTGCCACCCCAGAGCCAGTTAGTTACATTGCACAGGATGAAGTACCTTCTGCTTTCAAGCCAGGCCTCTTGTGCTTCTTTAGGTGTGGTGCCCACCTG
This sequence comes from Falco rusticolus, assembly GCF_015220075.1. Classification (NCBI taxonomy): domain Eukaryota; kingdom Metazoa; phylum Chordata; class Aves; order Falconiformes; family Falconidae; genus Falco; species Falco rusticolus. The sequence continues at coordinate 52,893,977 of NC_051195.1, read as the reverse complement.
GGTGTTCATCCCTGCCCACAGCGTTTCAGAGACAGACTTTCCTCTCAGTAATGCCAGTACAAGGTTGGCCCAGACAGCTCCTAGGAGCACAGAGCATGCTTGCTGCAGAGATGCAGCATCAGAGTGGTTAGCCACCTTCTGGTTGTTCTTTCATTGCCATCATGTCACATCAGGGTTCACTAAGGCTGGACCAGCCCCACTGGGATTGGGGCTACTGGAGCTGGGTGGCTGCTGGAGAGTTACTGGTGCAGGAGTGCTCAAGGCCCTGAACAGCCAGTGGGAGCCATGGGGCATGGAGGGTCCCATCCCAGACCCCATTCACTTTAGCAAACTGAGGCTGCCAAGCTGAACGTCCTGGGTAAAACCAGGGGGGAAGGTGCCTGCAAGGCCTCAAGTTTAGAGAGGGCATGGTGAGTGGAAGTGCAGCCTTTAAAGTTTTTAGCTGATGTGGAACTCAACATAAAATTCTGTAGTAGGTGTGTGTGGTAACATGCACACACGCGTATACGCATCTGCATGTGTTGCAGTGGAGGTTTAAGAAAACAATACCCTGGGGCTCAGCAACAGTAAAGGTTATTCATCATCAAAATCATACTAACAGATCAAGACTATTTATTTACTATGTTCTGAAATGAGGAAAAATGACCATTGTCTTGTAAAGGACCTTGTAACGTTCTCCTACACCTGCTTCTTTCTACTCAGCTAGATTTTCACATGCCGTTCCCAGTGAGCTTGCAACCAACCAGTAAAATCCCCACTGAGGGCCACTGCACAGTTACACGAATGCAAGAAAGCTCTCCAGTGTGTTATGAAATATATAAATGTCAATAAATATATATTTATACAACTGTTTATGAAAACTTATTGCTAAGTTGTACAACACTAACAAGTTTCCATAACTCATTTTCAATCTGTGCTTGGCTAAGATGCACTCCTCTCCCTCTTCACCTTTTCTTCCTCCTCCTCAGATAGTTTTATCTTGACGGATTTGAGACACGTAGGAGTGTTTACTAATGCAGTTCCTACATCTTGATCTGCAGATAGCAGCTTTCACCTTTCGTGTTGGCTTCTCAGCAAGTTTCTCATGAGATGGTTGGATACCTTAGCCTCTGCACATTCTCCGAATAAGAATGGTATCAAGTAATTCAAATGCAGAGAAAATCCACTCATTTGATGCAAAGTAGCCAGAGAAGGCTTGGTTTAAATGAAAAGTGATGAAAACACATCTATGTTTGTACACTGTGTTGGGAAAGTTTTCAAAATGCAGCATAAACAGTTTACTCAGCACCAAGGTACTCTGCTTGGAAGTCTTGTTTTTACTTCTGATGTTTAACAGCTGCCTAGTACTGCCACCACCACTTTCCCATCCTCTCATCCTGATGCAATCCCCAGGGATAACCACCAGCTCTAGTTCAGCTGATGTTGCTTGGAAGTGGGAACTAAATGCTTGTGTTGCATGGGAAGCTGCTGGAAATGGTTTATTGCCAAGAGAATGAACACAGTGCCATGAATAAGGAAATGGGAACTTAGGTGTAGAATTATTTATCCATGGCTGTATCCCTGTTTTAGCTGCAGCAAAGAGTGACTATAGTATGCTGTGTAGTGCTATAACTTTGTTGCACAAAGTTTCTCAGGAATGAGACACATGGGAAACCTTAAACCTCTGTGATGACTATCTCCTGGAAGAAAATTAAAAGGACTGTTCAGGACCCAGATAGCAGCTCTCTATATAGAGCTTCAGTCCTGGTCCTCCAGCAAGGGGGCAGGTTGAGGAAGAGCTGAGCTCCCAGTCCTTGCTCAGCACAGAGCTGGCCTGTCACGGGTGTCCCAGCATCATGTCTAACCAAGGGACAAAGCTCCCCGCAGGGGTGTTTCGGCAGTGGCTGATGAGCTCCGATCATCCCGGACCACCGGGAGAGGTGGTCCCCTTGGACCTGCCTGGCAAGCACGTTTACCTTCGGTGTCCCAGCAAGCGCCTGCTCTCTGCAAACTGTTTGAATGTTTGCCTGACTATGAAACCCAAAAGCTTTGTAGTTCCCATCCCGTGTTCAGTACTGCTGGTCTGGGGAATTTACGAAGTCTTCAGTGCTCTCTGCGCATTACACTAAGGACTTAAGAGCGGAGCGCTGTCCGGAGGTGCGTTTGCTTGGCACAGCGGCCAGCAACGGGGATTTTTGTCGCGGTTTGGGCTAAAGCAGCTGGAAGGACGCAGCGCTCCGAGCGGAGACCGCAAGCGGCGCAAACCCCGCCGGCCCAGCCGCAGGCCTGCCGGTGGCGCAGCCTCCCGACTCCGCCCGCCCGCGGGGGGAGGCGGGGCCCGGGCCCGGGCCCGGACGGGATTGGCCGGCGCGCTCGGGCCCGCGCGCGCCTGCTGCCGCGTGTGGCGCGAAGGGCAGCCCGGGCGCGGGAAGCCGCCGCGGTGCTCCGCCAGCCGCCGCGGCACGGGGCGAGGCGGGAAACGCGGGAGCGGCTTTAGGGAAAGGTGGCCCCGGGCGGGCCGCTGGGCAGGGCTCGGGCGGCGCGGCTGCGGGTGAGGCCCGTGATGACGCCGGGGTGGAAGCAGCGCAGTGAGTGCGAGGGAACGGCGCCGGGCCGGGTCCTTGGAGCGCGCGAGGGGCAGGGGCCGCGGCAGTGGGGGGGCCGCGGCAGTGGGGGGGCCTCGGCGGGAAGGGCCTCGGCGCCTCGGGCGGGGGGCAGTGCCGGAGGGGCCTCGGCGGGAAGGGCTGAAGAACCTGAGGGCAGGGACACAATCGGTGGAAGTTCAGCCTCAGTGGGAGGTGCTGAGGAACCTCAGGGAGGGGATGGCGCTGAGGCGTCGTTTTAGAAGGAAATGCTGAAGTACCTCAGAGAAGGGATGCAGGGGCAGGAGCCTCGAAGCGTCTCAGGTCAAGACTGTGTTTAGGACAGAAAATTCTGCAGTAGCGCATCCCAGTAAAGTGTGGGAGAAGGCAGAACTCTGCTCAAGCCTCCTAGGAAACCTGCAGGCTTGGGGACAGGGTTGTTGAGGTTGCTAATCTTGACCTAAATATTTCTCTCTTGCAGCGCCTGACTGAATAGAAAAGCGAGATCCTGTGCCACAACACAGGTACCTTTTATTACTCTCAGCTTCAGAGGCATGGAGGGCCATTCCTGGCTTGCCTTTAAACAGCCTCTGCTTATATGCTTCTCCCAGGTAGAACACAGATTCCCAAATAAAATGCTGTTTTAAACCATAGGGTGCACACTCTGCAGCTTCCAAGCCCACCTCTGCATTAACTGACACCTATAGTATTGCACTGCATGTGTGATTTGAACTTGGCACTGGTTGGTGTAGTGTTTGGCTTTGGCGAGGACAGTGTGTTCATCAGTAGCTAGTGTAGCGTGGAATCTTAAGGAGAAAGTGATATTTTTCATGCTAGAGCTTCTTGATGTTGGAGTGTTACAGTGGAAATCTTTACGTAGGCATTTAATGATGTTGGAGTACTGTTGCAGAGCATGTGGATTTGAACAGGTACAAGTTAGGCGTAGGGTAGAGGGTGAAGTTGACTTTGCCTGTGTGGTGCAGTTGGATTGGTATGGACAGCTATGAGAAGTGGGCTTTTACAGGTGACCCTAAAACTCAATATCCGGCTAGATGGCAGATATAGACAATTTCCTGCTGCCTGGCCAGGTTAGGGAGTGCTGCCCATGCCTGCAGTGTTATGAGACCCCACTGGAGCAGCACCTGGCAAGCTTGAACATCTGCACTTTCCAGAGAAAGTATATCAAGGTGGGGAAATCTGGTCTTGAGTGATAGTGTCTAATACAGGGACAGTGAATTCTTCCTCTCTCCAGGCAGATTGGGTTAAATGTGCCACTTGGTCTGTTTCCCAAATTACGTTTTAGGCTGTACTGCACTTTGTCAAAACAAAGCTTTGCCCTCTGTCCCCACTTAATTCTTATGACATTATTGTAATTAGAATTAATAGAGATATTCCAGTATAGCTAGGACAAACTTGAAGAGAGGCAACAATCATGTACTTTTTAATGAGAATTACATCTGCCATCTCACTATCTTTGAGTGTTTTACTGTGATTGATTCCCTCCCAATGTACTGTGTATCCTAAGGCCTGACATCCAGTGCTACAATGGATGAATCTCATGTTGACAAGTAACAGGAACTGTACTTGCTGCATAACTTGTTTGCTATCTAGGTTATCTACTCCTTTGGACTTTTTTTTTTTGTTTTTTTTTGGTTTGTTGTTTATTTAGGAAAACAGCATATCATGAAACTGAAGAAGCTTCTAATTGTGTCGTTATACATGTTCACTCCTCTTTTTCTCTGCTTTATGTTATTTGTAAGGTTTTTTTAATTTGGATTTTTTGAAAAGGAATTTTATTTTGGCTCTGCATAGGCAGCCCTGTGTTCACCGCACTTGTGTATCATGTAATCATCGCACTACAAGTTGATGGCAAAATTATCTGTGCCTTCTATTTCCCCTGTAAAACAGTTACATATGTAACAATATAATGATTATGACAGGCACTAATTTCACAGTGAATGTTTGAAGGAACCTACTGCTAATGTATTTTTTTAATTGCTATTTGGATTTTTTAGATGTGACAAAAATCCATACTTCCTTTTATCCTTTGCTGTACAGAAGGTGGTTGAACTTTTTTATAGCAGGTTGAATCACTTGTTGTAAAGCAAATTGTCATCTCCCGCAGAGATGCACGGTAGATTTATTTGTACTGTATAAGCATCATAGATTAGCCATATAGAGGAACAGTTAAAAACAAACATAAAAAACCAAACACCACTGCACAAAAACTGCAAAAGCTCCTGCATGCCCACCCTTTAAGTGCTGTAATGTCAATTTTCCTGAGAACCTTTGAGAGGATATCCCTGTAATTACAAACGCAAGTAAGCCAAACTATGATGCCACTGAGAGAAAAATTCTGTTACTCCAGTGAGATTAGCTCGCAACCCTGTGACAAGCCGGTGAGAAAGGGCAGGTCTCTTTTTTTGAGATTACAGGCTGATTACAGGCTCACAGTAATGTATGAAATTTGTGAATACTAAAGCGTGCAATTGCTAAACAGTAATGAGCATTGGGCGTATAGCTGGCACGTGTGTTCCTTTCCCACTGTCACATTCTGTCCTGTTTCTGGACATCTTTGCACAGGATTATTTGAGAACAGTTTCTAAAGGTTGTAAAGCTTCCGCACAGTTGCAATGCCTGCCCAGCTGATGCTGAGCTGTAGCATTTAACTTTGTTGCAGCAGTAGAGTTGTTAGAGCTGTTCACGAGCTAAGTTACTGCTATAAACAAGACAAGGGGCATGGGGAAGGCAATGTATTAGGCCAGAAGATATCATTGGGAAAACATATTTCTAGAAATGGAAGCCTTTTATTTTGTGTTAGTGAGAGGAATTGCAGGAACCTGAAGGAGGGTTTATGCACGCAGAAGCAAGTCCATTGTTTCCTGACTATGTCAGTATAATGAAAGATACTCCTTGTTCTTACAGACTGACTTTTTTGTGATAGCAGTGTTACTTAGTAGACAGTATCTTTATGTTTTGTTCTATTTAGTGCTGCAGAGGTGGCTCTAAGGCCTTCAGTTGCTGGGGTTCCCGACAGAAAATTGCAGTGGGGGTGTTTGTGTGTACCTCAAGATAACTTTTTTTATGTAAAGCATTTTGTTTCAATTAGCCATTTGAATCAGCAATTTGAATGAAATCAGAGCACTGACAACATTATGCAAACAATATACCATGATTAAATTTATTTGTTGGATTTTTTTAAATGTAACTCTTCTTCTCACATGATTTCCAATAGATGAAATCTTTTAATTAATTTTAAAAAGTCATTATTCCCTCCAGCATGGAAGTACTGTTTCATTCACGGGTGAATGCAAGCCAGCTGACAGGATGCTGTTCCAGCAGCATGCTGCTGTAGCCTATTGCAAAGCTCAAGATGCTCAGGATGAATAGCTCACAAGTTAATGAAGCTGCTGGCCAGTTGACAGGGATTGGACGCCTAATCCTGGCATCACCTTATTCCATTATGGAAAGAGATCCATTATGTTAGAGATCATCTAGCCCACCTCCCTTCTCTCTCTCTCTTTATCATCTCTAAGAGACCCTCACCTAACCTATTCGTAACAACATTCTCCCACAGCAGAGAATGTATCCCCTCTTGAGGTGGAGTCTTCCATGGCTTTCTTCCTCTCACCTTTGCAATGGCTTCCCTTGGTGTCTAAATTAAACCTCCATCTCTGCAGCTGCAAAAACCAAATTATCTCTTCACAGTGGCTTTTTATACCACAGAACACTTACTGTGTTGTTTCCTGGTCCTTGCTTCTGCCCCAGGATAGATTTCCAGGCTCCCCTCAGTATCAGAATTGACTCTTAGAAACAAGCCAGTGAAAAAAGGAGCAGCAAACCTGGAGTTCCTCTACCATAAATGCAGTGAATACATAATGATTTTTTTGTGTTTGTTCGCTTGTAGTTGGGTGTGAGCAGTTTTTCTGACAGTTCTTCTGCTTGGGGAACCTCTGCGTGCAGCAAATGGGTTGTCAGTCCAGGAACTGCTCTGACCCTCATTGTATTCTAAGGAATTTATTGACAGGAAGACTTCTGGGTCTGTGCTCCTTTTTCTTATCCTAATATACTGAACCCCACTGTGATAGTGGTTTCTGGTTTTAGAAACAGCCCTCCCTGTGTACTTTTGAAAGATTTCTGCTGAAAATTGGACCTCAGAAAAAAAAAAGAGAAAATAAAATAATGGAGAAGAGAAGTTCTGTTGGCTGGCTTTCACAAGAATGAAACGATGGTGAGTAAGTCCCAAGGCACTGGAAGGAATAAAGATGAGGTAAATGCTGACAGGTGTTACCAGACGTGTTGATCCTTAGCCAGCTGGTCCATGCTCCACAGGGTTTTACATCAAACACCACAGAGGACAATGCATAGCATGGTGACTTACGAGGTCTTAAAGTCTGGGTCATGTTCTCCATGAGCTGACATCTCCCTGTGCTATCTAGTGTAAAACAATGCAGGTTCCTATGCAAATGCATATCCTGCCTCCTAGTGAGGAAGTGCTTGTACCATTTTGCAAGGCTCAAAGTTATACAACTCAAGTCCCACCTAGATTCCCCTCCAAGACTGAAGCATGCACTAAGAGTACAGTTCAAGTTTACTGGCTGAAAAGGACCTTTACAGACCTGTATAAACACATGAGTCACCGGAGCTTGCCTGCAAAGCACTGCATGTGTTTCCTTAATTATAGAGTTCTTTTTGTTCTGCCTTGTGTTAGGCTGTTCAAAATCGTGTGACATAGATGTGACCTGTCTTCCAAGCTGGGTGGGTGACTCAGTCTTTCAACACAGATCAAGGTCCTCCCTTTCACCACCTGCTCTGTGCCCTAGCCAGTGAGAAGGCAGACCTGTATTGTAGCTGGGCCCTGAGGGATGTGATCTGATGTGAAGCGGTGCTGTGCCACAGGCAGCAAGAGATGCACTGTGAAAAAACCTGCATGCTCCCCCAAAGCAGCAGCTGTGCACCGTAAGCCACGTTTCTTGTGCGTGGGCAGGGATATCTGCTGTATGCTCCCCAGGGTGCGATGGGGTGCCTGGCCCTCACATGCGGCCTTTCACTGTGGTCTCATTCCTCAGTGTTCCATCTGATGGAGAGCTCTGCAAATGCTTTCCATCCATTCATCCCACTGACTCCATTCCACTGCTCTCATTTTGATAGGAAGCAGTAAGCCACAACAGGCCCTAATAATACCAAATTCACAGGCAGTCTGGGTTGGATCCTTGGCCTGGTCTTCCAACTAGCTGCTGCCCTCTTAGCATCCTGTGACAAATTAGGTCTTGCCTGATTGTTGTTCAAGCAATTGCTCAGTGCCATCATCAGGTAGGTGACATCTAGGGAACATTGCTGCACATCCCAAGTGGCCTGGCAACATCACCTATACAAACTATAGTCCAGGGAAAACACCCTTGCTTGTACCTTTGAGCCTTGTGGTCCTGCAGGTGCAAGAGTCGTGTTGCTTCCCTGGGTAACATCAGAAAAAATTACCGTCGGTGCCCGCAGAGAGGCATCTCTTCCAAATGGTGTATTCAGACCTGAGGAAGGACCAGGCTCTGGCTAAACATTCATTTATCGTTTCATCAGCAAGACAGAATCCTGTTGTCCCAGGGTTAAGCCATCACCTGACCGTTTCCTGCAGGGGTACAGTCCCAGGCCTCCAGCACCTCTGGGACCTGGGACTACTTGCTGCTAGCCAGTGGGTGAATGCTGGCAACCCCTAGCTGCTATTATTTCCAGTTTTGCCTATAATCCTGGTTTTTTTTCACAGGCTTGCCTCGGGGCCAGCAGGCACTGCAGGACGGACTTACGGAAATTCTGCAAAAGCAGAAGAATCGAGTCCCTGGTTTCCGAAACGAACACTAGGAGTTTACTCCTGTTCTTTGCTCCTGCTTTTAACAGTGAGATAGCAAAGAGGATGCTGTGGAAACTGCTGACGGGGATCACGTTTGCCGGAGTCGAGCGCGGGCTGCTGGCGCCACCGCCTGCCCAGCTTCGCGCTGCCGCTTGCGCAGAGTGCTTCTGCTCTCGGGGCTTCCCAGGAAACTTGGGGCTCTCCCGACCCTCGGAGCAAGGGCTCCCCGCATGGCCTTGCTCCCCAACGACGCTTGCACGATCTCCCACTGCGGCCACCAGCCCTCGCTGTGCCCCGCCAGAGTTGGAGCCGATATGGGCCGCAGGCTGCCTGAGGGGTCCAACTAAATCCCAGACGCTTCCACCGCCAGGGTAACTTGCGGGCTGTCTCCTAGCAGCCTCCTCTTCTCACAATGGCAGTTAGGTCTGTTATCTTTGTTGGGAAGCAGAGAAAGCCTTCTGGAAGTGCCAGTGTTCCCAGGACCCCTGGGATAATAGGGCTGATGGTGGTTCCTAACAATGGGTAGTGCCACCCCTGTGACAGGTGTCACTAGCTGAGCTGCTATAAGAGACAGAGGATGTGTGCTAGCTGTGGGAAACTGTCGATGTGCCCTCCCCTGGTTGCTGAGGCAGGCAAGTTATCTGGCATTGACTGAGTCTCTCTTTGCTACCTTACAGCTCCAGCCTGGGCAGGCAATCTTCTCAATCCCCGTTAAAAAGTACTGCTGGCAGCAACTAGCTATGAGCTCATCTCGTCTAAACAACAGAGCTGACAGCCACTTTAGAGCCTCAGAGGAGCATGAACTGGAAGCAGTGGGGAAGAAAGCTTGGGACAATCCCATTTACAGTGGTTCTCCCACTACCTCCTTGAAGATTCAAACCATCTACAACCCCAAGTCCATCCTGGAGAATCCCTATGAGAACTTTGAAGAGGTGGGGGATCCACTGCCCTACCAGGAAGAGCAGAGCAAAGCTGTCAATGGGAAGACAAGTCCTTTCCTCAAGTGCTGCTTCTACATCTTCAGAGGCATCCGAGGTAAAACTCTGACATCTCACTAGAAAGGATTTACTAGCCCTTGGGGAAAGTCAATGGTATGGGGGTGTGTGGGGTGCGTGACTGCAATGCAGAAGGTAAAAACCTCATAGTGTCTGTGTAGCCCAGGAACCTGTGCCGTATAGACTAGCATTACTCCAGAGATCATCTTTGGCTGACCTGGAAGGAGCATCCTCATTCCGTGTGTCTTGCCATGGCTGTGGGGTCTGTCCTGTTATCTTTACTACAGAGCAGGAGGTGCAGACAGACTTAGTGGTGTGTTCAGGTTCAAGCAGTGAAACTTTTGGCAGAGCTTTGGACAGAGTTTAGGTGTCCTGAATCCACAGGAGCCATCACTCTGGTGATGAGACTATTCTGTCTTTGTATGCATTTTCTAGATGAAGTGGTACTGGCCCCTGTGTTACAGTAACTTAAAAACTGATGTAAATATCCACCAGAGAAAATCTAGCGCTGTCAGGATTGAAATGCAAAGGGTAACAGGAACGTATCAGACAAGACTTTGCTTGAAGACTGCTGAAGGAAAGGGGTGTCAGTTTCCAGTTTAAAAGACAAAGGGCAATTAGATATTATCTAGGCTTATTCAGAGGCAATCAAAAACCTGGTAAAAAGTTAGGTGTCCGGTAAGGATACAGCCCTGGGCAAGAGCATTTGCTGAACAGTTTCTTATAGAAGGTATAAAGTCCTAATTCTGTAAAACCAGGGAAGACAAAGCAAGAAAGTGTATTTCTTGTGGAAATTATTATTTTCTTGCCAGTGTGTCTTTCCTTCCTGACTTGGAAGGCAAGAGTATTTCTCAGAGCTGCACTCTCTAAGAGTACATGTGAGTAGATAACAATATAGCCTGGTCCTGAATTACACAGCCACTCTATAACCAATTCTTTCTTACTTGTCATTGCAGTTCCATGTGAAATAACAGTGTTAGACTGTAAGCCAGTGCTGAGGCTTGAGAGGTTTCTCCTGGCCAAGGAACAGTGCTGGGTGGGCTTGATGGGTAATTACAGATTGCTTAGAGGCAGTGTATCACTTACCTGTTTTATTCTGATATCCTTTTCTTCTAGGCAGTTTGACACTTAAAAAGGAAAAACAAATCCATACTTTAACATCAAAGTTCCATTTGTGAGATGCCAAGGTTGAAACTGGAGTATGCAAATAAAAATACCTGTCGGGACCTACAGTGTTTCTCTCTTCTGTAACTGTTGCAGCAGTGTCCTGCCAGCAAGCGTGGTAAATAGGGTTGTAGGACAGACCAGAACTGGAAAGATGAGATCCAAAAGCCAGTGTAGCCAGAAGAAAGGCCTCTATCAGCCTCGCAGAGGTGGGGACTTCTTCCATGAAGAATTTGCATCCTTCCTTCACAACTTTACTAGGTCCTTGTTATTTTTCATTGCCTTTCCAAATATTTCTGGTTCTCCCTCTTCCATTCCATTTAATCGCCCTAGTGTCTCACATGGAAAATGGAAGTGGTAAAGATAAGTCGCTTAGCCAAGGACAGTTTGTGGGTATTTTGCTTCAAAACCATTCCTTGGGGTTACAGGTCCATGGCTCTTTGGGGCTACCGGTCATAGTTGGCTTACTGAGTTCTTGTCCTCACCAGCTACTGGGCTGGACTACCAATGAGTAGCTGCTGCTCCTAGTGCTACTGCTCTAAACCATGTCCAAGCAACTCTGTGTCCTCTGGTTCCTGTCTGCCTCCTGCCATCTCAACTGTTTCACGGCCAGCCTGCAGACAGACTTTGCTGAGTATCTGGGTGGCATGAGGGCCAATGAGTTTTCCACTGCCTTTGGAAGAGGATCTCCGGTTGCACCCGAGACCATAATCTAATCACTCACCTGGGTCACAAGTCTGGTTTAAAAGCAGCCTCTGAAAATAATGTAGATGTTAACGTTAATTGTTACCAGTAACTTACTACTAACAGGAAGGCAAGAATTACAAACAAATTGCATTGATTGCCTTTTTTTCGGGATTCTGAGTTTTTTTCTTTGCTCTACCTTGTAAGTGCTGGATGGTCAAGCAAGATGCCGTAAGGAAGCCTGGATGTCTTCTAGTCTCGAGTATCCTTCTATTCGAAATGTCATGTCCAAAACAGTTGCATCCCAAAGGGGTTAGGTGGTGCTGAAGGAGACACAGGTGGGGACATACTTCATGTGTGAGGTGGTATATTTTCATGGCATGTTTCCTGAAGAGCTGAAACTCAGCTGATACAGTTTTACAATTACTGGATGCGATCTGAAAGGGTACGGGGCCAGCCTCATGCCCTCCAGGTATAATTTTGGGCAAATCTCTGAACCAAGTTTTCAAAGATATTTGAATGTCCCTGAATTTAGGTGTTCCTGAGTACACTTCTATTCCCAAAGCAAAGAAGGTCTATGCCTCTGTTCCCAATATGTGGATAGTAGGAGTTCCCTGCCTCAAGGCAAAACAAGCAAACCTATTAAAAGATTGTGATGTAGTCGTACCTAGAATTGAAGGGGGTCATTTAAAAATGACCTGAACCCACCTGATGGGTGGGTTATTTCCCCTTGTTTTTCTCCATTGTGGAGATTCCTGTAGACCATATGATGCTCTTGCCTGCACATGAGTGAATCCAGATCTTTTCCAGGCTCTTATTTCTGTTACTGGTCTGGCACGTCCAGAACAAGCGACTGGTTTGTCTATCTGGGGTGAGGGTGGATGCCGCAACAGTCACTGTGGTAGCTGATGGTGTAAAAAGCTCTCTAATCTGTTGAGATGCAAAAGAGCTGTCAAAAGGACAGGAGTAAATGCACACAGACCACTATATCGTTTTTATTTTCTTCAAAGAAAAAAGCACTTTGTCCTCTGCCGGAGATGACTTCAAACATATGGCCTTTGATCAGGTTTGATCCTGGCTTGCAGGAAGACAATTGTTGCATACTACTGGAGATGGGCATCAGGGCTGAGCTCTCTAGGAGCTGCAGAAAGCAGCAAGGGTAAGGGTGTTATTGACATGGCTTCCATCATTGGGCTTTGAAGTGGAAGTTCTTATGCCTTTCAGCTTCAGGAGCATTTCAGAAATTGCAACAGAAAACCATTACAAAAAGAGCAAACAAATGCACTAATGGTATTGGGCAGTTCATCAAACCCAAAATATCAAGGCTTCTTTTAAAGGAAGCCTTTCTCTCTTTTTGATCAACCGTGATGCCGCTTAATGTGTTGCTTTCACTGAGTGAAAAAATTGGATCACCAGCTGGTGCAATTGACACAACTGTGCTGAATTCAGCAGAGCTCCGTTGATAGATATCCTGAAGATTATTTGGCTTTAAATTTTATGCTGAGAATATTGAGTTGGGTTATTTGATTGAGTCTTATGACCTACAAGAAATCTGCAGGAGTTTTTAGGTAAGCAAGGGACAAATACTTGGGGTCTGATGGTTCAATACACACTAAAAGGACTAACAGTTGTAAAGCTAACATCAGATACAGTTCTGCTATGGAAAGTCCAGTCAGAAGCTCAGCTGTTGGCATCTGGATGACTGAGATTCAGTTTTATGATTTCAAGAGTCCTTGTGACAAAGACTGAATTTCTGCAAAGAGTAAGCTGAAAAACAAGCATGAAAAGATAAAAGAGTCCATAATGAACTCGAACAGAAAACTGGAGAGTGATTTAGTAAAGTAAGAAAGCAAATAAATTTCAGTTTTGGTCAGCCCCAAATCTTTTGTTTGTGCTGGAATCGTTCTTTTTAGGGGTTATTTAACATATTTTAAAAGCTTTTAGTCAAGTTTTTAAATGAAAAGTGGTTTTGCCTATTGACAAAATTACAAAAATCCAACTCCCAGCAGTGTTCTTTGTGAATGGGACTTCAGATTCTCTCATGGCCTTTGAAGAAGGGCCATCCAAACTCTTCAATTTCTTCTTTACACCCAACAGGTCTGTGGGGCACTACACTGACTGAAAACACAGCTGAAAACAGAGAGCTTTATGTGAAGACCACGCTGCGAGAGCTCCTAGTCTATATTATGTTTTTGGTGGACATCTGTCTATGTAAGTAGCTGTCATATCTTATAGGTGGCTTTTTTGTGCGCAGCTTGAGGGGAATAATGTGTTTATTATACTTCCTTACTCTGCTGTAGGCATTAAATTTATTTTAAATGCACTCACTGCAGCAAGCAGGTATGTCGTTAATCTACAGAATAGCTGCTGCACACAAAAGTAAAATAACTGACCATTGCTGTAGACCTAATTGATACTGGTTAGGTTTAAGCAGTATTTTCTGATCCAAATTATCGGTACTGGCCATTGATCCCACAGTCCTGGGAGAATCTACTCAGGGTCTTTTCTTAGTTTTGCAGCAAATATTCAAGACCCAGAGAGCATCTCTAGAAACTTCCTGGGATCAAAGACACAGGGTTCAGACATATTTTCCTCTCTGAGACTGGAGGGGTGACTGAGGTGATAAAGCAGATGGTAGCTCACGCTGTTGTTCTTGGATGAATTTAATGTGTCCCTGTACTGAATGCTAATTGATTTTGTGTGGGTAGAACAATGGCTGTTTGTTTTTTGGGAAGGCTAATTCATTATCACAAATGAGCACCTGTGGCATGGGGCAGTGGAGAAGATTACATTTCATGGACCCTGTGGCAGGAGAGATAGACAGACAATACCAACTGGAGTTATTATCACGCTGGCCCAGGGAGACAGAGGTTCAGTCACTCTTCCTAAAGAACCAAGACATGCACACAGATATGTGTGGTCGCACACTGACTCATCCAGAACTGTCAGGGGGCAGGTCTTGAATGTCAGCTGCTTTATTTTCATGGTGCCCTTTCAAGAGTAGGACGTGTTCTTAATCATCACCATGATGGATGTTTTTCTGATTCAGAGTTGAAACGTGTTTGTGGAAGTTGGAGCCTAATCCTGTTAGAGATTTCTTGGCAAATGAGAACTTACATGGAGCTTTCCACTTGGGAAAATGAGGCAGTCTCTGTACCTTCATGGCTTCACATCAGAACTTCAAAATACAGATTGTGGACTTTGTTCTGAAAAAGAAAATTTCCCTCAGAAATATTGTCCAAGGACAAAAATTAATACCCAGGATGCTCAGTTGCATCACCCAGTGGTCTTCTCGGGCTTCTAAACTCTTACAGTCTGTCAGTCTGACAGTTTAAATTCTGAAACATGCAACAGATAAGTTTGTAAATCCCTAAGAAAGCAGAAAGTAATATGATTATAGAGTTCCCGAGATTTCATCTCTTGCGCCTTACTTATCTTACCTGTGATAATATAAGCTACACAGAAAGTGAATATTTGAATGTATTTATATCAAGCTCCAATATTCAGGTATAAGGGAGGACCTTCCTCTTGTCTTTTCTTAGTGACATATGGAATGACAAGTTCCAATGCCTATTACTACACCAAAGTGATGTCTGAGCTCTTCCTGCAGACCTCTTCAGATGGCCGTGTTTCCTTCCAGTCCATCGGCAGCATGGCTGACTTCTGGGCAGTAAGTACAAACCTGGCCTTGCATGGGGAGCCCTGGAAATCTCAGTTTGACTGGCTTATTCAGTTCCCTCTGAATGCGCTACCTAGTGATTTCAGTAAGGCATTTTGCTGCCACAGCATTTTGCCAGCTACTAGCACTAGCTACAATATCATTTGCATGCAAAAATTCCACTGATTTAAAATACGATTTATCCCTCTGAGCACTGCAGCCAGAATACTGGCTAGCCTAAGTGTTATGTGTGCCCAGAAGAGCCCCTTCCCCAGTAACGTACCAACTAAGCAGGCAGGACATAACAAAAAGAAATTGCTGTGGCATGATGCTCATTACACAGATAGGGAGTACTGGCTCGGAAAGGCCAAGCGATTTACTGCAGGTTTCCTTGTGGTAGAAATGAGTTTGAATCCTGCAGTCCAATGTCTTAATGCTGATGTCTTAGTAATAGGCCTATGCCCATTTTCAGGGGCAATTGTGGGAACAGCATACTTAACCTGCCTGTAATTAATGCCTGGGCTAGTCTGATCTATAGATTCTTTATGAAGAAGCTGGATTAAAATTTGCACTGACTTTTATCAAAGAGAATAAAGAGGTAAAAAGATGTCTGGGTTCTAACACATTTCTGTCAAAGAACTCATGAAGGAATAATATGAGCCACAGAGAATGCTGTTGAGATATTGCAATCACTTATCTCTGACAGTCAGCCAGAAATTTTCAGCTTTGTCTTTTTTCTGTCATATTAAAAAACCCACAGCAATCTATAGCACTATTGTTTTTTCCCCACTGTTTCCAGGGCACTGGCACACTCCATTTTCGTAAGTCGCACCTTGTGCCAAAACAATTCCTTGAGACTTGTGTTCACTGAAGAGGAAAGGACAAAGAGACTTGTAGGGCTCTTGTACCTTCATAGCCCAGCAAGGTGCAGCAACTGTGTTACAGGCCTGTGAGGAGCCAACAACAACCCTGCTGCCCAGCACCCCTCTTCTACCACCAGGTCTTTCCCCTCCTTTGCATACATCCAACACAAGCTTCTACTGCTTTGCCTTGGGGAGTAGAGAGGGGTGGGTCAGGTCTTCCTATATCAAGCTAAGAAAATTCCTCTGATATGTGGGCTATGATGAATTTGTTCTCTCCCTCTCTTGCAGTATGCACAAGGGCCTCTTCTGGATAATCTTTACTGGACAAAGTGGTACAACAACGAGTCCCTAGCAGCACACAGCACCCAGTCATACATCTATTATGAGAACTTGCTGCTGGGTGTCCCGCGCATGCGACAGCTGAAGGTGAAGAATAATTCCTGCGTGGTCCATGATGATTTCAAGGAGGAAATCTCAGGCTGCTATGACGTATACTCAGATGACAAGGAAGAAAGGGTCTCCTTTGGGCTCATCAACGGAACAGCGTAAGTACATGTTCTGCTGTTCAGAATTAGAAAATCCAAATAGGTCTCTTCTAGTTAAAATAAGATTTGGTGAGCTGCAGGCTGCCAGGGGTGAGTTTCTCACATAAGACTGGAATTCTCCTTGCAGTCAGAGGCAGCAAGTCCTTTTTGTCTGTCGGTAAGGCCAAGTGTCTGTTTAATGAAAAGCGTAATGAGTGGCAGAGTGGGACCTGTTGGGAAAGACATCAAAAATCCGGTGGAGATTTAGGTAGAAATTGTTTCCTGTTTTATTAAGAGGGTGAGGATAGAGACCTGTGGGACCAGCTCTATCAAATGGATGTTGCTATCTGCTTCCCTCCTGGATTTCAGGACCCAGGGAGAGGGGAGTGCATCTCTCATCTTGAAAACTTATTTCTCTATAGTGATGTGAGGTAGCTGCATTTAATAACTCTTTGCTTGCTGCATGAGTCTTGGTCTGTGAACAAGAAGCTGTTGCTCATAAGGAAATATGAGTGCAAGTGTTTTCTAAGCAGAGGCTTGTGCACAATGTGGTAGAAGGTCATAAAACAGATTCTGGGAGTAACCTTCATGCAAACAAGACTGTGGCATAGCCAACAAACCTGCAGAATTTTCTCATTTTCTCTCCATAGTATCACAAGTCATGTTGTGTCACTGCTGGGAAGCACTAGGTCAGAAATCTAATGATGATGATGAAGTGATGTAGGCTCAGGTCTGGAATAAAAACTGCTCTGTCCTTTGAAGATATGGTCTTAATTTCCTCTGGCTACAAGGTCATATTCAAGTCTGTGGGCTGGTGATGCCTTTGCTTATGGGTTGTCTGTTGCAGGTGGAGGTATCATTCTGAGGAGGAGCTGGGTGGCTCATCTCATTGGGGAAGACTAACTAGTTACAGTGGGGGAGGATACTACATAGACCTCAAGCTGACCAGAGAAGAGAGTGCTGAAGCCCTGGGAGTCTTGAAGGAGAAGTTGTGGCTGGATCGGGGTACACGAGTTGTCTTCATTGATTTCTCTGTGTATAATGCAAATATCAATCTGTTCTGCGTTCTGAGGTAAGCCAAGTTCCCCTGAAAATTCTGCCTCTTGCTTCTTCCTCAATGCTGCAGTTTCTAAAAATGCAAATATTTTAATATGGTCCATGGGGGGGTAGGACTGAGTGGTGTCAGTAGATATTGTATGGATTAGTAAGAAGGCTTGGTCTTCCTGATACAACCAGTTACGCTTCTCTTCACCTTTCACCCTTTCCTATCATGGATGTGAAGCAGCAGAGAAGGTTGCAGAAACACATACACAACTCTTCCACTCATGGTTTGGTGGATAGCTCATGCTCATATTTGATGCCTCTTAAAATTACCTAAGAGCCTTCATTCCCCTGTCTGTAGTTATCAGAGTTTTCTTGTCCCCTTCAAGGTTAGTGGTTGAGTTTCCAGCCACTGGTGGTGCCATTCCCTCCTGGCAAATCCGGACAGTCAAGCTTATACGATATGTCAGCACATGGGACTTCTTCATTGTTGCCTGTGAAATTGTCTTCTGTGTCTTCATCTTCTACTATGTGGTGGAGGAGATTTTGGAGCTGCGTATCCACAAGCTTCAGTACTTCACCAGCATCTGGAACATCCTGGATGTGGTGGTCATTCTGGTGAGGATCCCTGCAGACTTTTTTTTTTGGAGGGGGAGTAATAGCAGAGAGGTATAAGAGCCAAAATAAATGAAGGAATGGGGAAACTGGTCTAGATAAGACAAGAGCTGGCACATGTTTTACTCTAATAGCAAAATGAACTAGCAGAGTAAATGGATACACGCTCTTCTATGAGCTGTTAGGAGAAAATTCTCTCCTTTGAGATGCCTGAGAGGCTGTGAAATCAGGGCATTATTCAGTGCATTAAGACCTTATTTCCATCCCCCACCAGTAGACTGCAGTTGTGAGTGGACACTTCAATTTCTGTGGAAAGCATCGGTACAGCAGTCGCTGCAGACTCTTTCTCTTCCTTTTTGCAGCTCTCCATCATTGCTATTGGGTTTCACGTCTTCCGCACCATTGAGGTGAACAGATTGTTGGGAGAGTTACTGGAACACCCGGACATCTACGCAGACTTTGAGTTCCTGGCATTCTGGCAGACACAGTACAACAATATGAATGCAGTCAACTTATTCTTTGCCTGGATTAAGGTATTGTTAGGGGGTCTAATAGGTGCTAGGCCTCCAGTCTCAGACCTCTTCCTATAGACAGCTTGGGGGTTGACTTTTCCATCCCTCTGAGTGAATGAGGGTAACAGCTGTATCACAGGTGATTTTCCTCCAAGTCATATGCTCTGTCTTGCAATTAATTCAGTCAACTTTACACCCTGCATTTTGAGGCCACTTATTTAGAGATAATGGACAGGGTGATGAGCTCAGATGTTGAGGTGTAAAAGTGCTTTTACAGGATGCTGTGTACAATTGTAATGGGTTTGTGTGGCAAGGTTTTGGTAGCAGGGGGGCTACAGGGGTGGCTTCTGTGGGAAGATACCAGAAGCTGCCCCTGTGTCAGATGGAGCCAGTGGCAGCTGGCTTCAAGACAGACCTGCTACTGGCCAAGGGTGAGCTGATCAGCCACAGTGGTAGTGCTTCTAGGATAGCATATAAAGAAGGGGAAACACACACGCACACACCCTGCACTAGCAGGGAGAGAGGAGTGAGAACGTGTGAGAGCAACAACCCTGCAGACACCCAGATCAGTTCAGAAGGAGGGACAGGAGGTGCTCCAGGTGTCGGAGCAGAGATTCCCCTGCAGCTCATGGGGAAGACCATGGTGAGGCAGGCTGTCCCCTCAGCCCGTGGAGGTTAACGGTGGAGCAGAGATACATATGCCTGCAGCTGGTGGAGGACCCCGCACCGGAGCAGGGGGATGCCTGAAGGAGGCTGTGACCCTTCACAGCCCACAGTGTGGGGCAGCCCACCCTGGAGCAGGCTCCTGGCAGGACCTGTGCCGCCGTGGGAAGAGGAGCCCAGGCTGGGGCCGGTTTGCTGGCAGGGCTTGTGCCCCCGTGGGGGACCCACATTGGAGCTGTCTGTGCCTGAGGGGCTGCACCCTGTGGGGGGACCCACGCTGGGGCAGTGTGTGAAGAACCTGCAGCCCACGGGAAGGACTCACGCTGGAGGAGTTCATGGAGGGACTGTCTCCCATGGGAGGGACCCCACACGGGAGCAGGGGCAGTGTGAGGAGGAAGGAGCGGCAGAAGCATGTGATGAACTGACTGTAACCTCCATTCCCTGTTCCCCTGTGCTGCTTGGGGGCAGGAGGCAGAGAATTTGGGGGTGAAGTTAAGCCCAGGAAGAAGGGAGGGGTGGGGGGAAGTTTTTTCTGGTTTGAATGATAATAAATTAATCTTCCCCAAGTCCGGTCTGTTTTGCCCATGACGGTAATTACTGAGTGATCTCCCTGTCCTTATCTCAACCCACAAGCCTTTTGTTATATTTTCTTTCCCCTGTGTGGTTGAGGAGGGAAGCGTTAGAGTGGCTTTGGTGGGCACCTGGCATTCAGCCAGGGTCAAAGCACCACAAAAATGTAACTTTGTTCATCCAAATTTTAGTACTTTGGATGATAAATGGAAAACTATGTTTTCCTTTCATGATGGCCACCCAACAACTGGAAATGACTTGTTTGTTGGCATGGACTTTGCATTTCAACCAAAGCATCCTGACACTTTGGAAAGCCACACTGTACTTGGGGCTCCTCATTAGCCACAAGACATTTGTCCTTATAGCAGTCCCTCTTTATGTTTTCCTTTGACACAGGGAACAAAGCTGTATGTTTCTGATCCCACGGGAAGGTGGTGGCGCACCTGGGACAAATAGCCTGCACACTTAGCCACCATTCCTCTAGCTCAGTGTCTTCTCAGTGCTTTGGTACTATAGCGAACTTTTTTTTTTAGTAAGCGTGCACATATATGACAGAGACTGACCTAGCTGGTGGTTTGGCCGAAATTTGTCCCTGTTCTTTCTTCTTGCAGATATTCAAGTATATTAGCTTTAACAAAACAATGACACAGCTCTCCTCCACGCTGGCACGGTGTGCCAAGGACATCCTGGGCTTTGCCATTATGTTCTTCATTGTCTTCTTTGCCTATGCCCAGCTGGGTTACCTTCTATTTGGGACACAAGTGGAAAACTTCAGTACGTTTGTTAAATGCATGTAAGTGCAGAACCATGTTTCCATCACTTCATCAAAAGAATTTTAACTGCTTTCCAACCTCCCTCCAGTTGCAAATCTGGACGTCAGTCAGACACCTCTTGTATTTCATTGCAATAAAGCCACAATGGTTAATAAGTTGCTCACAGTCCTCCAGCTGTGACGTCTTCACAGACAAAGGGACCTGGTGAGAAAATTGAGGGTTACAGACAGAGTTCTGGTTGTCTGGTGTTTTATCAGTAGGGGTGATGTGAGTAGCTGATTCTACCAGACTTGGAGACTCCTTGCAGCCCTACAATTCAATGGAAATCCCAGCCTTTTCACAGGAGCATCTAATGAAAAGTTTCAGTTTCCTGAAGCCTAGACAGCTTTCCCTTGATGTGGAATTGTTAGGTACACCAAGGGTACCCAATATGCAGTGATTTAACATCTCTGCAGAAAAGCATCATAGCTCAGCTGATAATTTAGTTTCTGTTCTGCAGGACCTTCTGTCACCTTCTCACCTGTCATGGGTCTGTAAAGGCAGTAGAATGGCACTGCTTGTCACTAAGACCTTGGAAAATGTGTGAATTTATACACCAGCAGATGGCTTTAGGCCTAGTTAGGTTAAAGTTCTCTGTAATTCTGGTAGTAAGAACTGAATAGCTCAAAACAAGTGTTTTGAGGTAGGCTCAGAGTGAGGGGTGGTTGTTTTTTTCAGTGAGAAAGAAGCCCATGTAGAAGCTCTGAAATTCTCTGGCTTCCAAGCACACTTGCTGATCACGTTGTTTCAGTGTCTGCACAACAGCTGCATGAAAAATTTTCTGGTTTTCATCTGATAGTGCATTTTCTTTCCAAATCTTTGTATGAATTAATACTAATATGAATAATAAATTAATAATTGCTGCAGGGTATTCACAGAAGTAATGAATCTTGTCAAGGTGATAGCTTTAATCACTGAAAAAGTCAGAAACTTCGTTTTTATATTATTTATAAATATATCTGATTTTGATAAGATAGCAGCTCCACTTAATTTCTGGAAGTTGGTAATCATATAATATGCTAATTTTAATACAAATTCAGCATTAACTTTTCTAAAATACACTATGTAATAGTCTAAAAATGATTAAGTAGACATTTTCAAAGCAGAAGACAGAAAAATAATTTCTTACTGGAATCAGCATCACTGAATTGGGACAATTTAAACCAAAGAAGAGGAAGCAATGCAATATTCCCTTCCTTAGACCTGGAAAACATTCCCAACCCCCTAAACAGTCCAAATGCAAGGAATCTGAAATGGAGCTTTGCATTTCTCAGAGGGTTTTCAGGCTCTGGGCTCTCAAGGTCCTTTTCACTGTATGTGACTTCACAGTCTGTGTCTTTCTGTCTGGGTTTTTGTTTTTTTTTTTGGGGGGGGGGGTTGGTTTTGTTTTCGTTTTTAATTTGAGGGTATTTTTTACAATGGTCATTTCACTGATCAGCTTCCAGAGAAGTCCCACAGACAACGTATCAATATACCTGAGATGGGGGATGACTAGGGTGAATGAGCATGCACAGAAGGGGGTGCTGGGGAAGTGAGTTAAGATATCCGATCTCAGACAGTCTTTCAGTCCATGGGACTACTCAGGCAACGCGTGATGTTAAGGGAAGTATCTGCTACAGCAATGGTTTTCAGCCTGTGTTCTACAGACCTCTGGCATCCAGGTCCTGCCTTTAAGGGGTCTACAAGTATAAGCAAATTTCTGATCAATAGACTTAAAATTGCTTTTTTATAGAGGCTATGAATTACAAAAGGTTGAAGAGCACTAACATCACCTTCACAGTCTCATGAACTCTTGTGCCAGAGAAGGCTTCAGTGAGTCAAATGTGTTTATAAGGGAAATTTTTTGTTGTTTTTAATTCCTGTTTGGACCAAAACACCCTTTGGACAACCAGAAATTTATGTGGAAACTATGTTTTACTTTCCAGCCAGCTCTTGCTTTAACCAGATAGCTCACTTCACCCTTGAAAATACTATGGGTACATTTAACTCACCAGTAGGACTGAGTAACTTAGACCCTGCTCTGGCTTGTGCCTGTGACCATCTGGGCTGCAGACAGGTTCAGGGTTCACCTCAGGACTGTCTGAGGATGTAGGATAAATGTATGTGCTTTTGTGTGACCTTGTGTTTTTTCCTCCAGCTTCACCCAGTTTCGGATCATTCTCGGTGATTTTGACTACAACTCCATTGACAATGCCAACAGGGTCCTTGGGCCTATTTACTTTGTCACCTATGTGTTCTTTGTTTTCTTTGTGCTCCTGGTAAGCAAGAACACCCTCCTTGACCCTGCGTTGACAGCAGTGTTTGGGAGACCACTTCTGATAATCCCCAAGTTAGATGCAGTGCAAAGGCTTAGAGAGAAAGGAAGATTCTGTTACAATAGCTTTGCAGTGTAAATAGGCCAAGGTAGACAAAGAGGATGTCATTGAAATGGGGGATTTGATGATCAGAGCTATTAAGGGCCATATTCACATCCTTTAAGGTAAAGACTAAAACTGACTGGTAATACTACTGATAAGGTAACTGAATTCAATGAGATCAGTTAAGCTGCTCTGTAGCAAGCAGCGAACAAAGTGTGGGGTACAGTGTCTGTCTTTCCTAGGCAATGGGTGCAGGGGGATGCTCTTAATGACCAGCTTGAACACCCAGTGCCAGGAATCCAAATTTAACCTAAGATCTTGCAGGAGAGGCTACCAAAGATGGTATTTGAGCTGGGAACAAATGTACCTTCAGCCACTGCTTTAACTGCAGGGACCTCCTCCCCAGTGAGAAAGCACTGTGTGGCTAAAGTGGGTCTCCACACCACCCGCGGGATACCCCGTGTAGAAACAGCTCTTTGTTTAACGAAGCCCTGCACATCTGTATCTGTCTCTTGCTGCTTCAGCTGCTGGAACAGGCAAGATGCCTCGTGCTTATTGATCTCTCTTTCCCTTTTTCTAGAACATGTTTCTGGCCATCATCAATGACACCTACTCAGAAGTCAAGGAGGAGCTCTCAAGCCAGAAGGATGAGCTGCAGCTCTCAGACATCTTGAAGCAGGTGATGGATAGTGAAAGCTGTGCCACTTTCTAGCTAAATCCTGAAGCATTTTCTGGAGGTCCCTGACCTATGTGAAATTTACTAGAGAGAAACAATGGCTGCCCACTTCAGATCTGCATTCTTGGTGCACACAGACATTACAGTTCCTTTCTGGGATAAATCAAGCTTGCAGATCCTTTGTAAATGGGAAGAGGAGAAAACAAGGGTTGGGGGAATCTTGTTCCCTGAGCATGCTGGTAGTGTTTCTGAGAGACTTCTTCCCAGGATAGTCTCTGGACAAAGCTCTTTCAGTCCTTGAGAGAGCATACTTTGGTCAATAAAACAGCATGTTGTATTTTAAGCTGCGCAGTGGTGCACAGCTTAGCAATTTATTACAGTGGTGCAAATCTAGTGGGTTACATTTGGATTCCCATGGGCATATCCCAGAAGAGGTCCTGGAAGGTCACAACTATGTGACCTATGTACTATGGGCCTAATATTCTGCATAGAATAGTATTTGAGACAGTATCTTAAACAGCTGATGACTGGGAGATCAGATAAAGGGAGAGTCAGGAGGAGAAAACCAGAGTTCAAACTTCACTGAGATCTTGGCTGTTGCAGCACTCCCAAAACTAGCCGGCTGCAATAAGGCTTTTACCAACCCATCCCAGGTTAACTTCAATAAGTAGTTCCCTGCGCCTTGCCCCAGCATGGCCGCCAATCCCCACAAGGTTTCAACAGTTCATTTACTGTCCATGCTGTTTCTTCACCCCTTCAGGCCAGTCCACCCTGCTTCTTGCCTCTGCTGCATCTGGATTCTTCCTTCTCTGGGCCCTCTTCCAGCCAGCCTCTCCTCATCCAGGCCCCTTTCTTCTCGTGGGGCCTCTCCTTGTCTCTCCTACATCTGGGGTGCACTCTCTCTCCTCCCCTTGCTTCTTCCAGGTCTCTCTTCATCTGGTGCTTGTTGCAGCACTCTCCAAACTATCAAGCTGCAACAAGGTCTTTTACCATCTCATACCAAGATACTCTTCATGCCAGTCCCTCTGCTGCTTTCTCCTAGGTTCTCCTCATCCCAGCACACACGCGCTCACTTGCTCTCCCTTCTCTCTGCTGCTTCCTCCTCTCTCTTCCTTGGCTGCCCAACCTCTTAACAGAACCAGCCACAGCTGCACTTTATCTACACCAGCCAACCCACCGCCCCTGAAGCCAGCCCACAGCTGTATGTTATCAATGTTAATTATCCCAGCTTCATTCCTCTACAGGTGCTCCTCTTCCATACCCCTTAGAGCTATTTAACCACTTAGTCACAGCTGTACATTATCCACGTCAGACAACCCACTGCCCCTGAAACAAACCCACAGCTCTATATTATTAATGTTAATTAACCTGCCTTCATTCCTCTATAATTCCTCTACACTTGGCCACCATGTTGGTGTTGCTTTAAAGGTGCAATCCTGGTTTAGAAATGGGGCTCATTCAGCAGTATTGTACTTCTGCTTAGCTTAAAATCTCCCTATATTACTTAGTAACTGCTGACCCATATTGTGTTGTTCATTTTGCCCTATTTTTCACTGTTCTTCCTGCATGATTCTGTGTCCATTTGTACCTTTGGTAACAGAGCTACAACCGGACACTCATGAGGCTGAAGCTGAAGAAGGAGCGGATTTCCGATGTGCAGAAAGCACTGCAGAATGGAACAAAAGAGCTAGACTTTGAAGACTTCAAGAACAGCTTGAAGGAGTAAGTGAGTCAGCTTGAGGGATACCTGCTTAGCCCTTTCTCTTGGTAATACAGGTAATCTAAATTCTCAGGTTTTCAGGATCGGAAGAGCAGTTAGTTCAGATCTGGGCAATGCAAAACTCAAAAAAACCAGCCAAACAAAAATCCCCAAAGAGTTCTCATCTTTCTTCACATGTTTAATTGCCTGTTCTAAATAGGTTTGTGTTACTGTCTCTTTTCCCATTTGGCATGTTTTAGGTTTGTCACTGGCAGGAGGAAACAATACACTGATTTCAAAAAGGGTACTCCCGCACTGTCAGAACTTCAGCGCTTTGAGTTTTCTCTTTCTATTCTTTTTCAGACTGGGCCATCCAGACCATGAGATCACAGCAGCCTTCTCCAGGTTCGACAAAGATGGCAACCGCATTCTTGATGAAGAGGAGCAACAGCAGTTGAAGCATGACCTGGAAGCAAAAAGGGTAAAAAAAGGGCAAGGAAAGAAACCCTTTGTCTGGCAGAGATCACTCCAAAGTGGTCTAAGCATAGCTTGTGGTATAAACTAAGCAGGCAACTCAAATACAGCTCCATCCCTGCCTGGATAGCAGCTGACCGTATCTTTGCCTGTGAAGCTCAGTGTGATTCACAGTGAAGCTGACAGTGTTAATATTTGACTTTGCAGCAGTTTCTTTATCTTCTAGGTTGCCCTGAATACAGAGATCGAAAATTTGGGGAAATCCTGTGGTGACAACAACCTGGATGAGAATCTGACCTACATGGAAGCAACAAATAACCACGCAAATAAAGCCAACTGGGTTTCCAAAGAAGAGTTCCAAGTGTATGTTTGTGCTGGCAGTAGTTTAATCCCTCTGCAAATGAGGGGTCTGATTTCCTGCTGCTTCCTTATCTAACTGTTTACACTGGTGTTAAGCAGTTTCAGTAAGATCTTGCCCCTTTTTATCTTGCACATGTGTAAATGAGCAGATCAAGAGAGAACTGGGACAGTTCTTGTAATGTAATTTGCTTGTTCCTGTAAAAGATTGAGGTAAGAAATTTTGTTTTCTGCCTCTTGAATAAATTCTGCAGCTGTCAGCTGGCCACTGGCAATATGCTGTCATGTTTCAGTTCAGAAGGTAGCTCGGATAACTGGGCCAGGGGAGGTTGATACCTTTACAGAAGGTCCTGTGGGAATAAACGTTCTTGATTTATAGCCTAGCTGGCCTTCATTCTCCAGGTCTGAGAATAACACTCGGCTGTTTCTTCCACAGGAGGAGCATGGGATAAATACAGCACAGAGAATCAGGAGATCCTGATT
The DNA here is from genome assembly GCF_015220075.1 of Falco rusticolus. Taxonomy (NCBI): domain Eukaryota; kingdom Metazoa; phylum Chordata; class Aves; order Falconiformes; family Falconidae; genus Falco; species Falco rusticolus. Next base: position 52,867,427 of record NC_051195.1, on the reverse strand, counting down.
CTGCTACTGGGAAACACTAAGCAATCCACATAGGGCCATATCAAAGGAGAGGCAGGTGCAATATTTAATAATGGGATTATATTGTGGCTGGACTGTGATCCAAACTGGTTGGGACCCATCATAAGCAGAACCACTAATTATAGATGAAAACGCAATGTAGCAGGGAGTTATGTCTTTAGTGGGTATGAATTAGTTACCTGATGTGGAACATTCACTCCTGTTTGAGGTCTGGCCCATTGTCCATGAGATATCTGCTTCAAATCCTGCCGTTTATCACAAGAAAAAGCTTGCAAATGCTCTCCATGTTTCCCCCAGACTCCTGCAACGTGTGCTGCAGCTGGAACGGTCCATAAACAGCATTGGCTCCAAGATTGATGCAGTGGTGAGCAAGCTAGACATGCTGGAAAGAAACAAGCTGAAAAGGAAGGAACTGTTGGGCAAGCCAATGGATAACATTAGCAAGGTTGGTAGTCCTCCACCATGTATTTGAACCAGCTTCAGGGCAGGTGACCAGCCCTGCTGTGTGAAAGGGTGTCATCTTGGCTTTTCCAGTACCCATTGACGTAAGACAGAAAGGGTTGGGCAGGGTCAGCATTTTGTGTGATCAAGCCTGTTCTGTTCAAGCAAAATGACACAAAGCCTCTTGCTTTCATGTCCCCTCAGTTAACCATGGTTCCTTTAAACACACCTTCCAGCTCCTTTGAGGCCAAGCTCATTCCCATGGCAGTGGAGACAGTTGCTTTGTACCCACTTATCCTCAAATATATAAAAAATATTAAAAATCATATTGTCCTTCCCAGCAAGAGTAGCTAACGACAGTGCTGTGGACTGGGATCTTAACATCTTGCCTGTGGATTATTTATCACACATGAGGTAGAAGATTATTAGCAGTGTTCCCATAGCATCTCATTGAACAATTGTGACCTTTGCCAAAGACTTCCTTTACCCAGTCAACCAGCATATGTTGGGTTTTCAGCTTTAAAGTCAAAGACATCAAGGCATATGGGAGCCATGGCATTACTTCATGTTTTTATGGCTTTGATAATGAGAACAGCCAAACAGCACTAAGTGACCTAGCTGAGTCAGAAAGAAGCCTGTCTTTTGCAGGGTAGTCTTGTGATCGCTTCCCATCTGAGATAGTGTTTTGAGGGGTCCTAGTTCTCATGTGAACATGCCTGAAAGCTTATTCAAGTATGTGTTTGCAGATTTGCTTTGCCACAGCATTTTTGTGAACATTCTCATAGAGGGTGAAAAAGGATGGATTTCTCCGCATTTGTCTGATGCTTGAATGTGCATTCATCAGTGTTGCAGCAAACAGTATATCGGACCTTTAATAGATGGGCAGGCTTGTACTAATTTCTGGAAGAATATGGGAAGATAATTAAGTATCATGCACACCTTATCTCTCTTCTGGAGTGTTGCTAGACTTCTTGTTGGCTTGCAGGTCATTCTTTCTTCTGGTTCACAGCAGGAAGAACCCAGTCAGGAAGAGCTGCTCCCCCAGAGCCTAGACCAGCTGGGAAAAGAAGCAGCAGAAGGTTGCGGGATGGAACACATACAGGGGAACAACCTGAGTGGCAACTCTTCCCGAAGCAGGGTCTATTCCATACTGCCCAGGTCAAGTGTGCCAGGGCCTCAGATCCCCAAGAATACCCAGCAACAGTCTGATGTGCGCTTCTAGCAAACAGCCCAGTGTTCCCAGTTTCACTCCTACAGTACTAAGTCACAGTCAGTATTTTCCCTACTGTTAGAATAATCCGGACAGCTTGACACAGGCACCACTGTTGCCAGGAACTGGTGATGTGAAAAATCAGGGATGCTATTTTCCAGTGTAATGACGTATAATGTCACAGAGCTAGAACTTCTGCCCATGTATCTCTGGAGTAGGTGGAAATTTGGAACCAGGTGATGTATTGGGTTTCTGCCTCTGGACAGGCAAAGTCTTTTATCTATCCTTTCCCAAAAAGTAGAGACCCTGGAACACTTTGAACACTTGTGTCCAGAGCGGCACATTGTGACTTGTTCCCAGCACAAACAATTGCCTTCAGGACAAAGATGTGGTTTTCATGTAAACAAAGCAGAGTATAATCATTAGCGTGAAATGGAAAGGACAAATTTAGGGTTTTTTGTGTATGTGGTTACCAACAGATTTGTTCTGTTGTAGCTTGTTTCCAGAATGCTTTGGTAACCCACTCTGTACCTTAGATTCTAATGTTAAGAGGATACTAAAATAAGAGTTGACTCCCAATGTAATTGGGAGGAGATCTGAAATATCATAAATGGAGAAGAAGTTGTGACTGGCAGAGTCCTAGGCCTGCGCATTAGGGAACAGACTTCTGGTTATATGGTTTCTAACACTGCTGTTGACATTAAGAAATCTCTTTACGTTGTCTATTTTCACGCTCCTTAAATTGCATTTCAAGGTACTTCACAATGCTAGCACCATATTTACAAAGTTGCGATGCTTCACTTTTTTGTCAAGGAAACAATTTGGTTTGCAGTTGTGGGTGCTGACACCATTTGAGTTGAAGAATATTGTGAAAATCAGATGAATGTGAATTTTTCCACCACATGCAAAATACTTCTTTTCCAGCCATTTTTTACTTTGCTGACTTCTCTTTCCTTGTAGTTGTTACAGACTATCACTGCTGTTATGGGGCCACCGTAAATGTATTTCAAATATCTTAATCACTGGTATTCCACAATAGTTAACCTCAAATAGGCTTTGTAGGCTTAAAGCAAATAGAAATGTGAGTTGCACCAAACCACTGCTAACAACTCTCACTAGTGCTACACTTCAGTGTGCTGTGCAGTGCAGTGATAGCTTAGTGGGGACTTTGTGTATTGGCATTATGTATTGCCACCTTTTTAAGATGGATGTGTCGCTATGTTCTGGGGGAAAGCCCCCCTGGGAATGTCTGAAGGACCTCTGGAACAGCCCTGTCCTCAGATGACCCAGGCTCTGGGGCTATCACAGCTACAAGGTACCATTGATAAACTGAAGCAGATGGTCGCTCAGCTGTCAGAACCTAGTAGGTGCTGAGAGACCTTATCACCCATCCCACAAGGAGCTTAGATTTCAGCCAGGAGCTGTGGATGCAGGAACTGCAGGGTCTCACAGCTCACTTCCCATCAGCTGGTCCTGCTGTTGTGCACAAGACTTACCTGTGAGACGTTGCCATGGTTTTTGACTCCCAGTTCCAATGAATTCAGAATTGAGCAAGAGCTTCTTGCCTGCAGCTTTTCCAGCTGAACTCAGAACAATGACATTGCTTACCTCCTGCTCTCAGCATTGAAGCTATTGTCTTATTCAGAAGAAACAGCCTATGTCAGGAGAGCGTCCTGAAATACGCCTTTTTATTTTTTTCCTCCAAATTTTAAGTAAACAGAAAATCCATATGCTAAACTGTAATTCAAGACAGGAGTGACATGGTCTTTAGCGGGCTTGAAAAGTGCACACAGACCTCTGCAGTTAATGAATTGCATGCTCTCTGTGTTGAAAGGCATAGAGGAAGGTTCTCAAATTCATTTTAAGACTTTGTTTCAGATCTTTTCTCAATAGCAGACTATGGTTACTGAGGCCTAATTGCAAAATCAGAAATATAGGCTGCTCTTTTGAAATCCCTGAAGGAGCGCCTGCCTTTGCCATAGACTCAGAATACTGGGTGAGGTCCAGAGTCTGTGTTACACATAGTTATCAAGTACGTGGGATACTGATCTGTGAAGAACAAAGTCTGGCACCATGGGAGAGCTCCAAGTAGCAACTGTCTGCTTCAGGGGGGTGATTCTGTGCCGATAGAGTCAGTGGAAGATACATTGCTGGCTGAGCCTCAGCTCCTTAACATAGCAACAACTGCTGTGAGGACAACAGGATCCTGAAATCATGTCCTGCCAAGAAAATGAAGGTAGAAGTGATTATCTGTAAGGCCTGGCTTTATACAGCCTCAGATTCCACATAGGGAGTGTTGCTTGTTTGTTCGCAGGCAGAAGACCTCCCTCTTTGCAATGCCCAGTGTTGCTGTTCTCCTCCTGAGCTGTGCCAAACACCCACAAAGCCAGCCCCACAGATAACTCACTAGTGAGGCAGGGATGCTGCAGCCACTGCAGCTCAGTGCAAGAGCTCTGCCGTCACTGCACACCAGGGTGCAACCTCCACCACCCTGCTCCTTTCTGCACAGGGACCCCCATAAGTGTCAGGGAAGACAGGTGAGGCAAGAGCACAACAGTGCGGCAGCTGGGCTTGGATTCACGGGACAGTGCCCACCAGCCTCCAGCAACCAGATCACAGGCACTGTGGTCTGCTCTTTAGGGCAGCCGGAGGAGCAAAATGGTCATGTTTGTGCTGCAGGTTTTGTTCATGCCTGAAACCTGGGAAGGCAGCTTTCCCCTGCGGAGGGAGAGCATGGAGGCCTCCACGGGGCCGTTGCTGGGAGGAGTGTTTGCCCCTCACTCTGCCTGCCCGTGGCGACTGCAGGACCCGCAAGCCCAGCTTGCCAGGGCTCCCCGCTCCCCGCTGAGAGGAGCAGCCTGGCAGCCTCCTCTCCTTCGGGCTGGCAGGGCAGCAGTCAGCCGGCGCTGTGGAGGAGCCCTGAACCAGCTCTGGCTGGGATCAGGCAAAAACCGCAGGTTGCGGTGATCCGCGGGGTCCATCAACAGCCAGGTCGGCAAACTCCTTTCCCCCTTCCCGGCAGAAGGACTGCTCCCTTCACCCTGTGCTGTGATTCTGGAGGTGCCAGTGCTGCCCAGTGTAAAACAAGTTCTGTCACCAGTATAAGCCTGTGCCGGCATTAATGTCTTCTCTTGTTCATCTCTGTGCAGCTGTGTCTTCTCTGTTCCTTGTCAATACATTACGGCGTATGTGTCCTAGAATAGGGCAAGGAAATGCCTTGCCCCCAGGAATCGCTTGTGTATAATTGTCAGTTGTGTATAATTGTCAATTGTGTCTTCAACCTGGTTGAGAAATAACATAAATACACTGAATGGTAAGTTCATACAGCTTGTCTTTTCAGATGTGCGTTGTCAGGCCTCACATCAGGAGCTGGTATTATTTAGATGATAGTTGTCTGATGGGGGAAGTAAAGTATTTTTTCCTCAATAGTAGGTGCATGACTCTGTTTTGTTCCAATTTGCGGGGGGCTGGGGGGTGGGGCTTCTAAACTGCAGTGTCACAGCAGAGCCTTGAGGTGGTTAAAATCTTCGGGAGGAGGTTTGAAAAAGTATGAGGTGCTCTGAAGAGATATCGCCACCACGGTTATTTGAGTTGGCAGTCACAGTGGCTGGCGCCTGAGCCCCATTCTGGTAGGTGCTGCGTGCGCTCCAAAGCAGAGGCTGCCTTAACGTGCTCTCAGATCCCACCAAGGCGGAAGACAGCAGTGTCCCAACCGTGGTGCCAAAGCACGGGTAAGGCACAGACAGACTCGCTGCTGAGCGCAGGGAGGGGCACGCCGAGATGCCTGAAGGCAGGCCCAGGCATGTGGCCGGGGGCAGCCCCAGCCTGCCATGGCTGTGAGCATGGGAAGCTCCTGGCGGTGGCACTTCTCTGTGCCTCTTCAAGAATACGATGCGTTTGTCTCAACAATAAGCAAACCTAATTTTTCGTGCTTAAATCCCCAGACAGACACGCCCCCCACCCCCAATACAGCCAAGCCTCTGGAGTTACCTTAACCACGCTGAGTTTCCCAGCAGATGTCAGTCAGCACCACTCACAACCCGTCGTGCCTGCAGAACCTCTGTTCAGTTTTCAGAGGAGGTCGGTAGCAAATCTCCCATTTGTTTTACTGAGAGGAACTGAGACACAGGAAAATTAGTCTGTCAGTGGCAAAAAGAAGCAAAATCCAGGGTTTCCAAAACACATTTCATGATACTAGATCCTCCCACTTGAGTATCTGTTGCAGACTTTGTCCACCTCTGGCAGGTTACAGTTCTCCCTCCGACCTGTAAACAAGCTTTTGCTCATTTTTTGCAGTCTTGTGAAAAGTCCTTAATAAGTGCTACTATTATGCTACAGCTGCTGCTACCTGGACAGCCTTTAGCACAGGACGTTGTTGGCTGGAGACTGCCCTGCCCCTGCCCCTTTTACAAACACATCCTAGCAGAAGTCACTTGTAAAGAAAAGAGCAACATCAGGGGACAACTGTCGGTATTCACAGAGTTTATCAGTAACTAGGGGAAAAGGGAACAGAGAAGCAAGCACCATCTGATGAGCCAGCTGATTACAAACTCAGATGAAGTGCCGTGCCATCCGTTTGCTGGTCACAAAAGCCCTAATTCATGGCCTCCAAACCTGAAAGCAAGGAGCCTGGTGCTAGGAGGGTGTTGGAAGTGGGATGAATTTTAGTGGGTTCCAGGTCTCCAGCCCGCCTCCTGAACTCAGAGGCCAAGTGATGTCAAAACGAACATGTCAGGTTTTGGAGAGAGGTGGCAGAATTTGACGCTTAAGGAACTAAGAAGCCCTGCTTATGGCCCAGTTTCAGAGGTGGCAAATGCCGGGTGCAGCTCGTGGCCGGCCAGCCATGCTGTATGCATGCCAGGTGCCCAAGTGGGTGGCAGAAGGGGTGCTGGCCCACAGGGTGTGGTGAGGTAAGGCCCAACCCTGGCCAAGGAGTGCTAAAGGAGGAATGCAATCGCTCAGCTGACAAAACAGCGTGGGTATGTGCGTGTTCAGGTGACGGGCCTCCATCCTGAGGTCACGCAGGCAAGCTCCCAAGAGAGCCCATGTGCCTGGTGGTGACAGGGGTCTACGGCACAGGATATTCCAAACCAGCTCTAGTTGATGCTGTATCCTGACCGGTGCTGTCCCCAGAAGACACCAGTCATTTCTCTGCTGGCTTGCTCACTTCCAGTGCCAGAAGGCACAGCAGCCTGAGAAACAGCCCATCAGAGCAACATGCAAGGCAGGAGCTTGAAGCTGGCTGTGCTTGTGCTGCCTGAGAAAGGGCTGAGAAGCCATGCCAAGTGATCACTTCTGTCGGCTGTGGCCACCTGCGGGGTCCTTTTCTGCAAAAAGCATCAGAAATAACAACAAGTGGCCAGCTCAGACATAGAAAAACTCCATATACATGGATGCACACACACACACAACCCAGACTCTTTACTCTCCATTCAGACCTATCTTAGCTTTTCTATTACGATTCTCTACTCCCTCTGCCTCTCCTGAATTTCTGCCAACTGCCTCCTGCCCTAGGACACCTAGCCACCCTTCAGTGGTTCCTGTGTAGTTCTGGGGTCCCTCTGCCCCTTTTGCATGTGCTAGTCATCTCCACTTACACAGCAGTTTCCAAACTAGGAAAGAAAAATTCCATCAGGAGAGGAGAAGAGCAGCACTGTCAAAAAAACCCCTGAGACACCGTGCCCAAGACAAACACCAGGCAGTGGCTCTGCTGAAAGAAATAGCTGAATATTGAGGTGCACCTGGGACCTAGTCAAACATAACCAGTTGGGCCAGCTGGAAGGTGAGCACAAAGAACTCTGGCATACGTAGCTTAGGAGCATTGGGCTTTTTCCTGTGGCATTACTGGGTGAGCTGTGCCACCAAGCGCTTCCTACTTTCTGTTCTCCCCTTCATCTGTGTTACCGCCTTCATCTTCAAGACCAATATCCAAGCATCTAGTCTGGCCTGCTGCTTTGGGTTCTCTTCAATAACACTTGCTACCTGGTGATTTCCTGCCTTTCTGCCTCAGTTTCCCTACTGGTAAACATGATTTTCCTGCAGTCTGCATCAGAGTAGGAGACAGCTGAGATTTCTGAGTCTTTGCACTTTGCCTTTTTCTTTCACCCATCACGATGCTCTGGCCTGTGTTGGAAGGATGTGGCATGGTACTTCTCCATCAATCCAAAAACCAAAAAATCTCCAAAACAGCACTGTTAAGCATCTAGGAAGGCACAAAGAAAGAAGGAAGTTATGGGTGAGACAGCTCAGTTTCTTGTGTCTCCTGCTCCAGAATACAAGCTGTTTACTGTCACACTATCTCACGTTCTGCTGTTGTGCGGTGTCGCTTTGGGGAAGGGACTCTGAGCGTACAGCATCTACTGCAAAAAAAGTCTAAATCTCTTTGGGGATGCCACAACAAATACTAAGGGCAGTAGCTCAGGCCTTGGGAGTGGATAAAAGTTAAACAGTTTTTAGGAATGGCTGGTGGAACAGCCTGGACTTTGCTCCTGAGGAAGGAGGGGAAATGTCTATGTACTATTATGTTTGTCAACATTCATGTCTAGGGAGGGAGCTGACCTCTGGAGTGCCAAGTTGGGACAGATAAAACAGACTTTAATCCTGTTAACCTCCTCCGGGTGCTGAGGCCCTCAGAAGGGAAGCAGAAGGATGGAGTGCCCATCCCTGACTTGCAAATAGCAATGCAAACAGTACTTGAGGGAGTCCTGTTCCAGGAGCGTGGGCTGAGCATGGGAGAATCTTGCACTGGGGAACGTGGGTTGCTGCCCCAGCTTAGCTTGGTGCTGCTTCTTAGTCTGCAGTCCCAGGCCTTGTCCTAAAGGTGTAAGAACATGGGGCAGTCATGACTGTTGTCTCTCCAGATGTGCTTTCTTAGAGAGGACATGGGAGCCTCCTTTCTTTTTACCAGGCTCCCAAAGCTTACCTTCCTAGCAGCTGCTCTACAGTGTGGCTAAGATATAGCCCTGCTCTAGGTCTCTATTTCCAGCTTTCTCACCAGACTTTACCATTTCTGCTCCCTCTACCCGTGTTTTCTTCCAGTCTTCATCTACCTAGACTGTGAGGGAAAGGAGTGTCTCTCTGTATTTTTACTGTACATCTTATGGTAGTTCAAGATTCTCTGTGACATTACTAAAAACAGCAAGTTGGAGCTATAAATATCTGAGCACCTTTATCATGTTAGCTTTCTAACTACTGATGAACTGCAACGATGGTTTAGATGTGCTAGATACTTTCGAGTACAGATATTATATCCTTGTTTGATTACTTGCTTTACCCAAATAACACCCAAGTGTAGTTCTGTTGATCCTGTAGTTTCGCTATTAATGACTTTCGTCAGTCAAGCCCATGATATCTCATTGCAGTGCACTAGATCAATATTGATTTTCTTTACTCTTAGATTTGCTTGAATCCTTTCTTATCTTTAACCAATTAAGAATTTACTGCTACTATGAATGGACTAAATAATTAACAAAACTTGACTACGTCAGATTTCTTCTACATAATCCACAAGTCTTGCAAAAGCCAACTTCCCCAACACAAACAGCATTTTAACCAAGTAAAGAAGGCCAGTCAGCACAAATTTTGACATGATGAGCAATCAGGGTGGAAAAGGAACAGTAAGATGGCTTTTTGTGCCTAGGGTCGTGAATTTGTAGATGCAGCAGATTCAGCATATGTGTACACATCTGTGCAGAGTGTGTCTTTTAGAAAGGTTTACTGGAGGTTTTGGTAAAGAAGAGCTAGGAAATATTCTCAGTCATGCACTGTGTCTGATATTGCTGTCTTCTGTACTGATCTCAGAGCTGCTTTTGTATAGGGAGCATTG